>NW_020175192.1:13043945-13183943 GCF_003031525.2 Neophocaena asiaeorientalis asiaeorientalis
TGTGAAAATGACTATACTAGCCAAAGCAATCTACAGATTCAATCCAATCCCTATCAACTTACCAATGGCATTTTTTACGGAAGTAGAACAAAGAAATCTTAAAATGTGTATGGAGACACAAAAGACCCCGAATAGCCAAAGCAGTCTTGGGGGAAAAAAGTGGAGTTGGAGGAATGAGACTCCCTGACTTCACACTATACTACAAAGCTACAGTAATCAAGACAATATGGTACTGGCACAAAGAACAAAATTGGGTCATTTGTAGAGACGTGGATGGATCTAGAGACTGTCAAACAGAGGGAAGTGAGAAAGAGAAAAACAAATATCATATATTAACGCATATATGTGGAACCTAGAAAAATGGTACAGATGAACTGGTTTGCAGGGCAAAAATACAGACACAGGTGTAGAGAACAAACATATGGACACCAAGGGGGCAAAGCAGAGGGGGGTGGGGAGGGAGTGTGATGAATTGGGAGATTGAGATTGACATGTATACACTGATGTGTATAAAATGGATGACTAATAAGAACTGCTGTATAAAAAAATAAAATTCAAAAGCGTAAATAAAAATAAAAATGCAAAAAAAAAAAAAGACATGACACTATAAAACTCCCAGAAGAGAACATAGGAAAAACATTCTCTGACATAAATTATACCAATGTTCTCTTAGGTCCATCTCCCGAGGCTATAGAAATATCAATAAAAGCAAAGATAAACAAATGAGACCTAATCAAACTTACAACCTTTTGCACAGCAAAGGAAACCATAAACAAAACGAAAAGACAACCTACAGACTGGGAAAAAATATTTGCATACATTTCCAAAATATACAAACAGCTCATACAACTCAATAACAAAGAAACAACCTAATCAAAAAATGGGAAGAACTAAATAGACATTTCTTCAAAGAAGACATACAGATGGTCAACAAGCATATGAAAAGATGCTCAACATTGCTAATTATTAGAGAAATGCAAACCAAAACTACAATGAGGCACCACCTCACACCAGTCAGCATGGCCATCATTAAAAAGCCCACAAATAACAAATGCTGGAGAGGGTGTGGAGAAAAGGGAACCCTCCTACAATGTTGGTGGGAATGTAAGTTGGTGCAACCACTATGGAGAACAGTATGGAGGTTCCTCAAAAAACTAAAAATAGAGTTGCCGTGTGATCCAGCAATCCCACTCCTGGGCATATATCTGGGCAAAACTATAATTCAAAAAGATACATGCACCTGAATGTTCATAGCAGCACTATTTACAACAGCCAAGACATGGAAGCCACCTAAATGTCCCTCAACAGATGAGTGGATAATGAAGATGTGGTACGTACTTACAATGGAATACTACTCAGCCATAAAAAAGAATAAAGTAATGCCATTTGCAGCAACATGGATGGAAATAAAAGTAATCATATTACGTGAAGTAAGTCAGAAAGAGATAGACAAATACCATATGATATCACTTATATGTGGAATCTAAAATATGACACAAGTGAACTATGTATAAAACAGAAATGGACTCACAGACAGAGAACAGACTTGTGGTTGCCAAGGGAGAAGGGGGTAGGGGAGGGATGGATTGGGAGTTTGGGGTTAGCAGATGTAAGCTATTATATAGAGAATGGATACTCTATAGCACAGGGAACTATATTTAATACCTTGTGATAGACCACAATGGAAAAAAATAATAAAAAAAGAATGTGTATATATGTGTGTATATATATATATATATATATATGTATAACTGAATCACTTTGCTGTATAGCAGAAATTAACACAACATTGTAAATCAACTATACTTCAATTTAAAAAAAGCATTACCAAAGGATAAAATTCTGGTAGAAATGAAACGGAGTCAAGGAGAAAAGAAATAATGACAAATATCTTAGAAGAGTTCACATGTATATCTTTAAAATGGATGCTGATGGCTATTAAATCTCTATAGTATTTGGATTCTACTGAATAGATTAGAAGTAAAACTAATACCAGTATTTTAATGTCGATATTTACAAATACATCACAAATGACATCTTGTGTAGCTATTTAAATGTGATGAAAAATATTGATATCAACTTAACCAAGTGCAAGAAGTGTGTAGATTTTACCCAATTCTATAAGTAAAAAACTTTGAGGCTCACTCTTTGATCAGTGCAGCTCTAGCATTTCTCTCTGGGAGGGGCTTGGATACAGCCTTGAGGGTGGGGTAGGGGATGTGGCTGAAAGCTGCATTTATTTGCATAAGAAATTTATTGTTTTTATATTGCATATTACAGATCACAAAAAACAGTAAAGTTTTCTGGTAGCTGCTTTTGTTCTTTTAATTCACATTTTACAAAAGGTTGAAAGGGCATCACTTGTCCATATCCCAAGAATACATTTAATAATTTTATTGTGGATTTGTGAGGACTGGAAGATGATTAAGTCTGTTTGAAAGGAGATGTACCAGGAGAAGTTTTCTCATGAAGCTTCTACTGATTCATTCCAACAAATGAGCATATGCTTGAGGGAGCACGAAGCTTTCTCACTGAAACATGACATAGTTCTTTGTTGAAACACTTCTCACATATCCGTAATCAGCTGCTCATCCTCCTAGAACTACCTCAGTAACCCTCCACAGATCAGCTAATTTGGAGCAGCAGAATTTCTCCAGCTACACAGTAGGAGGGATCAGCCACAAAACGTGCCCCTAAATCACTGAATAAGCTAATGCCCTATATGGTTATTTGATAGATACTGATTGGTTTTAGAGAATTCTGTAGGGTGTTGGAAATGTGTGATTAGAAGAAATTAAGGGAGAAGGTGTGGCTGGAGATTTCAGATTCACCCACAGAAAGATCACAGATAGTTGGACATTATATGTATCTACTCTGCCTAAGGCATGCTGACTACAGAACCTTTAGCCAGTACTGAAAAAGCACTAAAGCAAAATAAAACAACACAAAATAAAAGGAACATCAATAGCAAAAACTGACTGTAATCCCATCACTCAAAGGCAGCCCCCATGAATATTTTATGATATTTTCTTCTATTTGTCTATATTTTTTAATATTTGAGATCACAGACTATCTGGGTTCGTGATGTGGTCTCAAACCAACACAGCTTGAGAACCACCCAAGAAACCGAGATGGAATCAGCGCAGGGGTGGACAGTGGGGAGACAGTGGAGAACAGAGATATTACTCAGGGCTCCCTAGGCACTGCCCTGACCTTCTACATGGAAGAGGAGGGGGGCTTGTGGGCGGTAAGTCAGGTTCAAGAACAAGGAAAGATCAAATTTCATAAGTATTTCTTCCAATGGAAGCACATAGATGATCAGTGTATGTTATTCTGGCTTGATGACACAAACCTGAGTGTCAGAGGGCAGTGGTTCTGCAAGGATTTAGCTGTTTTCTCAACTCTGGACAGAGGGTGACACCAGCTCCTTCAGAACTTCTGGGAAGTCAAGGACCAGGACACACCTCTCACGGTCTAGCACCTGCTGGGAGCCACCTCGTTTCTGTTCATTTCTCTTTTTGGTGAATTAAATTGGGAAATATAGCAGGTGTGTGGGTGTGCCTGTATGTATGTATGTATGTAGGATGCCACTTCCTACCGACCTAAAATTCTCCATAAACACAGCAATACTATATCATGAACACTGTCCCAGGACAAAACAACCACCACCACCACTCAGTCTATTCATACACACAATATTCTGTTTCATGGCTAGGCCATACTTTTTCTCTAATGCAGTACTGTATATACTAAGTTTCTAAATATTATTACTGTTAAGTGCCCCATGATTCAACATTTAGAAAATCTTTCTACAAGTCTTATATATTCATTCAAAAACTATTTATTGATATCTACTAAGTGTAAGTCACTGGCCTGGGTACTTTAGCGGGTCCAAGGATGAAAACACACCGCCCCAGACTTTAGAACTTACATGGAAATTAGTACTCTATTGATGGAAGCTGTTTTATTTTACCTTAACAAGGACGCTGGGAGATCGGCAAGGTGGGTGTTACTTCTCCATTGTTTTTATAGGTGGGAACACGGGGGTGCAGAGGTTATGACACTTGCCCGAGTAACAGAAACTGTCTTTAGTATAGGCTGACCCTTGATGGGTAGTTTGGTTGGGTCTTAATTTCTGGGTTGAAAAAAATCACTTTCATTCAGAATTTTAAAGGCATTGTTCCAATGTTTTCTTGCTACTAGGGTTACCGTTCAGAAGTCATACCATTTGGATTCCTTTTTATTATCTGTGTCCTGGTTAATCTGGAAATGTTTAGATATTTCTTTTTATCTCCACCTCTGAAGTTTAGGAGGATGTGTCATGTGAACCTTTATTTATTGTCATGGGCAGGCAGTGGGTCCAGAATCTGTAAAACTATGTCTTCACTGTAGGGAAGTTTTCTTCTATCTTTGATAATTTCTTTGCACTGTTTTCTACACTTTTCTGCACTCTCTTCTTCATCCTCTCCTTTTGGACTTCTGATACTTTTGCTGTGGCATCTACTACAATGATCTTCTAATTTACTTACCTTTCGTCTTCTGTTATCTTTTTTTAAAAAATTTATTTATTTTTTATACAGCAGGTTATTAGTTATCTGTTTTATACGTATTAGTGTATATATGTCAATCCCAATCTCCCAATTAATCCCACCACCACCCACTCCCCCCACCACTATCCCCCGTTGGTGTCCATACGTTTGTTCTTTACATCTGTGTCTGTATTTCTGCCCTGCAAATTGGTTCATCTGTACCATTTTTCTTGGTTCCACATACATGCATTAATATACGATATTTGTTTTTCTCTTTGACTTACTTCACTCTGTATGACAGTCTCTAGATCCATCCACGTCTCTACAAATGACCCAATTTTGTTCCTTTTAATGGCTGAGTAATATTCCATTATAGTTCTGTAAAAATTGCCATGGGTAATTTGATAAGGATTGCACTGAATCTGTAGATTGCTTTGGGTAGTATAGTCATCTTCACATCTACATATTGATTCTTCCAATCCAAGCACACGGTATATCTCTCCATCTGTTTGTATCATCTGTCATTTCTTTCATCAGTGTCTTATAGTTTTCTGCATACAGGTCTTTTACCTCCTTAGGTAGGTTTATTCCTAGGTATTTTATTCTTTTTGTTGCAATGGTGAATGGGACTGTTTCCTTAATTTCTCTTTCTGATCTTTTGTTGTTAGTGTATAGGAATGCAAGAGATTTCTGTGCATTAATTTTGTATCCTGCAACTTTACCAAATTCATTGATTAGCTCTAGTAGTTTTAAAAAAACATCTGGGAGGTTTTATTTTCATCTTTACTTTCAACACTTTCCCTGATTAAAAAAATATATTGGCTATCCGATTTTTAACTTCCAAAGCTTTTCTTGTTCTGTTCTTTTAAAAGACATACTCTTCTTGTTTCACATATGCATATTTGCTTATTCCTCTGAGCATATATGTTTCTATGGAATTTTCTTCTGCTTCCTGCATTGTCTCTGTTTCTTCTGAACACATGGTTTCCATTTGTTCATTTGGTCCCTTTTACTTTCCTTTTTCTTAGACCATCTCCTCAAATATTTGTCAAGTTGTGCCTGGCCTTTTATGAGTGAGGTGCATTTCTGAGCTGATTGTAAGTTGTGTGTTTCATGAGACTAGTGTCCGGCTGGCTTTACTCTAGCATGACTGGGAAGGGACCTCACTGGTTCACTGGGCAACATCTCAATGTTAATATCCCCCAGAAGAGGATGCATGTCCCCATTTGTTGCCAGAAGGGTGTAAGTCTGGCTGTAGATGTATGGAGCTGGGCAGAGGAAAGGACTGGGTGGGGTGAGTTTTCATGGTTCCATATATAGACCTTTCACATAGTTCTTCTACGTTTTGATCTGCCGTTCTCATTCCACCCCCACCGGAGAAGTTTTGATAACCACCTCTAAAGATACTTGTGGCTGTTCTTAGGGTTTCTCGATAACTTATTAAGTTATTAAGCACTGCCCTTTATTCCCTCATAATCCTGTGACTCAGAGGGAAAGCTGCTGATTCTGCGGCCACGTATCAGGGAGCTAAGAGTTACAGCTCAATTAATATTTACACTCTGAGCTGCTTAAATTTTAGTCATGATATACAAGAAAAAAAATCAGTAATATGAACATCTTACTGACAACAGATCAAACACTTGTCACTATAAACTGTCAACAGCAATTATTTATAACTGATAAACTAGAAAGTCTCATGTCACTAGAAAGACAAATTTATGTAGAAATTTTTTTCAGTGACACTGCCAAGTATTGGCAAATACAACTAGCCTAGCATCTCTTGGCCATTGAAATGAAAGTTTGAAATGACGGTCATTTACGGGGTTTTACTGCATTTAGTTTCCTGAAACTGAGGCTCCAAGTGGTAAAATAATTTGATCATTCTCCCCAATTAAACCTTACAGACTTGACAATACAGATTATTTTTTAAGTTGGGCATCTCTGCAGCAATTACACCAGATCTCTTTGTGTTTTGAGGAATGGTTGCCTAAGTTGAATTTCCAGGCTGGGAAAATTGTGTGGTCCCAGGATTACTGACTCTGTGGTCATCTCAGAGCCTGGCAAAGGAAGATGCTCCTTCTGTGAGTTAATCATCCCACTGCTTTCCGTGACATGTATATATATGCCTGAAATTCCTAGAGGAAATACTCACCATATTCTTGGAGTCTTCATATTTGTATTCACTGTGCAATTTGCAACATATACAGTATTTAAGGGACCTTTTGGCAAGTCTGAAAAATAGCATTTTTCTGGGCAAAGTGCTGTGCCCAGACTGAGCCTGCGGGTGGCAGCAGAAACTCAGGCATGGAAAAAAGCCAGCCCACAAAGGCTTCTTGGGAACTGTGGACCCTCTATTTGCTTCCAGTGACTTGCAAAAAAGGACCTGGAAGCTTTAGCAGCCATAATTTTAGTGGATTTAACACACCATTTGAAGCCATCCTATCTGTTCTTCAGCGTGAATGGAGATATCTGAGACCACTAGCACAAACTGCAAAGAATCATGTATTCCTGGTTAAGTTAAAAAAAAAAAAAATCGGAATGTCCTTCTTAGCAATAGGGCATTATTTAGGCTACGTTGGACATTTAATGAGCGAAAGCTTCCAAATTATGGCCTGTGACAGCTATTATTCATGTTACTTATGCTGGAACAAACTCTCCCCGTTTGACTGGGTTGCTAAGGAAACAACGCAGACCCTCCAAGGGGTAGGCAAGAGATGGGGGCATAAAATGACTCATCACTTGTAAACTCATGGCTCTCCCACAGCCGATATCACAGTTGCTGCTGTTGTATCTCATTTCATCTGATATGATTTGGTTTGCATATGCCTGATTTATTTTTACCCATCCTTTAATTCTTAAAATTTCTGTTCAGCTTTACAGTTTGTGTCTTCTAAGAAATTTGCCTATTTTATCTAAGACATCTTTTTAATGTCTGGAGGTGGGGATGGTCTCTAGTGACCCCTTCCTCCCTTCACTCCCAATGTTGGTAATTTGTGTCCTCTCTTTTATTCTTGGTGAGTCTGGCTAGAGTTTTTATCATTTATTTGGTTGAGCTTTTCAAAGAACCAGCTTTGAGTTTCACTGATTTTTCTCTATTATTTTTTCTATTTTCCATATAATTGTTTTATGATCTTATCTTTATTATACATCTAGCACATATATTTGTGTTTTGCATTATAATTTCTTGCATTTGCATTATAATTTAAAATATACATTTTACAGGAATATATATGCTTGTCACAAACTTTTGTATTCTTAGTTTTTTCCCCCCTCTCATTAGCTCTTAGATTTAATTTTTCCTTTTTTTTGGAGCATTGTGGATCTTCCTTAGTAATGAAGGGTGATCCATGTTCAAGAATTCAAAAGTGTAAAAATATCTTTTCTCTGCCCTCACATTTGAATATTATGCTTCTGGACAAGATTCACAGATCACAGTTCTTTTGTAATCAAAAGTCTGCAAATGGAAGTTTGGTACTAGCCTATATTCTCTTCTTATGCAAGTACCTGTTTTTCCTATCTGAATGTTGTATTTTCTCCATCCTTGGGGTTTGGAAATTTAAGTGACGTATAGCCATGTATGTCTGTTCCAATAAATTTTACTTGGGTATTGGTGAGCATTTGCTAATAGAAACAGTCTCTCCTCAGCTCAGAAAAATTTTCTTATATAGTTACGTGAACATTAATTTTTCTTCATCCAGTGCTTTTTCTCCCTCTAACACTCATTTTTCATGTAATAAAATCCCAGGCCAGGTCCATTCCTATCTATTTGTATCTTCTATTTCCTTGTATTTTGTTCAGCATTCTACTTTTTCCATTTCTTCTCCCCAAATTCCAGTTCAGTTCTAGGCCAGGTCTACTGTGTGTCTCATATCCTCTATGGAATTTCTAAATTTGTAAATCAGTTTTTGAATTTCTGAAAGCCTTCTTTTTGCTCCAGTGACATCTCCTGGGAGATCTTCTTATGCTTTTATTAAAGTTCTCTCATCTTGTCTGCTAGCAGAACCTCAACAGAAACAAACCTACTCCCTTTAGCCAGCCTGCTCGCCCCTCCGCACCAGATACCTCTTCCTGGGCGGGGTTCCCTCAGCCCCACAGAAGTCAGGTTGTTGAAAAACCACGGCAAATGGTGAACTGGCAGGAAGTGGTGAATGAGACGGCAAGTTCATTTTATGGTGGATGGGGGTGGAGCTTATTGTTTATAGGATGGGAAGAGATGCAAGTTCGGGGGGAGGGGCTCAGGGGAGAGAGGGAAAGTCTCTGATGAGCACAGGCTGCAAACAATTCATTCCTCAATGTGACACAGGGTCTTCATTCTCTTCAAAGAACATGGACAGCAAACATGAAGAGTGCCAGAAAGATCCTTTAGAGTCTTCAACTGGGCTCCCTCAGATGCCCCGGCATCAGCATTCTGTATCATCTGGAGTCTCAGTTGAAGAGGCAAATGTACCCCACTAGCCTGCACTTTCTGCTTTCCACCTAGCGAGCCCAACAGTGAGTCTCTGCACCTGTCCTTTCTCTACAGCATTCAATCCTCAGATGCACCCAGGAATCCCTCTAGATACCTACGCACCAACCTTACTTGGGAGTTTAATGTAGAATCTCATGCCCCACCTCAGATCTACTGACAAGAAATGTTCATAATAACAAGATCCCCACGTAATGTGTCTGTACCTTAAAGCATAAAAAACATGCCCTGGGCCACTGCCCCCAGCTACAGACACTTGCTGGCATGTCACACTTATCTTGGCTGTTGAGTGGCCCTAGCAAGGAGGTGGTAGGATGCTGGGTCCAGAAACACATGCTTAACCTGACATTTTCTCAGAATCCTTTCATTATAGATTTTCAAGTGTGTTTTTAGATGTTTGTAACAATATAGTTTTAGACTTATAAGAATGCTGAAGTTTAAAAAGACCTGAAAGAGGACCAATTTCCACCATCTGACTGTATAAATGAACCCACAGGCTAAGAAGCTTAATAAATATCATAGAACTAATAAGCATTGGGGCAAGAAAAGAATGTCTAGAACGCTGCTTGCTTTCTTCATTTCACTGCCCACATCTTACTGAGCAGTAATTTTTGTAGTTGTTCTATAAACAAACAAGTACCAGTCTTCAAATATAACTGGGACAAAGCTAAACCAGAACCAAATCAAAACAACAAAAACCACCACAAAAAAAAAAAAGAAAGAAAGAAAGAAAAAGGGAAGGGGAGGGGAGGGAGGAAGAAGAAACATCTGGTAAATGAAGTATGAAGCCACACTTTCAGTCAGAGAGCTAATAAACTAATAAAATCAGATAGCTGTAGCTTTCCCTTGGTCACGATCTGGCAGTATTTGGTAAAAAGCAGAAAAAGAAAATTGCTGAGTAAACCAAGATCTATCTTTCATTAGGTGAAAAGGAATATAAGAGCTCTTGTGGCCTTACCAGAGAGTAGCCTGTGGTAGAGAAATCAATGGCTCCCCAACACTCTGATCACAGACATTGAAGGCAAACCCGTGGAGAAGGGCGTGTGGGAGGGACTGAGGGCAGAGCCTGGGTGGGACCAATGGGTGTAAGGAGGAGGGGCAGAGGTGAGAGACAGCAGGTACCACAGATGGGATCACAGCTCCTGGCGAACACCTGACCAAAGAAGCAAGGCAAAGGTTAGCACAGTACAGAGGAAAGTCACTAACTGCCTGTCTTTCTTGTTAGAAACTTAACGTGTGAACAGAACACGCAGACCTTGACCCCAAACCTTTGGCTGCGGCTCTGAAGTCTTTGTCTGTACCACTGGTGGTCCCTGCTGGTGATCCACGCTGACATCTGCCACTGTTCTTTTTTAAGATGAAGAATAAGTGAAACAACAGTGAGGTCCATACTATTTTTTCCTGCTCTTTGACTTCGAGATCTTTTACTCTGAATCTCAGGTTGAGTCCCTGGGGTACACTCTTTGGAGAAACAGCAAAAGGAGTTAGGACGACTCATTTTTAACAGTGACAACATTTTAAAGGTTATTTAGAAATGACAAGTACATTTTAAATTGAAATCATAAGTGACACAAATTTGGGCAAGAAGTGAAATCAAATGGATCCATGGAATGGAGACTCCCCAAGAAACATGGTTAAGTCAAGAAGCAGGTTGTCACTTAGGATGGGACAAGGATAGCAGTTTTTAAAATGTCTCGCGTCACACCAGAGTATATTAGCAATCTGTTAATCAGATGGTCCAGATGGACACAAGCAAGGGAGGCTGGGAAAAGGTGATTCTCTGGTATTTGTACTCAAACAGACGGGTTCTTCCAACGTAATTCAGTTTGCCACATTGCCAAATCAACAGCTATGAAAATGAATACAGATTGGACTTGCTGCATAAATGGTCCTCTGTAGCAGGCTTCTTTTTTCTTCCAAATTGCTGCTTAAATTTCACCTCTTTCCTGAAATCTTTTCAGGCTAATATCTCCTGGCATGTCATCGTTTAACATTTCTTCCTTTTGGCTGTCTGATACACAAATGGACACCCACACAATTCTCTGCTACCCAGCCTGAGGATAAGGTGTTGGTGAATCAACTTGCTGATGGAGATTCACTATGCTTAAATATACATAAATTAGCAAATTCTATAGTTAGAAAATAAAATGTACCTAACACCAAATAAATCATTTTAGCATCAATTTTTAAAGTACTAAGCTTCATCACAATTTACCCTATCATTTTATTACTAATTACACATTTTCGAACTTCTGCCAGCACCCAGCATTCACAATGGTCACAGTATTTATTAGATTACTGTTTATATGTATATACTGTGCTAACTACACACTCATGTTCTCATGAGTCAATGGGAGGGGTATATTCCATTAACCACGCTATATTTCTTTAGTACAAATTTATATTTATGACCAAGTGGGATGGATTTATCCCAGGAATGCGAGGATGGTCGTAGTGCAAACTCCTGACAATTAAGCTGTAAGGCCAGCAGGTCCGGGGAAGGGCCCAGGGAGCCAACGGAAACCCCGCCAAGGAGGCTGATGCAACCGACCGGTCTTCCTGCTCCCCGAGGGGCGGAACCAACGGCTCTGAGGCTGGTGCAACCGACACTTGACATTGCCACAACACCCGAAAGATTACCAAAAAGGGGGCTGCTTCACACAGCAAGCACCTCCCCTGCGTCCACCCCTATAAATTTCGTTCGCGCCCGTACTCGGGCACGACTTCTCTGGCCCCTTTCTTTCGGACCAGTGAACCTTGCCCGGGAGCGTTCCCAAATAAAGCTTGTTTAAGCTCTCCTCCGTTTTCGGTGCCATTCCTTATATTAGCTGTTTTTTTTTTTTTTTTTACTGTACTATAAGCGCCTGACATTAAGCTTTTGATTGCCAAGCATCCACTTGGAAGGCTGCTATCTCGAATAAACATATTGCCAGATACATAACTACACAAAGAGCCAGGCTACTCCACAGCGACTTCTCTGGCCCCTTTCTTTCGGACCAGTGAACCTTGGCCGGGAGCGTTCCCAAATAAAGCTTGTTTAAGCTCTCCTCCGTTTTCGGTGCCATTCCTTATATTAGCTGTTTTTTTTTTTTTTTTACTGTACTATAAGCGCCTGACATTAAGCTTTTGATTGCCAAGCATCCACTTGGAAGGCTGCTATCTCGAATAAACATATTGCCAGATACATAACTACACAAAGAGCCAGGCTACTCCACGCACACAGTTCCCCTTTATAGAAAGCTCTAGGTGACTTAAATAACTGACCACTTGAGTGACTCTACTTTTCCTTTCCTGCGCTTTAATTCCTGCTCTTATATTTAAAATTCACCGATAAAGGATGAACCCTCAAGACTGTGGGCACCCCACTGTCAACCTCAATAAAGGCAGAACCCCAGATCCACATTCGCTGTCTCTACCATGACCTCGCTGTGCCTCCAGGACCCGTCAGTAATAAACCTTGTCTTCTCAAAGTTCTCTCTCTTGTGGTTGTTGCTGAGGTGCATCCTTCAATCATAATAAACCCACAAGGGCCGGTCCAGCCCCACATTGGCTCCGGTCTGGGAAACGCCTGCGGGGGCTGCCTCGGTAGTACAGCCCAGGTGAGTGGCCCAGGCATGTCGAGCCCATAGCATCACTATTAATAGGCTGAGACTGACCCAAAACATTGGTTTAACATCTGAAAGTAGATCAATATAATGCACCATATTAACAAAGGATCAAAATCACATGATCATCTCAATAGACGCAGAAAAAGCATTTAACAGAATCTAACTCTCCTTCACAATAAAAATACTGAACAAACTAAGCATACAGGGAACTTCCTCCAGCTGTTAAGGCGTCTTGAAAAACCCACAGTGAAGACCTCATGTAATGGACAAAGACTGACTGCTTTCCCGCAAGATCAGGAATATTACTGGCTCCAAATTCCAAGTCCCAGCGGGACGCATCAGCCCAGCTTGGGTCACATGCCTGCTCCCTACTGGGCTGGGGCACACAGAGCAATGCTCTGTCCATGGGCACTGGTGGGAGGTGGGGACTGGCCCCCACCAAAACACCCCACGACAGGGAGGAGGTAATTCTCCACGAGGAGATTCAGGTGCTCTTGGGAAGGGCCCGGATCCCAAACGGCTGAAAAACAAACCCCAACAGAGTACTGTTTTATAGTACTATTTGGGTCTTCTCACTCCAACTGGCATGTTCTTTGTTTGCCATTTCACAATATTTCAATATATCTTTGACAATTTAAAATATATTTTGAGGTCCTAATTGTGAACATTAATGTTAAAGACTATGGCTAGTGGATTTTGAAATGAAAGTTGTTGCCGGTTCTTGCCTCCAGACCATTTCTTTCTTGGCAGATCCCGTTTATGGTGGCTCTACCCTTCTCCTGGGGTGAGAGGGAAGCCTGCAGTGTGTGTGGTTTTTTGTCTTCAACTGCTGGACCACTGCCCCATCTAATTAGAACCCTAGCTATAATAACCCCAGCTGGGTCCCCTCTTTACCTCTTGACAGCTCAGCCTGGACCTAGTTGGAATCTTTGTACACCCACTTGGACGTGGCTTTAGAATGCCAGGTTATCAATTGGAATTGCTCTGCCTCGGCCAAGCTGCAGCCCTCCTGATTCTCTCCTTCCTTCTTCCTCCCCTAGGCTCAGTTGGCTTCTCCTTCCCAAGATGCTATGGAAAAGACAGCCAACGTGTCGTCTTTAAACCACTGCTCGTGGGAAGTTATGAGGAGGCATCCAAGTAGTCCTCCCGGAAGGCTACGGATTTATTTTAATGATGTTTCCGTAACATAACGTGTTTATATTTTGTTTCTTGGACTCCGAAAATTTTCTGCAGGACCAGTTTATAAGTCACATAAGGAAAGAAATTCCACTATGCTATTACTATACCTTGAATACTAAATGTTCTTAGGAAAATGTGAATTTGATTAGGTCCCCTCCCTGCTAAAAATGGTCCCAAAGGTTCCCAAGAACTTCCCTTGGTTTGGCCCATCAGGTACTTCATGCCCTGGGTGGGATCTGCCCATTTGCCCAGCTTCAATGCCGGCCATCACCCCATGAGAACCTTCACTCCAGTGATTCTGCACTGACACCAAGTTCTCACAACATGCCTCCAGGCCTTGGTGTTTTTCTATTCTGTCTGCCTGGAATGTTCTTCATGTGGATACCATATCTTTCAAAAATTAGCTCAATGTCATGCTCTCTGTGAAGCCTGCCCAATCAGCCTATCCCAGGCCCATCTCTGCTTCCTCCTCTTTGCTTTCACAGAATGTCCATACATCCCTCTGTCACAGGTATCACACCGCACTGCAGTGATGGGGATGGGAAGTTGTAGGGCATGTATCTTAAATTATTTTGAATCTCCGGTGCTTGGTGCGCCATAAAGTTATGGAAGTGCCTACCGCATAGGGAGCAGAGTGGTGCACTTAACATTTTTTCTTTAAATCAACAAGAGCTGAGAGTGCGTGCAGATTTATTATTACTCATGACGGTCATGAGACTTTGAAAGATTAGTTTCAATCAACTGAATTCATAAAGCATCTTTTAGTTTTCATAACAACACTTATTTTCCAGATCTGATCAGAGTCTGAAAGCATTAAATTTAAAAGTCAGAATTAAGGAAAAATCCCTCAACAGCAGATCACTAAAAGCAGTTCAATTCAATTTAACATTTGTTGTGTGTATCCTATATGCAAGACCCTGGTTACTAAGATATTGGTTCACTTTCACTAGACACTGAATTTCAGAAAAACAGTGAAATATAAATTTTCAGAATGAAAATACTTTAGGTTTTTCTGCATAAATAGATTCCCAACTCTAAGTGTCCAGCACTGCAAATTATATTACATGATTCTTCTGTCTTCTTTTGTTTATACAAGTTGAAATTTGGGGATATGACCAGAAATGCAAATGTCTTATTGGCATATGTATAAAAATAAGAGAACAAATATAAATTTTTTCTAGGCAGAATCCTGAACGTGCAAAAAAAAAAAAAAATTACCTACTAGAACTCTAGAGGCCCAGGGGCTGACGTCTAGATTTTGGTTTTATACACAGTTCAAATTCAGAATGGCATCCATTCATTTCATGACACCGCTGTATTAGTCCAGGTTCTCCAGAGAAACAGACCCAACAGGATATATTTAGGCTTATAAGAGGTGATTCATTATAGGAGTTGGCTCACATGATGGGGGCTCAGATAAGCTATGATATGCCATCCACAAGCTGGAGAACCAGGAAAGCCAGTAGTATAATTCAGTCCAAGTATGAAGGCCTGAAAACTGGGGGTCTGCTGGTATAAGTGCTGGAGTCCAAACGCACAAGAACCAGGGGTTCTGGTTTTGGAGGGCAGGGGTAGATAGACATTCCTGCTCAAGGAGAGCAAGATCATTCACCCTTCCTCTGTCTTTTTGTTCTATGGTGGCCCTATATAGATTGCATGATGCCCACCCACATTGGTGATGACCGATCTTTACTCAATCTACTGACTCAAATGCAAATCTCTTCTGGAAACACACTCCTGGACACACACAGAAATAATGTTTTCCCAGCTACCTGGGCATCCCTTAGCCCAGTCAAATGGACATATAAAATTAACCATGACAATTGGTTCAGGAAGCCCCAATAGGAGACTGCAAGATGCACGTTGTTGGTCCAAACCAAAGGTCAGTTAAGTACTTGTACACCAACTTTTTTAGCTGTTACAGAAGGAAGCTGTCCTCAGCGGGAAGAGAACAGTTGGCTCCTCTGTTTAGAAATCATTCACTCACACAACAATCACTGATTCTTTGTTTATCACATAGCAAAAATGTGCTAGATGCTGGAGCTCAAAGATTATTAAGACAACGTTCTTGTCTTGAATCTCAAGGGTATTAGGGAACAGAAACGTAAAGAGACGAACACTGTGCAATAACATCAGAAGCAGTGGTTAGCGCGACCCCATGAAAACTGTCCGGCTGCTTCATAAAGTCTTCCAATATTTGAGGATATTGCTCATCAGGTAATCAAAGAAACGTTTACATAATTAAGGTCTTCATATCTCAAAACATATACATTTTATTAATATTTATAGAAATATATCTAATATATTACACTTAATATTAATAAAATCTGGTAAGATTTTATAGTTTTAATATACATCATGTACCCTTTTTGTTCTAAGTATTTTATAGGTTTTGTTATTTCTAAATATTTTTTGCTTTTCCATTTCAACTGCTTTTTTGCTAGCAGAGAGAAAAAGATACTGTTATACTGTTTACAGGCATGTTAGCCAATTCTCTTATTTCAGTATAACTTAGTGTTTATTAAGTTTTTTGGATATAGTGACATAGAAAAGAAAGAAAATTTTTTTTTATTTTTTAGTTTTTTTTTTTTGCGGTACACAGGCCTCTCACTGTTGTGGCCTCTCCCGTTGCGGAGCGCAGGCTCCGGACGCACAGGCTCAGCGGCCATGGCTCACGGGCCTAGCCGCTCCGCGGCATGTGGGATCTTCCTGGACCGGGGCACGAAACCGTGTCCCCTGCATCAGCAGGCGGACTCTCAACCACTGCGCCACCAGGGAAGCCCGAAAGAAAATATTTTATTTATAAAATACATTTTATTATACTGCTTGTTTTGTTTCCTTGCCTTGCTGCATTAGCTAGGATCTCCAAGACAATGCAGAGTAATTATGAAAGCAGTGTTTTAGCATTTGTTTATCATGATGCTTGCTGCTGCTTTCATTTAGTTCTTAGACTATCTGTGAAGATTTCTCTATTCCTATTTTATTTATACTCATAAAAAATTAGGAATGGCTGCTGAATTTCACTGAAGGTTTTGAGCATATATTACAAATCATGTGGATAATGTAGTATTAATCCTTCAATTTTTAAGGTAACTAATTTTACTAATAAACTTCTTAACGTTGAATCAACTTTGCATTACCAGAATAAACCCTACTTGTTATTCAGTACTATGTTTTTTTAAGTACCTAATATAATTTACTTTAGACTTTTGTCTCCATTTTCATGTGTAATATTTGTCTGCTATGAAGTACTAAAATTATACTAATTTCATAAGACAAACTGGAGTTATTTTCAGTTTTTTCCTCTGAGCTGTAATAGTCTTAATAGCTTCCAAATTATTTACCCTTTAAAGGTAAGCTGGAACTCAGGTTAAAAAAAAAAAAAAATCACCTGAGTCTAATACTTAAAAAAAAAAAAAAAGCATCTATTTAGGTATAGCTTACAATGCCTCCATTTTACATGAATAGTTCAATGAGTTTCAGCAAATCAACATGCAATCACCATTCCATGAAAGATGCAAGATATTTCCATCAACTCCAAAAGTTTCCTTGTATACTTTTGTGTGTGTGTGTGGTACGCGGGCCTCTCACTGTTGTGGCCTCTCCCGTTGAGGAGCACAGGCTCCGGACACGCAGGCTCAGCAGCCATGACTCACGGGCCCAGCCACTCCACGGCATGTGGGATCTTCCCGGACCGGGGCACGAACCCGTGTCCCCTGCATCGGCAGGCGGACTCTCAACCACTGCGCCACCAGGGAAGCCCCTCCTTGTATACTTTTTCAGTCAATTCCACCAGCCTCAGGCAACCACTGGTCTAAATTCTAAAACTATAGCCTAGTTTTGCCTGTTCTAGACCTTCATATAAATAGAACCATACAATATATACTCTTTTATGTTTATCTTTTTTGCGTAACACAAACGTTTTTGAGATTCAGCCACATTATTGGACCTATCAGTAGTCTGTTCTTTTTATTGTTGAATAGTATTCTGTTGTATGGCTGTACCCCACACATTGTTGATCTACTCATCTTTTGATGAACATCTGTGTTATTACAGTTTGGGGCTAGAATGAGTAAAGCTGCTGTAAAATTAGTGTAAATGTCTTTTATGGACACATTCTTTCATTTCTCTTGGTTAAATCTCTAGAAGAGAGATTGCTGGGTCATATATTAAGTAGATGTTTAATTTTATAGGAAACAAACTGTTTTCCTAAACTCGTTGTTCTACTTCCCCTACTTATCAGCAATGGATGAGAGTTCCAGTTGCTTCACATCCTGCCTAACACTGCATACTATCAATTTTTAAAAAAACATTTTAGCTTTTCTAAGTGCTTGTAAGCTATATCTATCTGTGGTTCTAATTTGTAGTTCCCTGACAACTACAGATACAGAAATCTCTTTTTATGTATTTAGTGCCCACCCATATCTACTTTTATGAAGTGGCTCTTCAAATCTTTAACCACTTTAAAAATATGGTCATTTGGTTTCTTGTTATTGAGTTGTAAGATTTCTTTATATATTCAGGATATGAGAACTTTTTGAGATGGTCTATGGATACCAGTGAGTCCATAAGGTCAATTATTTTCAAAATAATACCAAACTATTATGCACCCTTTTTTGTGTGTGCTGACATTTGCACTGATGGTAAAAAACAAACAAAAACCTAAAGGTTGGTAAAACCACTGACTCCTTTGTGTGAATCAAGGTGGTGGCACCAACCTATACTAGTGATCATTTTACCCTTTACCACCATACACTTGTAATTTTATTGGTTTGGCCAAAAAGTTCGTTCGGTTTTAAGTAAGAATAAGACATTTTTCATTTTCACCAAGAACTTTATGAAACATATTCATTAACTGAACGAACTTTTTGGCCAACCCAATAAAATATGCTTGTTTCACTTAAGAATGTATTTGATGATACAATGAAATAGTAAAAATTATTAATTTTATTACATTTTAACCCTGAGGTGCATGGCTTTTTAATACTATCTGTTACTACATGGGAAGTTTGCATAAGCCCTTCTGCTGAATGCCAAAGTTTGAGGAGGAAAAAACTTGTGCAGTTGTCCAAGTTGCAAGCATACCTAGACACTCTTTTCTCAGAATATCATTTTCACTGGAAAGAATGACTGATAGACATCTGGTTATTCAGCCTCGAGTGTTTGGCAGACATGTTCCTCAAAAATGAACAGTGTGTATGTGTCATTTCAAGGAAAACGACTGACAGTGTTTGTTCCCAATGATAGAATTTGAGCTTCCAAGGTAAAATTAGAATCCACCATCATGAGCTTGATAGCTTCCCAATAGTTAAAATCGTTTCTGATGACATTTGTAGTGACGTTAACAAGTAGGATTTTTTAAACATTGTATAATAGAAGGTGTCAACATTTGGAATATCAGCATAACTTAATGAACCAATATTTTCCAGATGAGCCACACCTGGTTACAGCTTTATATGGGAAGATCCACTCAAAGTACAGGACAGGCCAACAGATTTTAATAAGGACAGTATGAAATGCTCGTTGATATGGCTTCAGGTTCCACACTACAGCTAACCTTTAAGAAATTATCATTTCTTGGGCTTCCCCGGTGGCACAGTGGTTAAGAATCCGCCTGCCAATGCAGGGGACACAGGTTCGAGCCCCAGTCCAGGAAGATCCCACATGCCGTGGAGCAACTAAGCCCGCGAGCCACAACTACTGAAGCCTGTGCACCTAGAGCCCATGCTCCGCAACAAGAAAAGCCATCACAAGAGAAGCCATCGCAATGAGAAGTCTGTGCACCTCAACAAAGAGTAGCCCCTGCTCGCCATAACTAGAGAAAGCCTGCTGCGCTCAGCAACAAAGATCCAACGCAGCCAAAAATAAATAAATAAAATAAATTTTTTTAAAAAAGAAATTATCATTTCTTAAATGTTGGCGTTGGTATCTGTACTAATTTCAAAGGGCTGACATAAACAACCCACAAACTGAGTGGCTTAGAAGAACATAAATGTATTACGTCACAGTTCTGGAAGCTACAAGTCTGAAATTAAGGTGTCAGCAGGTACATGCTCTCTCTGAAGGCTCTAGAGGAAGAATCCTTCCCTGCCTCTTCCGGCTTCTGGGGCCCCAGATGTTCCTTGGCTTGTGCAGCACGATTCCCATCTGTGCCTCCGACTTCACATAACATTCTGCCTGTGTCTTTTTCTCTTCACGTGTTTCCCTTCTCTATATGTCTGTGTCCGAATTTCCCTCTTATACGGACACCAGTCATACTGGATTAGGATCCACTCTAATGCCCTCATCTGAACTTGACTAAATCTGTGTAGAGCCTATTTCCAAGTAAGGTCAACTTTCTGAGGTCCTGGGAGTTAGAACTTCAACATATCCTTTTTGGGGGGAGCACTACTGAACGCATAACAGTATCAAAGAAAAGTATTTGCAGTGATCTGGAAAGGCTAGTGAAATACTTCTGTGGCCAACACACATCTGTGTGAGGCCAGCTTTTCTTCATATACTGTAATCAAAACAACATCGTAACAGATTGGGCAAAACCACATGAGAATACAGCTGCCTTCTATTAATCTCATTAAAGGGATTTGCAAAACTGTAAAATACCACCACCATTCTCATTAACATTTTTGTATTTTGGAAAATGTGATTATTTTTCATAAAAATACATCATTTATGTTAACATGTATACATTTATTATTATATTGACTGAATTAAAGTGTTTAAAATTGTTTTAATTTATGATATAGTAAATATTGATAGGTACAGGTTAATATTGATAAACAAAACCTCTTTGGTTGGAGGGGGTGTCCTTAATAATATTATGAGAGTAGTCTTTACTAAGGGCTAGTGGCCTTGTAGGCATCTACAGAATGTTTCAGGTGTTCCATAACTGCTCCAAATGTCTTTGAACTCTGTCAAGGTCAGGAGTTGTTCAGCTTATAACTAACTCTTCAGTAGTTATTCTTCACCTGTACCCATGGAGTCTCACTCCATACATGTCCAGCTTAGAATTCAGCGAATGAACCCCTCTGCAGAAACTCTTTTTCTGTGTAGCACCCTATTCTCCAGCACTCCGCCTCAGACAATCCAGCTGCTTCAGGCTCCCTGGACTCTCATCTGTCCCTCTGTCCCCTGAGACCACTGTGTTCCCCCTCCCTTTCCAGGTTTGGTAAATGCCTCCCGGTAGAATGCTTTTTCAACCTAGGTGTTTGGAAGATAGAGCACAACGTAGATTACTTTCATCATTAGGCCTACTGTTCTGCTTTTTTGTCAAACTGCACACACCACTGCCCCCCTGAACCATTACTGGAACGTACGCGCCATGAAGGGACGTAGTTTTGTTTGTTTTGCTCCCTGTTGTGTCCTCAGTGCCTCGAACAGTGCTTGGAACAGAGAAGGTGTTTGATAATTTGCTAAATGAATTCAAGGAAGGTGTGAATTTTAATGCTTGTCATTATATGACCTGGATTAAAACATTTGACAAGGAGAATATAATAATTTAGAGATAAAAGTCTTATTTATATTACTTATTATTTCTATCACCTGTGTCTGGGGCTTCCTCAGATGGTATGCGTTGAGAGCTGATGCTGGCTGTTTATAACAACAATAAAGCTGCTATTTCTGTGTCTATATAATCTTGTTTAGTTGAGATTTGAATGCAGGTCTACGGTACTGCAGTCCCAGGTACCTTACCACTAGCTTCAGTGCTTTCTTGAGGACCAGTGAGGAAAACTGGTCTATATTCTTATACCTCTGAGTTACTCTGTGTCACTGAACATCATTAAGCAGCTCAAACAATCTGGTTCCAAAGCAGCAACATTTCAGTAGAAATTGATACATCTAGATTTTTGTTAAAAGCAGAAGGGTCCTTTTAATTGGATTATGCAATCAGAGCATACAGTGACTTTAAAGAAAGCTCCAGAGCATATGGCATTCAAAAGTCTTCAGAGTGTGGTTTGATGGGACCAGCAGCGAACATGAAGAGGAGGTAAGATTTAAAAGAAAGCTGTTGGAGTACTGTGTTGCAAATAAAATCTAAGAAGGCACTTGGCAATTCACTTTTCTATTTTTTTCCTGCTGTTTTCCTGCTGCCTTTCATTCCCAGACACTATAAGTGTTCCTTGCCAGTTTCTATTCTAAATTCAAACTCCATCGTGTTCTCTCCAAGAATCTGACACTTATTTTTCTCAGTAGACTGGAAAGAAGGAATGTCACAGCTTAGCTAAGTAAGGGGGTGAGAGGGTGGTCTGTGCCTCCCTGGAAGGTGTCACACGGTCTCATTTTTATCCACAGTCTAATCCCTAAATGGCAGCACGTGGGTAAAATGACCTCTAAATTCTTCCAGTCCTGTAAGTCTACCATCCTACAGGGATTATGCTCGACTCCAGTTCATACCCATTAAATTTGATACACGTCCATATCCAATTGCTTGTTAAGGCATTCCCCTCCTGGCTGTGACACAGGCTGAAAGGGGAATAGTGTTTTTTGGGCTTTTGTTACCCTGTATTTACAGTGTGCTGATCACCAGCCAAAGAGGACTGCAATCTCAGTGCTGTCGTTACAGACCCGGGGTCAAGAAGGCCTATACTGCCCAAGTGGGAACACAGGAGGCAGCGAGGGATCCATTAGGACAGGAGCCCAGGGGTTTGAGTCACAGTGATGCCCTCAGTTTTGGGCTATCAAGCCCTTGCTTTTCAAAGTGATGTCTGAGGGCTGGCAACAAAGGCATCACCGAAGAGTCTGTTAGAAGGTCAGGCTCCTCCCCAGACCTGCAGGACCAGAGTCTGCATATTCAGGAGGTTTCCAGGTGTTTTGTGGACACACAAAAATCACAGCAACAAAAAAACTTAGGAATAAGCCTGAACAAGGAGGTGAAAGTTCTTATATGTTCAGAACTATAAAACACTAATAAAGGAAACCAAAGATGATCCAAAGAAATGGAAAGAAATCCCATGTGCTTGGCTTGAAAGAGTTAATATTGTTAAAATGGCCATACTACCTAAAGCAATCTACAGATTTAATGTGATCCCTATCAAATTACCCATGACATTTTCACAGAACTAGGATAATCCTAAAACTTATATGAAACCGTAAAGGACCCAGAATTGCCAAAGCAATCCTGAGGGAAAAGAACAAAGCAGAAAGCAAACCCTCCCAGACTTCAGACAATACTACAAAGCTACAGTCATATAGAAAACAGTGTGGTATTTGCACAAAAACAGGCATATGGATCAATGGAACGAAACAAGAGAGCCCAGAAATAAACCCACATACCTACAGTCAATTAATCTTCAACAAAGAAGGTAAGAATATACAATGTGGAAAAGTCTCTTAAGCAAGGGGTGTTGGGAAAGTTGGACAGCCACACAAAAATCAATGAAGTGAGAACACACCCTCATACCATGCACAAAAAGAAACTCAAAATGCCTTAAAGACTTATGCATAAGACATGACACCATAAAACTCCTTGGAGAGAACATAGGCAAAACATTCTCCGACATAAATTGACATAAATTTTATTAGGTCAGTCTCCCAAGGCAATAAAAATAAAAGCAAAGATAAACATTGGAACCTAATCAAACTTACAAGCTTTCGCATAGCAAAGGAAACCACAAACAAAATGAAAAGACAACATACCGACTGTGAGAAAATATGTGCAAACAATGGGACTAACAAGGACTTAATTCCCAAAATATACAAACAGATTATACAACTCAACAAAAACAAGAAAAACCAAACAGTCTAATCGAAAAATGGGCAGAAGAACTAAATAGATATTTCTCCAAAGAAGGCAAACAGATGGCCAACGGGCACATGAAAAGATGCTCAACATCACTAATTATTAGGGAAATGCAAATCAAAACTACAATGGGCTATCACCTCACACCGGTCAGAATGGCCATCATTAAAAAGTCCACAAATAACAAATGCAGTGCAGAGAAAAGGTTAGCCTCCTACACTGTCAGTGGGAACGTAAGTTGGTGCAGCAACTATGGAAAACAGTATGGAGGTTCCTCAAAAAACTAAAATAGAGTTGCCATATGATCCATCAATCCCACTCCAGAGCATATATCCTGATAAAACTATAATTCAAAAAGATACATGCACCCCTACTATGTTCATAGCAGCACTATGTACAATAGCCAAGACATGGAAGCAAGCTAAACGTCCACTGACAGATGAATGGATAAAGAAGATGAGGTACACACATACAATGGAATACTACTACAGCCATAAAGAACCAAAATAATGCCATTTGTGTAACCCAACGGGACCCCATGGGGCCTTCCCAGAACAACCCCCCACCCCATGTTAGTCAGAGTGTATTTAATCAGAGAAATGAGAAAATGCAGAGAAAGGAAAACAGTCAAGCAAGACAAAATAATAATAGTTTAGCCATTAAACAAAGTCAAGTTCCTCCTCAAGGGCTATAGATCCTATTCTGATTTAAGTTGTTTTGCAGCTACTGAAACCCCCGCCAGGTGGGAGAAGTTAACTGTATGCTGTCCACAAGCACTTAGACCCCAGACCAGTTGGAACCAGGTTGATGATGTTGATCCTGATTACCTCACCACCAACCAATCAGAAGAATGTCCAGGAGCTGATCACACACCCCACAACGCCCCTCCCTCATCCTGTCTTTAAAACCCATTCCATGAAAGCCTTCAGGGAGTTTGGGTCTTTTAAGCACTAGCTGGCCCAGACTCCTAGCTTGGCCCTGCAACAAACGCTCTGCGGTCCTTCACCACAACCAGGTGTCAGTAAATAGTAGGTTGGCTTTACTGCCCCCAGCAAGCAGACCCAATTTTGGTTCAGTAACATTTGCAGCACTGTGGATGGAACGAGAGCTTATCACACTAAATGAAATGTCAGAAAGACAAATACCATATGATATCACTTACATGTGGAATCTAAAATATCACACAAATGAACTTATCTAGGAAACAAACACTCCCACATACAGAAGAGACTTGTGATTGCCAAGGTGGAGAGGGGTAAGGGAGGGATGGAGTGGGAGTTTGGGGTTAGCAGATGCAAACTATTATGTATAATGGATAACAAGGGCCTACTGTAGAGCACACAGAACTATATTCAATATCCTCTGATAAACCATAATTGAAAAGGATATAAAAAGGTATATATATATAACTGAATCACTTTGCTGTACAGCAGAAGTCAACATTGTAAATCAACTATGCTTCAATTTAAAAAACAAGTTTGAGAAGCTTTAAGTATTGTCGACCGTCCCTACCTTAAGTGTGGCAAGGGCTTTGAATCAGCTGAGCGTCTGCTGTCCCACTGCAGGAGGGGCGCCAGGTCCCAGGCCCCAGGCACTCATGGCCGCTGAGCACCCCCGGAGGAGAGGCATGCGAGGTACCCCAGCTCCGTCTACAGCCCCGCTCCTTCCCGGCAGCTCTTCTCTGGGATCTGGAGAGGCCAACTCCCCGCGCAACCCGCCCACCGGCGCCGGCGTTCCCAGTGCGCGGCGGCAGCGCGAGTTAAAGCCGCCCGGGCGGCCCGTGCGCTCAGCCAGCCCGCGGCGGCCTCGCGCAGCGCGCCTCATCGGAGGAGAGCTTGGGGCGCCCTCGCTGGGTGTGCGCGGCTTGTCCCCCGTCCTGCGGTGACCTTCTGTCTGGGAGGGCGAGCCTAGACTGTCTGGAGGGGCCCCCTGCTTCTCAGCCCTTTACTCCTTAACAAGCCTCCCTGGTGGGTGGGCTCAGCGGATGGATTGGATGTCTTTTCCTCTCTGGCCCTCAGGCCAGTGAGAAAAGAAGCTCGTTCCGCACCTGAGTGCAGGGCGCACGCTCCCTTCTAGGTTCTTCCTTTCCTCAACATCCAAGGGAGTGGGATTGGCTTTCTAGCCCTGGTCTCTGATGGGCCCGCCCCCCAGGTTTAACCAGGCAGCAAATTTAGCCTCTTGGAGGCCCGGGACCTTGGGAAGAGGTGCTTCCCTCCAGAAACAGCCCGGGGGAAACGGAGCTTGGGCCCAGGTGCGATTAGCAAGCAACTAACAGCGGCGCTTGTTAATACCACTCAGGTGTAGGCGGACCCCAAGGCAGAGGAGAGCTGAGTCGGGGTCCCAGGGTGACTGAGACACCCTGAGTTCCCGTAGGGCTGGTGGCTGGTGACCTGGGCAGGTGCAGGAGGTGCCAAGTGTTTGTCAAACGACCTGGCCTGCAGGATTGCCCATCTCTCCTGACAGGTGCTCCCAATTGGCCCTCATGGATGGAGGCAGATTTTAACTCATTTTTTAACTTATGCAGACACGTTGTTGGTCAAGGTACTGTTAACTGGTTTGCAGGAGATGTCACTTAGTCTCTGAGCTGTTTGCCCTCCAGGAGGGATTCTGACCCTCAGTGTTTGCCTAACCTGGTGGGGCGTCTCTGCGGCAGGAAGCCCTTGCCCTGGGTGGTCTGTTTGCTCCACCCCGGAAACACGGTTTAAAGTTACTTGCCTTTTTCACTAAGCAGTGTTCGCCCAGGCCTTCTGGTATGAAGACATCTTTGTGATGTCTGTTGTAGAACAGCCCATGATCATCATTGTACTTTGTATATTGACAGACTCTGAGAAAGCTACCATGAACTTAATATGTAAATAGATTAATAAATACATTTTTAATTTATTCACAGCAAGTATGTACCTAAATTTGAAAAGTAATGTTTGAGACCCATCTACAGATGGTGTTCAGAATCCATGTGCACACTGGGTCTCCAGGCTGAGCATCACCAGGGCAAATAGTGTTCCAGGTGGGACTCGCCTAGCAGTGTGAGTCTTTGAGGGTTGACTGCAGCCCTAACTGGGACCCTTCTGGAAGGATCTGCTAGAAGAGGTAGCAGAAGAGCTAACACTTTGGGAGCATTTATTTGGTGGGTATTGTGCCCAGGGACTTTGTACTCTTTTAATCCTTGCATTTTCCTCTTAGAACCACTTATTTACTATCCTCACTTTACAGACAAGAAAAACTGAGGTCCAGAGGGAGGCAGTAGTAACTCTCCCGAGGTGATGTTAGTACGTGGTCTAACCAGAACTCCAACCTAGTAATTAGCCTGACGACTGAGCCTGGGGTCCCATCTTAGGGGTTGCTGACCTCACCTGTTCGCAATTGAATGGTTTTGGTCAAGTCAAGTGGGATTGCCCGGATGATATGTGAGTATCTGGCAAAGTTGTTAGCTATTCATTAATAACCGGTGCCCCTGAGTCTTTCATTTATAATGCAAATTATAAGCCAGCCTTTTAAAATCAAGCATTGAGTAGCTATGCTAAAAGCACTTAGAGGGATGCAAGTAAGACTGAGGTCTGGTTCCTTACCAAAGAAGGTGTAGTCTACGCGGTGGGCTTCCATTGTCAACTCCCATCACACAGCTTTGCACACGACTTTCCATCCCATGTGCCTACATTGTCCCTGGGGTAGGGTCTTCACTGCGTCGTACAGAGACTTCTGCCAAAGGGACATGTGGCTTGTGTTTTCTCGGAACCAAGGATTGGCTTTTTCTCTTTGAAAGTTAGGCAAAATAGTAAACTAAGTACAACCAGGCCTTCTCTGAGCACCACATCCATAACAGGCTTGTTTTTGACCATAAATCATTCAGGGTTGAGAAACACAAGTTCATGATTTGAATAAAGCTGATAATATAAATCAGTATCCTGCAGATAATGGAAAACTTAAGTATTTATAACCAGGCTATTAGAGGTATTCTTATAAAGATGGTATATAGGACCCCAAACCGTAACTTCATTTGAAGCTGTATTGACCTATGTTTAAAAGGAAACTAAAGTCAAGTGCTTTGAGCTTAGACCTCTAAACTTGCAACGCTTCATACTCTGAGTCTGTAAGACCGAATCAGGCCTAGAAGAATAGTTGTATCTTTTTAAGCACAAGTAAGTCTGAGCCATTCTAACAAGACAACGGGGAGGAGATTGACAACTCTCCAGCAACAATTCCACAGCATCAGAAAGAATGGTCCCCAAGGATAGTCATGGCAAACCTGCATGGGTTTTCAGGGTACTGAACCCCCTAGCGTTCTCCTAGATGATAGTTGAAGGAAGGTCTTCCAAAGAGAACAGTGACTGCAGCTTATCATGAAAAGGTCTCCTGGACCCAAGGAATCCAGGAACTCTGATGGCTTTGCTTCTTGGTCCTTCACTGCAGATGAAATACAGTGTCAGATGACAAGGCAAGCTGCATGTGGTGGGAGATGCATTCCTGTGGCCTGGCTCTGCAACGGAGAGCAGGAGTGCCTGGATGGGGCGGACGAGCAGTGTGGTAAGTGGTCTCACCGCCGTGTCCTGTTGTGTATCATGCACTCACCCACACCTGGCCCTTATTGCTACACGTAGCAATACACATAGGTTGACAGTTCTCATGGTTTTCACCCTCTTAGGGGGTGTTCGGAATGTTGGGTGTTCTGCATTGTTGCAGGCTTTCAGTGGGGAAGGCCAGGCATGTTTCTTTAATTGTTGGCAGCACTGTTGTCCAAACAAGTGTGGAGGGCGAGTTGGGATGGAAAAATCCAGCAAAGTTCTGGCTCCTCATCTTAAACTCAGACCTAAACATCTATGACAGTGTTACTCAAACTGGAATAATATAAGGATTCCTTTATAGGAAATCCCTGCAGCCCCCAGTGCACACAATTACTTTTATATACAATAAACTAGTTCAACTCTTATATGCTTAGAGATTTTATACAACTGAAAAAACAGCTTTCAAACTGGGGACAAGAACTATAAAACCAACAGAAATCAGCCATTTGGTAAATATCTTCCTGAAATAAAGTTCAAGTAATTCTCTGTGCTAAGAGAGCTCAAAACCCCAGAAGGGAGGCCAGAGCACCTGTATGTGAGGAAAGCCTCTCACCAGGTGCCTTGCCTCCCTGTGCAGTGAATGTGGAAGGGAACTTTCCTCATTCAAAGAGGAGAAGCCCCATAAGCACTTGGTGAGTGCTACCCCTCACGCACATTCCTGGGGTGGTCACTTACTGTAACTACTTTAACATGACACCGTGGATATCAAAATGTGTACTATTACAGGTTACAGTAAAATTTCAGACTTGCAGAAATGCCTTGTGCTTGGACCCCCATACACTTTAGCCCAGCTCCCCAAGTTTACTAGCTTCAGCCAGTAGGCAGACTTAAGTGGAAATACTTGAACGTCTTACTAACCCCCAAACCCCAGTTCGCAGGTTGCCATAGATCTTAATCATCTCCACCACCAAAGGAATTCAGAGAAGTGAACTCATAAAACTGGACTAACACAGGGGCCACTAGCCACATGTGAGGATTTAAATTTATTTAAATGAATACAATTAAAATTTTTAGTTTGTGTGTCAAACTAGCCACATTTCAACTGCTCAATAGCCACGTGTGACTGGTGGCTGCCATTCTGGACGGCATAGATGGAAAAGGCTTCCATTGTCACAGAAGGTTTTACTGGACAACGGCGTTCTAGAATAATGGGAGGAGATGTTTATCGATATGCTAGGTGATTGTCCCTAAGGTAGGGGTACTGAGTGATATTGTCAGAAGTAATGTGAAAAGGACGGGCAAGTTTAGGGTTGACTCCAGCGGCAAATCAGGAATTAATTATTCTTTTGCTAATGAAAGTACTTGATATGAAATCCAAATTTAAAAGCTGCTAGTGCCCTGACAAACACCTCTTCCTTTCTGCCTCTTCTTGGACACCGCCACTGCCTGCAGAGGAAGTATGTCACGGACACCCACAGGCCTGGCAGTGTGATGATGGGAGATGTATTTCCATTCACTGGCTTTGTGATGGTGTCAGTGACTGCTTAGATGGCTCTGATGAGGTTAACTGTGGTACGTACAACTTATTTTTACCTTCAGTGACACTCTCTGTTTATTAGCTGCATTGATTAACATCAACAGTGAAACAAGCCCGTCACTAAATAGCCTTACGCATACATGCTAAACCCAGACGTTAAATTGTCTCTGGTATTACGGGTAACTGTTTTCATCACTTCTCCAGTTTCCAAAACTACTTAAAATTAAGAAGATTATTAGCTTTATTGACTTAAACAAAACCTATTCGGGGTGAAACTTCAGAATACAAAGTTGTGGCCACCTCTCCGATGGCTCCCCTCCTTTCTGTTCTTGGTTTTCTATGGATTAAATTCATGAGCAAACCACAAATCCCTAAATAAACAAGGCCGTGGTACAGGGGTTCTACCTCACCAAGCCAACTCCTGCCTTTTAGAGAGAATGACGGCATGTCCAGACCCAAAAATCCCGTGTCCAGGAGATCCTCAGTGCCGTGATGCCTGGGAACCCTGTGATGTAGATGAGGACTGTGGAGGTGGGTTCGGGGAAGCGCACTGCCCCCGGCACCGGTGCCTGGCTGGGCAGTGGCAGTGCAGGAATGAGGTGTGTGTCCCGGACCGCCGGCGGTGTGATGGCATCGACCACTGTGGGGACTCCTCAGACGAGGAGGGCTGTGGTGAGTCTTGCCCCTCACCCTACCTTTTGTTAAAGGGAAGGTTGGACTATGTGGGCTGCTTTCTGCAAGTCGTGTTTTAATTCCTATGACTGAGACTGACATCCTGTATCTAAACATGGGATGTTTCCTAGCAATAACCAAGATTGTCTTATCCATGGAAACGTAAAGCAGTGCTTAAATAGTAACTCTGCAATGGACACTCTAAGCATTGCCTAGAATGTTTCCACTATTCAAGTCTGGCCAACACACAGAACACCTGAGCACCAGTATCTGAAGGAAGTCTCCTGCATCCTTCTGTAGTGAATATGGAAGGGGAACATTCCTCACTAAAAAACGAAAGCGCCCCCCCCCAAAAAAAAATTTGGTGAATGCTACATTCCTTTTTTTACCCTCAGTACACAATGTAGTGGAACCTCCAACTTTTTGGTGAACCACAATTCCATTCACTCTTTCTTCCCAGAGTTAAATTTGCAATATCAAATGTGTTCAGATTCTAACATTTTAACAATAATTTATAACCTGGTTTCTTAAGAGAATACTTCTATTAGGGCTAGTGTTATCTGACTTAAATACGATTTCAGTTAGAACTATTTAATACTAGTTCAGTTCAATTTTAATACGATTTCAATCTAGTGCCCTGATGTCTTAACATAGTTGCTATCAAGTCTTAAGTCCCAGTTCCTGATTACTCTGCTTAAAAAGATAACTTCCTTTCCTACCTAGACTTGCCTTGGGTTATGGAAATACTGCTACCTTCCTGACCCACTATAAGAGTTGTCTATTTTTACCACCACCCCAAGTATTAATGAAAAGGAATGCTTAACTTCCCGCACAGCTTCCTGTCCACAAGGCACGGTTGGATGTGATGAGGGGAAATGCATCCTAGAATCCCTGATGTGTGACGGGAGCGTGGACTGTACAGATGGTACCGATGAACCCACTACGTGTGGTAAGAAGTCAATTGCTTGGCTCAACATGGGAGAGGGAGAATAAGTGAAATAACTCAGGGCCTTAGTTAACATGGGGGTCTCCTCTCTGAAACAACACTTGGGCTCAAACTCCTCCAGAAGCAATTATCCTTCAGTGATGGATCCCTTATATTTTGCAAGTTCCAGCCCTTGGCTTTGGTCTCCTGAATGTGAGCAAATATTACCTGAGCTGTAAAAATTGAGGGCCATCCTCACGTTGTAGCTTTATGGAAATAGAGTAGCTAAAGCCCTCAAACTCCATGGCTCCTAAAATTCTGTAATAAGGAACATAAACTTTGCCACAAAGAAGCAAATCACTTGTTCAAGACAAAAAGGTAGATTCTCTAAGGATTTAACCAAAGGAGGACTGAGGAAGACTTTCCTGTCTCTGAGCAGGCAGCTCTGACTTTTAAACCCTTGTGGTTCTCACTATGAAAATCACTGTCGGTTCCAGCTGGGGCAGAGGGAGAGTGGGTATCTGTCCCCAGTCATTTGGTCATCTGTCTCTTATTTCCCCCCAAATCTGGTCTTAGACATTATGATGAAAGCTCTTTAGTACTGTTAAAGGCCGTGAAAGAAGTTTTCATGAAGGGGGCACAATAAGAGATATTAAAAGCATAAACAGTGGGACACAAAATACAGGTTTCTGGTCCTGTATAGATAATTCATTGGGATTAGTAAATTATTATATCACTTGCTAAGAGTACCAGCTGTCCATAAATTCTAGAGAAAATAGAAAAGAGGTCGCTGGTTCCTCCACAGGTGAACAATACACAAACACTTGAAATGGTCCAGACCGTTCTCCTTTCCCCTGCTCCAGGATTCCTAACTTTCCCTCTTCTCTGGTCTTCCCCCAAAGCCTCCAGTTTCCTAGGTAAGAGAGCAGGGTCAAAAGTTATCTTTAAGCAGCCATCTACTCCTTACTCAGTGTGGAGGGCTGTGACACAGTGTGGTTTATAAAACGTTTGCTCTTTACCATGTTCAACTGTAGTGACCACTGTCCTGTCTCTACCAGGGAAAAACTGCTCTCTGGCCAACGGGGGCTGTGAGGGGCAGTGCAGGGACACAGCCTGGGGTGTCCAGTGTTCATGTGGAACCGGATGGCGATTACAGCCGGATGGTTGGAGCTGTGGAGGTCAGAATTCATTAGGCTCATCTTTACAACTTTTTATTGTAGTAACATAAAATTTACCATTTTAATCATTTTTAAGTGTGCAATTTGATGTACGTTCACAGTGTTGGGCAACCATCACACTATCCATTTCCAGAACGTTTTCATCATCCCCAACAAAAACTCTGTACTCATTAAGCAATAACTCTGTCCCCGCTCCCTGGTGAACTTTATCAACTCTGCCCGTGCATTCACCTGCTCTAGTAACTGCATATAAGTGGAGTCATACAGTGTTTGTCATTTTGTGTCTGGCTAACTTCACTTGGCCTGTCTTTAAGGTGCATTCGTGTTGTAGCATATATCAGAATTTCCTTCCTTTTTTAAGGCCAAATAATATTCCTTGTATGTATACAGTTTGCTCTTTGTATATTCAGGTTCCACATTGGCAGAGTCAACCAACTGCAGATTGAAGATACTGGGGTGTGTGTGAGGGATTCTAGAAAGTTCCAAAAAGCAAAACTTGAATTTGCTGCATGCTAGCAACTATGGTATTTACATTGTATTAGGGATTCTAGGTAATCTAGAGATGATTTAAAGTATATGGGAGGATGTGCATAGGTTATATGCCAGTACCACACCATTTTATATAAGGGACTTGAGCATCCATGGATTTTGGTATCCACAGGGGGTCCTGAAACCAATCCCCTGTGGATACCGAGGGATGACTGTTGATGCACACTTGGGTCGTTTCCACCCTTTGGCTATTGTGGACAATGCTGCTGTGAGCACTGGCGTGCGAGTGTCTGTTTCAGTCGCTGCTTTCAGTACTCTTGGGTATATACCAGAAGTGGAACTGCTATGTCACATGTAAATTCTATGTATAACTTTTCGAGAAACCGTCACACAGTTTCCTGCAGCGGCTGTGCCATGTGACATTCCCACTAACAATGCACACGGGTTCTGACTCCTCCACATCCTTGCCGCTCATTCTGAATTAGGCCCTGGCTGGCTTGGCAAGGGGCTTGTCCCCAAGAATGTTGCTAGGGTAACAGAAATAAGTATTCTGTGGCAGCCACACATCTAGGGTCCCTGTATTGACGGTTCTGCTGAAATATATTCACATTTGTGGGAATTCGATGGAGGCAGGGACTTTCTGTCCCAGCACCACAGAGCGATCTCCACCTAATACACGTTCCATGAGTATCGGAAAAGTGGCCCAAAAGAACAAAAGTACTTGAGATTGTTCCTTGTTCTTCTCTAATTTCCGACTGTCTATCATCAGATGTGGATGAGTGCTCTATGGCATACAGCCCCTGTGGCCAGCTGTGTCATAACACAGCAGGGTCTTACTCCTGTGGGTGTATTCGAGGTTACCAGCTCCACAATGGCACCGACTGTCGAGTTACAGGTGAGTTTCAATACCAGAAGCAAAGCCTAAGTCCTGCTCTATTCTTAGCAGCATTTATTGGTGTGGGTGATATAGATGATGCACTTCAAGGTCTGGTATTAGAGGTGATTCTACTCTTTCCATAAGGAAGCTGCTATCAGTATTATGACATTAGTTGATCAATTTTGAGTGTCAGTTCCTATTATGTGTCTTTAAAATGACTTAGTTTCTCTGCAGGATCTACAGCTAGGTGCTCCAGAGACCCAGTTGATGATCGTAACTTGTCCTGTGCTGCTCTCACAATGGGACACTTAAGTTGGCTGCTGTATACAAGGCATGCAGAGGACCTCTGTCTAGGGGAGAAGGGCTTAATCTGAAATCAGGCAGAAAAGTTCCAAAGATTCATTTCAATGTGCTGGAGTTCAGAGGAGGAACTGAGGCTTCACGTGGCCAGCCAGGTCTCCTCTGGATCCACCTTAGTCCAGACTTCAGGGATAAGTAGGTTTTGGCACGGGCCGTGAGCCAGCATCTTTAGTTAAGGAGAATGGTGTGAAAGGAAGTTTCATAGTCACACGTCACCCCTTCTACTTCTGTTGCAGATGATGCTATTAAGATTCTTATCGCAGCAGACAGAGAACTTGGGGTACTGGATCGAAGGACAGGCATCTATGAGACTCTGGTACCTATAAAATCAAGGCCTACTTCTGTTGCATATGATCTGGAGAGAAGTATGTACTTCTGGGTGGATGAAGTCTTAAATATGTTTGTTCTTGGGAAGCCGAACTCTGTTCCTCTCTATCCAGGTATCTTTCTTAATATTAAGAGCCCTAGCTTCTTCAAGCTACTTGAACATAATGTAAGAAGCATATGTGTTCATCTGGACATCTTCTGTGACTCACTTGTCATGAATCATGAGAGTACATAAAATCTTGATTTGAGATAAGTCTGTGTAGTTTGGTTCTACAGGAGCTTTGTGGAGCGTAACCTGATATGAGATTACTATCAGGCAGTACTGGAAGTAAGGGGGTGTGGGCTCTGGCCAAGGTTAGTCTCAGCCCCATAACTAGGTGTGTGACCCTGAGCAAGTTGTTAACTCCTTTGAGCCACCGTGTATAGGATGAAGGTAATAGCACTTGTCTCACTGGGTTAGTGTGAGGACTATGTTGGACAGTGCAGGGGAAGAAGTGCTTAGCATAGTCCTGGGCACACAGAAATCCTCTGATAGCAGTTAAGAGGTAGCATTCATTAACAGTTCCCCGGAGACTTCTATAATGAATATTGTCCCAAACTGAGGTCACATTCTCTTGGATTTCTTGGCTGTGCTTCTACTGAGGTCTTACTCTTTCCTTACTGCCCACTGTATACTGGAAATACCTCACACGGCTGTGGCTCTCATTCATTCCTTGTGTTGCCTTATTGTATGGCTTGAAATCAGAAGATGTAGACAAATTTTGTCTGAGTCTCTTTTTTCAAGGTAAGGTGGATATAGAGGAACAGAGAAACATAATACTGTCTCCTGTATCCCCAGAACTTAAAGCAATCAACAGCATCGCTTTGGACTGGTTCACGGGACAGTTGTATTGGGCTAGCAGCTTTGCCAGGGTCATCTGTGCTGGTTTAAGTGATGGCAGAGGCTACGTCAGAATCCTGGAAAAGGATCTTGTGCCAGAGCAGCTAATAGTGTTTCCTGCAAAGAAGTAAGTAGCGCTTCTTTTGGAATATATCCAAAATCATTGGTTATCCTAGATATTTAAATTGATGAGAGCATGTCAACCTTTTCAACCTAGGTCTCATTTGCTCCAAAAAATTCTTAATTTTGAAGTTTAAACTGAATACCATAGAGCCAAACTTTTCAAAGTCTACTGAGTCTGAGAGCAGCTTTCTTAGCAGTGCAGTGAAATGAGGTCTGTGCAAGAGACCAGGGGAGCCTGGCTGGTCAGAGTGTATACACACTCCTGAGGGGATTCCCTTAACACTCGTGCCTTTGCCTTTCTCAGGTACCTGTACTGGGTAAATAGAGGAGGGAAAGGCCTGAGGACTATTGAAACGGCAGGGATGGATGGCTCTGATAGGAAGGTGCTGGCAGTGGTGAACATGGAGGAACCCTCAGGGCTGACACTAGACCACGTGGCTGGCAGGCTCTACTGGATCAGTGCATATAAAGAGGTACTGCGATGGGTCAGAAAAAGGTAAACCCATTTAGTAGGGGCTTGGTATGACTGTGGGTAAGTACAGAGTTCTCTTATGTCTTGCATCGTCTTAGTAAAATATCTCTGGCCATGAAAACCGAGAAGAGCACAGAATCTTCAAGTAGAACCAGACTGTATCAACGTAGGTTGGGAGACTTAGTGTGACTTTCTTAAACTCTCTACAGTCAAACTCAGCACTGGAATTTCCTGGTAGTCTAGGTTATGTTCTGTGTGGTACCTGGGATACAGAACATCTTACGATGGCAGACCTCTTCCTTGAAAGCATGCAGTTACTTAAGTACTTCAGTGTCTCGTACTCACATTTCTAGGTCTTCATATTACAGTTCATGCTTTCTCATTTTTGGAATCATTAAACTAAAAGACCGGTAGGACATGGGGGCTGAAAACATAGGTTTGGAAGTTGTAGTTTTAAGCCTATTTCTTCCAGCTGTGGTTTCTGGCTACTTAGGGTACCTCTTTGAGCTCCCACTGCCCTCTCTGAAAAGAGAGAATGCCTACCTCAGAAGATGGTTGGGGAATGTAGTGGAAGGATTTGGTACACTGTCTGGATGCAGATGCTAAGTTACAGTAGCTACTTGTACAACATACGTGACTCCAGTTTATATAAGAAACAGCCCAATCCATTGGCTTTGACATTAGCCTCTGTGGATCCCAAGATGAGTTCATCTCTATCCAGTTGATATCAGATAAAGGTGTTTAATCAGTGTCCAAGAAACTGAGGTGCACTAAGGGCATCAGCTGCTCTTGCTAACACTGCCCTGCCCTCACGAGACCCTCTCACCCTTCAGTCCATAGAGACGGTGAACGTGGATGGAGCTGGGAGGCACACCTTCCCCAAGGTCTTCTTGGAAGGTGAAGATCCAGTGGGACTGGCTGTATTTGAGAACTCTTTCTTCTGGACAAATAAACTACAGCTGTTTCATGCTTCACCCCACAACCCGCAGGAGAGAGTGGTGCTGCTAAACGCTTCCATATCTGCCTTCTCGGTGCTCCACAAATCCCAGCAGCCTAAGAGTAAGTTATTGCTTGCTTTCAAAATGCTCGTGAACCAGAATGCATACTGAACGGAAACCCCCTAAATTACTCCCTCCGTCTGTTGGAACTTGCTATTTTGGGGGAAATGTTCTGGGTATCATTCCAGACCTATCCAGGACTTCTGAGTAAGATGAACGGAACGAAAATATCTGCTGGGAAATTCATTCCAGGCATGTACCTGGCTCTTGTCTAAATGTAGCAACCAGAATTTTAATACACAAAACCTCTGAGATACACAAAATGGGGAATACGCTGTTCACAGAAGGGCTAGAATAGCTTCCTCACTGACATGTCAATTGATAACAGAAGATGGAACCAAGCCCAACATCCTGTTTATAGAAGGAAGTCAAATGTTCACTGACTAGGAGTTAAAAGCTTGTTAATCTGAAATTGTATGTCAGCTTCAACTCAGATAATGCTTCTTCAATGGGTCCAAGAAACTAACCAAAAGGGAGAGCCTAGAACCACTATCTACTTCCTATCAGCAAATTAGACAGTCATTTTGTCTTAACTCCAAGGGGGAAGATGCTGTTGGTTGAAGCTTTCTTGGCCCAAGCTTCATACAGAGAGGTCATTGTCACTGTCTGAAAGACATGGGGCTCCAGGAGTTCAAGGTCAGCCTGCCTAACCTAGAGGGTAACAAGTATATTGGGATCCTCTTAAAGCAAAAATGCCTTAACTCCCCTTGAGTCTTAGGTTTTGAACTAGTTTGGATAAATACATCTGAAATTGTATCCAACCTAATTGTATCTGTTTTTATTTTAAAACAGACAGATACCCAGCATGCGTTCCAGGTTCTTGCAGCCACTTATGTCTCCTGTCCCCCGTCCATCCCAAGGGCTATAAGTGTGTTTGTCCAGAGGGGATGTTTCTTTTACCTTCGGGCACATGTAGTGGTAAGTATGCTGGGTGAAATGGGTTTGGCTTCAGAAGGCACATTCCATGGTATGTCTGGAAATAATGTAGCTTCTGTTTTTGGATCAATCGCTTTTGACCTGACAACCTATTTTGATAATGAGAGTTTTGTTATCAAAAGATCTTGATTAGTTTTTTATCGTGCTAAAATATACATGACAAAAGGTACCATTTTAACTGTTTTTCAGTGTAGTGTTCAGTGGCATTAAGTATGTTCACATTTTTGTGCGACCATCACCAGAGCTTTTTCATCTTCCCAAACTGAAATTCTATTCCTGTTAAACAGTAACTCCTCATTCCCCTCTCCCCCCAGCCCCTGGCAACCACCGATCTACTTCCTGTCTCTATGAATTTGACTGATCTAGGGACCTCATATAAGTAAAATGGTACAATATTTGTCCTTTTGTGACTGACTTATTTCACTTTGCATAATGTCTTCAAAGTTCATCCATGTTGTAACATGTATCAGAATTTCCTTTTTAAGGTGGCTTCCATTGTGTGTAGATACTACAGTCTGTTTATCCATTCATCCGTCAATGGATATTTGGGTTTTATTAGTTTTAAAAGAAGAAAAAATAGCTTATACCACTCAGTTTTACGTGAAAGATTAGTGACTTAGTATAAGAAAGAAACCCTCTACAGTCTTATGTCTGTTGTGTATTCTGACTTATGTTTGTAGGCAGAGCGTGTGCATTAACATAATTCCTCATGCTGCTGTTCCATCTTTTGAAGTAGTAAAGCCTGCATAATCCGTTGAATATCACTGTCCAAATGTCTTGACTTCTTTTCTATAGAACACTGAGGTTTTAAGAAGAATAAATGCTGTGAATGTGTTGATGTTCTAACCACCTTTGAAGAATGCAATTCACAATGGGTAGCCATGGAACGTGATTATGGTGTAATAAGCCATTGTGCCAAACTCAAGACTTAGCTTAAAATGTTTTTAACATGATATATACAGTTAAATTCCCAGGTAACTTTTCTTTACATCGGCAGTAGAGTTTAAAATTCTTTGTATTGAGACTTGTGTGCTACAGGCAAGAATTTGATGACATTACTGAGTTAAATGGTGCAGCCCTGCAGCCCTAATCCTCAGGATTCTGTGTTAACCTTTCAGCAGAAATTTAAAAGACTTAGTGCCTTGGGAAGGCTGAACAATGCTTTCATTTGCCCAAATGACTCCCTTCTCTAAGGAAGCCAGGGCATTCGTGGTGAATACCTGCTTCAGAAGCAAACTTTATAAGATCCCTTCCTAGGGCAACCTCAGCTTGAGAGAGGGGCACTGCTCCAGAGGGGAGTATGGGGCTTCTCTGACAAATGGTCAAACAGGACATCTCTCCTTTTTCCTTGGTAGAGTTAAAACTACTGTTTTCCTCTGGCAAACGTCTCTACTTGTTGAAAGTTGGCTTTATGGGAACTGCTATAGAGAGGAGCCTAGTTCAAGAGCATCCAGGGAACATCTATTTACTGGACATTGACTGGAAAAGAAACCTCGTCTACTGGACAAATACCCAGGGACATCTGTTCTGCTCAACCGGCTATTCAGGGGAAAAGCAAGAGATTTGGACAGAGCATACAGGTAAGTTGGGGTGGCTATTATTTTGGATTTTTTCCTTTATTTTCTGGCTCTAAATTTAAGTAGGGCCAACCCCCACCCCCACCCCCTGCACCAGAAGACCCTACCTGTCCCTGATCTGAATCAACCTTAATACCAAAGAGTGGTTTTTAACTCATTTAAATATTAAGTGTCTCTGATTTACCCTTGTTCTTATGAAGGGTATGCAGACTCTTAAAAGGCTTCCATGATTTGGAAAATCCTAGGTTTTTAAAATTCTATTTTTCTGGCATTAAGTCTGGATAGGATGGAAATGGACCTTAAATACTTCAACTTTGCATTGCAGATTTTTCTTACACTAATTTAGAAGCAATTTGCAATGCAGATTTCAGAGAGAACTAGCAAGATATTTTCTTAATATGATAATATATACTTTCTCTCCCCTCCCACACTCCTACGTGGCATACCCCACCCTTAGCTCCCTGTACTCAGCCTAAATGCAAATATCTATTTTATAAAAGAAAACTGAGACTTGAGTTCCAGGGTGAGTAATCTGATTTCTGAGTGCCTGTGCCATGGGTACTCTAAGTGCCAAGGATCTGCTTTACTACAGGAAGTGCTGTATTGGAATCCATGTTCCCGAGACATCCTTCAGAGCAGTAGACTCTACCCAGAGCCCTGTGGGCAAGAGCAAAGCCTGGCACATTGGAGCTTTCAGTACCTGACTGAAAGAACTTTGGGGAGAAACTGAAATGGGCAGTGATCTTGCAGTACATCTGATGGCTGTCTAGGAAACCCTGATCGTGGATTTCCTCCTGTTTAATTCAAATGCTACCTACCCCCACTGGCTAATCTTTGATAATTGGTTTCTATGTTATAATTATACCAAGGATTCGTAAGAGACTGACAATCTCATTTAAGCTGGCTCTGTGGTGAATACTGAGTCTCTGTAGTAGGTGACCCTGAAATAATAGAAAAAAAGATAGATTTTGCTCTCTGTCCCTGGTTACAAGCACAGAGCTTCTAAGACCTTTGTAATTTCCTAAGTGATGGGAGCATCTGACACAGAGTTCCTAAATCCATTAGAATTTCCTGGGTGATAGGAACAGCTTTTGTTTTAATGAGACAACTCTTGGTGGGTTTTGCAATACAATGCAAAATTGAATTTAAAGTCCACTTCTATCTTACTCAGATTCAAGGCCAGAAAAAATTTTAAAACCTTATCATTGCCTCTAGGAGGTTGGTCACCAGAAAGACCAAGCCGTGATGAGAAGCTAAGAAATTTCAGCCCCACTCCTTACTCTCTAGAGAGGGGAGAGGGGCTGAAAATGGACTTAATAATCAATCATGCCTATGTGATGAAGTCTCCATAAAAATCCCCGAAGTATGGAGTTCAGAGAGCTTCAGTACATCTGTGTGTATTGAAGCCCAACTCCACAGGGACAGAAGTTCCTGCACTTGGGACCCTTTGGACATTGCCCTATGTGTCTCTTCATCTGGTTGTTCATCTGTATCCTTTATATAATAAACCTGTAAACGTGTTTCCCTGAGTTTTGTGAGTCATTCTAGCAAATTATTGAACTCAAGAAGGGGGTTGTGGGAACCCCGATTTAGAGCCAGTGGGTCAGAGTGACAACCTGGGACTTGTGACTGGTGTCTGAAATGGGGGCAGTCCTGTGGGACTGAGCCCTTAGCCTGCGGGACCTGATGCTAACTCCAGGTCGACAGTGTCTGAACTGAATTGTAGGTGTCGACTTGAAAAAAAATGCACAATGTTAAGAGCTATGAGTCCAGTTTATTCAGTACCTTACTGAAGACTATAGCCCAGGAGACAGCCTCTCAGTAGCTCTGAGAAACTGTTCCAAAGAGCTAAGGGAGGAGCCAGGATACATATGAATTTTTTGGCTGGAAAAACATGTAGTCAAGCATCATTAGATTACTACTAATCATGAAGGACAGCTACCTCGTGTTCATGATTTTAGTGTTTTTCTGTGCATGGGAAGATGCAGGAATCTGGGGCTGTTCGAAATTTCTCCTTAAATAATGCATCTTAACTACCTAGCGGCCAGTATCCAAAGCACAGAATGCTTCCTATTTTTCTCCATCCTGAATTCCTCTAGGGGAGCACTGCTGGTGGGCGACTGTGGTGGCCGATGGCTTGATCCTTGCAGAACTGGAATGGCAGCTGGCAGCATGGCTTTTTTTCCTTACATAGGACATCCCACTTGTGTTGCATAATTGCTTGGTGTGGGGGGAAAAACACGCATCTGGTGTCACAAGTATTGATGTATAGTAAAGGAGACACACAGGAGTGCTTGTCCTATACAGTTGGCTGGAAAGCTTGACAAAGCCAGGCAGGCCTTTTCTAGGTAGTAATCAGCTTGACCTCTGCTATCAAGACCTGTTTGCACATCTCAGAGCCTCCTTACAACTCCTGGGCCTGCAGCTTTCAGATTATTCTTAGCTCAAAGTGCACTGACATCTGTGGTTTTTTCTCTTGGATGTGTTAATCTCGCTCTCATATTGAAAATTGAGGACTTCCCTGGTGGCGCAGTGGTTAAGAATCCGCCCACCAATGCAGGGGACCCGTGTTCGATCCCTGGTCTGGGAAGGTCCCGCGTGCCGCAGAGCAACTAAGCCCATGTGCCACAACTACTGAGCCTGTGAGCCACAACTACTGAGCCCACATTGCTGCAACTACTGAAGCCCATGTGCTCTAGGGCCCATGTCCTGCAACTACTGAAGCCCGCGCACCTAGAGCCCGAGAGGGAGTAACCACCGCAATGAGAAGCCCACGCACTGCAACGAGGAGTAGCCCCCGCTCGCCACTACTAGAGAAAGCCCGCGCACAGCAACGAAGACCCAACGCAGCCAAAAGAAAAATTTTTTAACACATAAATAAATAAATAATAAAAACATTTACATAGATCTCAAAAAAAAAAAAAGAAAGAAAAATTGAGGCTGGAAAATACTGATGAAATTCTGAATCGAAAATGAGAGGGCCTCAAATTCTGTTTTAGGAAAGAGTACATGTTTTTAAGAACCTTTGTGGAATCGTTCTAAGAACATTCTGTGATGCTGGCATGCTGGGCTGGCCATTGTTGAATCTGACTCCAGAGGAGACCACGTGTTTCCTGCAGAGGGCAGAGCCCCAACGAGGATGAGAGAAACAGAGCCCAGTGGAGCCAGTGTGTTCTTAGGAACTTGCCAGTCTTTCACTTAGCTACTAACATAAAATGCAGTGCGTGTCTACCTTGCCAGGGGTTGTCAAGGATCAGATGAGCTCATAGGACAGAAAAGGTGCTGGAACCAGAGTAGGCATTATGGGACCATCGTGCGAACAAGGTGTGTAGGCTTGTAGGAACTGATCTTTGCATCTCCCCAATTGTCTCCCTTCTATCCTTGACCCAAAGTTTAAGACAGTATGTGAATGCATTTGAGTGTCCTTTCTAATGGGAGCAACTTGTCCTCACAGTCTGTTCAGCAAATGTGGACATTCCGACTGGGAACTTGTACTGGCTGCCCTGTGACAAAAGTGCTATTCAGAGGACTAGAATCACTGGCCCAGACACCCACACCCTGTATAGAACGGGCAGAGTTATACTGCATCTCCTTCTCGATTGGCCGAAGAGGCTGCTGTACTGGGTGGAGAGTGGGGAACACTTGCAAAGCATGACCCTTGATGGCAAAAGCAGATGGGCAGTCTGGAGAGGAACCTGGACGGCGGACACCCACGTGACCTTAGACCTTGGCTCGTCTAGCATCCTCTGGACCACCAAAGGGTTAGGTAAGCACTGCACAACGAGTGAGGTTGGAAGAAGCTTGAGGGGATGAGTGAGGGTCTTGTTTTTAGTATAATGATTCCAGTTTTAGAACTAGTCAGACATAGGCTCAAACTCTGATTTTCATAGTTAAAGCTTGGGCACAAGTCACTGACCTCAAACTCTGTTCTCATTTATAGTTTCTAGATTTATGATTGAAGAGATAGAAAACTTCAGAAATAACATAATTTTGAACACTGCAAAAAGCTATTTGTTTTTACTTCCATAAGTAGAAGTAATGGAACCAAACTTCCATTGCAAATGAAGTACAGGTGCTCCAGTTATAACTTGCAGCAGGCACCAATGATACCTTTGTAGCAGACTGTGATAGTCTTTTCACCCAGAAGTCATCCTTGAGACCTGGCAGCTGTGTGCTGATGACCCGGGGTTGTAGGGCTGTACATGGAAGGTGGTCAAGTCACATCTGATGTTTCCATGCAGCAGACCTCACTTTCCTGGAGCTTTAAACGCTTCCTTGGATTATCTTTAACTATAAAACTAAAACCTACAAAACTCAATAGAAGAATCCGTGCTGATTTTACCTTTCAATCCAATGGTGGCCTTGCCTCCTTGCTGTCACAGGTTACTTGTTCTGTATCAGCTTATAAGAACCTGACTCTTCCTTAGGGTTGCAAAATCTGAGTCTCCGAAAAAACAGAACCTACATTTTGAACAAGACCTGGAGTGATGGGATGATCGTGGCCCACGAGCCCTACCTGGTGACCCTGAACAGAACAGCTCTCATGCTGTGGAACAGGAAGATGCCGGAGCCCTTCTCAGTGTTGAAAGAGCCCTACATACAGAAGATGATCATCCTGGCAGAGAACCTGGAGGTGCCAGGTGAGTCTTCCCCTGGGAGGTGATTCTTGGGGATCCACTTTAGCTGGGTCCCCTCGGTGTGTTTTTCTAGGAGAAAATCCTGGGTATCTTCTAGTTCGTATTGGCAGTGGTCCCAACCCACAGTTCAGCAGGCCTTCTCCCCGATGTGTCCTTGTCCTGGAGGAGTGAGAATCTAACACGGTTCTCAAAGTTGCTAAATGACACCAGTTCCCGAGTCATACCCCAAGCAGGGTGCACACCGTAGCCCCTTTTGGGAATCACCTTTCACCTTAGCATATCAAAGCTCTTAGTCTGGCAGTAAAGAGATCCATTTAACTTGCTCTAAACCCCTTTCCCAAGCTGGTTTTTTACCAAGGAACCCCTTTTCTCATAGCAGTGACACCTTGCAGGGGACCCTCTGCTCTGGGTCCTGGTTACCAGGAGAAGCAGCTCTTCTGTTGAAGCTGCCCCTTGGTCATTCACGTTAATCTGCTTAACCCTGGTTTAACTCTTTTCTTTTCAAATAAGCCTTTGGCATGGCACCAAAAACTCTGATTCTGGACCTTGAGGCAGAAGAAGAAGAAATCCTATCACAGGATTCAGGGGGCTTTCTTGCCAGAAGCAGCTGGAAATCCCAAGGAAGAGTAGAAACAAAGATGGACAGAACTGTTCCTCCTCCTATATACCTGCTCCCTAGAGGTCTCTAAACTCCCCCTGCTGTCTAAACTACCTTAATTTTTGATTCACTGGTTTAACCTGACCTGGGGGGCTAAGAAGCGTTAGGCATAGGAACATAGTTCTTAGGTGGTAAAGTATGCTAATAAAAAGTTAACTGTTTGGTAAAAAATCCAAGTTTGATTATTCTACTAACAAATCTATTACATTGCCGCGACAGTTGCTGAAGAGGACTAAATGGAAACTTTCGGTAGCGTAACTTAGACATCTCAGCATCTCTAGGCCCCTGTCCTAGACCATCAGGTGCTACAGCAGGAACCAGACAGAACAAGTCCCTGTCTTCAGAAACTTACTTTATTTTGCATGCCTAGAATATAGTTCCAGGCAGTGAAAAAATTAAGGTTAAAGTTTATAGGCCTGAAAGGAGAAAACAATTTGCCCAAATTCAAAGCCATGAGATGATGGGCCAACACACCACACACGTAGTCAAAAGATCAAGGGTCCTTATTCTTTTTTCCTATGAGATAGAAGAACGTAGCCACCCAGCCATGACATGGGTTTTCGGGGAGGGGGGCAGTGGAAGCACATCTCCATTGCTGAAACCAAATGGACTGACCTGCTGACACACTGTTTATTCTAGATCCTGAGGTCAAAGGAGCTGCCACACCCACCCCTCCTCCAAAAAAAACCCGATCTTCTGTGCCGTGTCGGGATGGGCTGGAGTGCATCTCCCGGGGGTACCTCTGCGATGGCAAGCAGGACTGCGGGGACGGCTCGGACGAAGAGAACTGTTCCCGCTTCTGCAACAGAGCAGGTGGGTCACTGTCTCCTGTTCTCAGTCTCCTGTTCCAGGTATGCTGATTCAGCCTTGGGGGCATGATGTGAATTGCCAGAGGGTTTATTATAATCACACTTGCTTTCCCTATAAATTCTCACAGGTAAAAGTCCCAGTCTGTCAGAACATGGATCCTATGATTGCCCATTTTATGACATTTAAGTCCACAGTGTTTTGCCAGGTATAATTTGACTATTCCTTCCTTGCTCTCTCAAATTTGCCTAAGTATTCCAATATCTGCCTTTATATTGGCACAGAGTGACCGAAATGGACCGCTTACAACCGACTTGGTAGTGTCTTAACAAGTTGTTAAAGTAACCAAACCAGTATGAGGCCTCAGTGTTTCAAGAACCTAGTTCAGCTTAATAGCCTTAGTACTTTATTAAAGCTCACTTATGGATCAATTAAGATATAGAACTCAGACAAGTAAGGTCAGTCTACTTACGCCTCAAACTCCAGAATGAGTGTGAGTTAATCTAATTATAAATCTTCAGTATGATGAGCATATGGTGCTAGCTTTTGACCCTTTCTATTGAAGGGGTCTTCCAGTGTCTGGATGGAAACAAGTGCATTGAGGAGAAGTACCACTGTGATGGGGCCCGGCAGTGCCTGGATGGCTCGGACGAGTTGGGTTGCTGGAAGCCTGTTGAAGACTGCTCTCTGCGTTGTGACAACAAGACCCGCTGTATCCCCAAGAGCTGGCTGTGTGATGGCAACCCTGACTGTTCTGACAGAAAAGATGAACAAGGATGTAGTAAGTTCCATGGGAGTTCCTTGGGAGTATTTCCAACTGCATTACAGTCGATTCTCCTTATTCATCATAGTTATATCCTATATAACTATATATTCTATAAAGTTGCCATGAACATTGAATTCAAGGATATTGAATCATTGCTCCTAGATAAAGTACAGGGTGGGTTTCTTTGAGTCTCTGGTCACAACATTTTTGTCAACCAATCAGTATATAACCTTATTTTACGTGTGTTTCTTTTGAAAGCCGACTTAACATAGAGTGTTTTCTCATTAACAGCAAACTGTAACTCATGCTGAACAAAGCTTATCTAATGCACGTATTTTCTCCATAAGACACACCGTAGACTTCTTACCCTTAGGAGCACCAGACAGCAGTTGAGAACTATGGTTGGGGCCATTTTAAACAGCAAAATCATCCAAAAGTACAAAAATGTGAAAACCACGGTCCGAAACGGACACTTTTTTTATATGAGTATGAGAACGGAAACAAGAAGGCAGAATGGTGCCTCGTTCAGCCTCAACTGGAAAGACGTGTGTTGGGCAACTCACATTTTTGCTGCTTTGTGTTATCTCTTCACATGACCATGGAAGTGTGGGAGTGTTGATTTGGGGGGTTACAAATTTTAGCAAGTAGGTGAATGAGCAAATACTGAATCCACAAATAATTAGGATTGACTGTACTTAACTACTTCGTTAAGACTAAGATGAAGGTTTCTGAGTTAGAGGGACCTTGGTGATCATGCTGTAACACTCCCCTTTCCATGACAAGAAGAAAGAAGAATTATATTAGTGGAAAACGAGTCTGCATATCAAAATAAAGTATTAGTTCTCATTGGGCGAAAAGCTACCTCCTTGAAGATTTTGATTTTGGTCCTGGGTCTTCTCATGGGATGGACCACCTCATTGTAGATGTCATTGCTTTCCCCTCATTTTTATGGGATGCACATCTTTACCTTTATTATTCCGAAAGACATGCTTCAAAGACCTTAATCACGTTGTGGGATTAGGGTAGAAGAGGGAATTTGGAGAACTGAAGTGAAAAGAAGAGGAGGCCGGGTAAGGCACCATGATGGATTTGGATGTGAAGGTGGCTGAGTGGGTAACCAGAGGATGTGACTGCACTTGGGCTTTAGGAGAACATCAGGAGGCAAGAAGTAGGGAGGAACCCAAGGTATAACTTACTTTTCAATTCATATGTATAGTTTTGCCTAGGGCCTGACTCTTTTTCTTGAATCAAGCCAATGAACTTCTGTCTGGAGGAACTGAGTCCAAGAACATAAGTTGTAGGGTCTGTTGGGTATTATGGGAGAATCTCTTTTTTCGTGCATGACATTAGGGTTTCAGAGGGGAATCCCACTACCCTGCCCATCCCAGCATCCTTCTACAGTCCTCCCATCCCTGCCCCTCAGCCCTCGTTCTCCAGGACAAAGAGGATTTTCTGGGCTAGCTTAGTAGGCCTTTTCTGCCCTAACACTCTAGTTGAACCACCTTCCTGCCCTAATACCTGCTGGGGCTTAGTTCCCAAGGTGACAGCAGAAGACTGGGAGTCTTCAAGTCATTTTGTTTGCCATCAAATTGCTTCTCCATCTGGCTGAGTTCTTACCTACAGCTTTGTTTTTCAGTTCACGAAAAATGCAGTGCATCTGAATTTAAATGTGAGAATGGCCAATGTATATCTTCTTCCCTGCGTTGCGATGGGAACCGGGACTGCCTGGACCACTCAGATGAAGAGGGCTGTTCTGCCTGGCCCCTGCCATGCCCGTCAGGGGAGGTGAAGTGCCCGAGGAGTGGAGAGTGTGTGTTGGCAGACTGGATATGTGACCACGACTTAGACTGCAAAGATGGAACTGATGAGAAGGTAGCCCAGTCTCTTTCAGAAAAACACAGTAGACTTCTAATTGTAACAGTGACACATGCTTCCTCGTAGAAAACTTGGGGAAACGCAAGAACAGAGAAGTCTCCCACAATTCCTGCCCAGAAAGCCACTCATAACTACATCAAAGTGTCCAAAGTGTTACGATCCTCTTGTTGAAAGTCAAACCTGTAAGAGGTCTTTATGGGGGGTCTGCAAGTGTTAGGTCTTGATGGTCGTGGCTTAAGTGTCGTGCTTAGAGCGACGCTTTGAAGCTCCACTAACAGTCCTCAAGACGCACAGTGACGCTCCTGCATCGTAGGCAGTGCAGCCCGGGCTTGAACCTACTGCTTGCATTTGACCTTAAGAAAGCACTTATACCCTGATGCTCTATTTCCTCATCAGTAAACCGAGTAGTGTCTGAGGGGCTGAGACTGTACCTCAAGGTGCTGGGGTAGAGCAGATGCACAGGTCTGAGATATCCTTCCCTCCTGTACCAGACATCCTGCACCAGATCTGAGAATCCAAGTCAGATTAGGTGCAAAATGCTGGAGTGTGCGTTAGAAATGGTGCGAATTCTAGAGAAGAGTTTCTAGAGCAGACATTTTTTGCTTATGCTTCTTAAATGAAATTAAGACTTCCTGGATGCTCAGTTTGCAAAACGAGAGATCTCCTTCCACTTTCCCACCCACGTTGGTATCACCTACGGTTCCTTGCCTAAACTCCAGCTGCAGAAGGAGTTTCTTATAATCCATGTCACCCGACTTTTCCGGCTCTGGTCTCGTTGCAGAAGAGACTTCAGGGCTGTCTTGTAACCCAGGCTTCCTCGTCCTCTGAGGACCCTTCTGGGCTCTGAATGCAGGTGGTGTTGACCAGGTCGCTTGCTGTCTCCTCAGGACTGCGACCCTGAGGAGCTTCGCTGTGGCTCGAGGCAGTGGCCCTGTGCCAGTGGAGACCAGTGCGTGCCTGAGCCCTGGCACTGTGATGGGCAGAGTGACTGCAGGGACGGCAGTGATGAGGCCGGATGTAAGTGCAGGGGGAGAAGGCAGATGGCTTCAAAGGGGCGCCTGCCGCTTCCTGCGTCTCGGCGTGGGAACCCAGCTCAGTGAGCAAATGCTGCAGGACCTGAAATCCATCCCTTTGCCAGGATGGAGGCATCCTGATTGTACACACGGGAGAGAGCCTTGCTGTGGGAGGGATGTTTGGTGGGGAGTGGGGTCGGGGGGGGTGGTTTGACTATAAAGGCAGAAAGTCATCCTCTCCAGGCCCCCCGGAGAACTGCGGGAGTTCCAAGTTCCAGTGCCGCTCCTCTGCCTGCCTGGACCTCAGCCTGGTGTGTGATGGGAAGGAGGACTGTGCCGACGGCTCCGATGAAGGCGAGCAGTGCTCGTCCGCGTGCAGCCAGAGACAGTGTTTCCACACCTGCTACCCATCTCCACGTGGGCCTGTGAGTTGCTTCAGTTCCTGTGCTCTGGCAGCTAGAGACTCGGTGTAGGGAAAGGGGCGCTGTCCTCATTCAGGGTGTCTGCTCTCTACGCGCTGAGTCTTACACGGCAGAGCCGTGCTGACCCGTCCACCCATGTCCCTGTGCTTGAGCCTTTCTGCTGAGTCCTGTCTAGCTCCTTTCCTATCTCATGTCTTCTGGAACCCTACTACCCGGCTCCAGAAACTCTCCTATGGTGGTCCTTCCCACACCATCTATGAGCACCGGGTGACATTTAGGGTGAAGCAACAAGTTTTGGGGGAATAGTCCCAAGAGCCAAGCAACTCCCCACCATGTTGCAGCTCAGGAAATTGAGTACATACCCATGTGGAAGTCCTTTCCATGTGGGCATTTAGAATATGACTTGCCCTTCGATGGAGGACTGTCCGTGTTCTGGTCTGGCATTATTGAGTGGCTAGACACGGTGAACTTGATTCTGATGGGCAAGTGGAAGAAAACTGTGCTGATGTCTGGTCCTGGTAACATCTCTATTGGCAGAAAACCAGTTCAGTGAAGTCTACGAGTCTCCTCACTTATGGATTCTGCTGGGGTCTGGGTGTCCTGGGCTGAACTGGGCACCTTTGTTAACTTGGGGCCCCTGGTGGTGGCAGGGGTGTGGGGTGTGCGGCAGGAGATCGAGAGAGTGACTGCATTCGAGATGAAGTCGGTTCCAGGAACGGTTTGAGTTGCTGACATCGGTTGTATCGCCGTGTGATTTTTATATCAAGGCTGAGGTCCTTTTATCAATATTGTACTTGTCTTCAGAAAGTCTTCATGTTTTCCAACCTCTCTCAGGTATGTGCTTGTGAGCGAGGCTTTGATCTGAAAAGCGGTGGCCGAATCTGCGAGGATGTAGATGAATGCCAGAGATTGGGTGGTCAGCCTTGCAGTCAGACCTGTATCAACACCAAGGGCTCCTATAGCTGCACCTGTCATCCTGGCTACTCGCTGGAGCCTGATGGCCATACCTGTAAAGCAACAGGTAAACTGGAGCTGGGAGTATCTCCTAAGCTGTGGGTCGAGAGTTTGGAGGTCCTAAATCGTCCAGGAAAACCAATGCACATCTCTCTTTCTTAGGTCGTAAGTGCTCCTGCCTGCTTTATCTGTCTTCAGAACAAGACTTGCACAATCCCAAAGCTCCCTTTTTATACCTCATATTTCAGACTGAATTCAAGTCTGAAAGTATCTACCAATAAGGCATTATTATAAGAAAATCATAACTTGAACCTCTGTAGGCATGGGTCAGCCTTACCAGCAGTTAGAATAAATACCCAAAGCCCTGAAAAGCACTTCTTTCCTACCCAACTACCCCCCAATATTTAGTTATAAATGTGGTTTTCAATTTAAGCTAATTATGCCTTTATTCTGAGTATCTTCAAACCATGGTTATTAGCTTAACCATTACATGAAGGAAAGAACTACTTAGATGCCAGCTAGATGGTTTCACAGCCTTGGCAATGAGAAGGCAAAAACTACTTTGTCCTCTGATTCCTTAGCAGTGCTGGGTTCACTGTTCAAACTCCTTAAGAAAGCAGTTCTTTTTTGACAGGTACTGAACCGATCCTGCTTGTGGCAATTCAGTTTAAGCTACTCCTCTATGGATTGAGGAGCTTAAAAGAAGATATTCTGGCAACTATAGACAAGAACCTGATTATTTTCTCTATTGACTATGACTTAGTGGATCAGAAAGTCTTCTGGACCGATACCAGTGCGGAAAGTATTAGATGGATAAGCATGGACACGAAGAAGAAAGGGACTGTGGTGAAAGGTATGTCCCCTTATAGAGACTCTCACCTTGCCCTTACTAAATACATGTAGCATGAAAAATAAGATGAGTGGCCATGAACTTTCTAAACATTGGTTTATACCTCCGTAACAAAAAGGGATCAAGCCTTGCTAGTTGCTTAGAAATGAGAAGATGCGTCTCAATAGATATGGGGTCCAACGATAAGTCAGTGATCATTACTCGTAATGGTCATCTTCCTCTACAAATAGTACTTTGGGAACATTTAAATGAAGACTGCTCTGATGGAGATGCATATACCAGTTGGAAAATGAATTAACATGGCATGCAAGTCTGATGCCTGTGAGCTTCAAGCTTGTAAAAACCTATAATTTAACCTAAGTACACATGTTGAATGGTTTCCTTTCTTCAGGAATAAAGTCAGACTATGTAGCGGTTGACTGGATTGGGAGGAATCTCTACTGGACAGACGGGACAGCTGGTCAGATTTTAGCAATTCAGTTGACTGCTGTTTGGAGAGGAAAATCTGAGTACACGATCGTCCTGGACGATGACTTGAACCAACCACGGTCTTTGGCTTTAGATCCCCTAAATGGGTGAGTCCAGGTGTCACAATGCCTGGTCAAGTCTGTTAAGTCTGTTGTTCTTCTTTAGTTCTACTTTGGTTGTGTTCCCTCAACACAGAACGAGTGAATAGAAACCTTATCTGACTTTATTTTAGATCTTATGACGATGTGAGTCAACCATACATAGTCGTTTTGAAAGCTCCTGGAAAAAGTCCTTTATTTCGGGACAGTGAGATGTAGGTGTGCTCACCTGGTGGCCCATCTATACTTTCTTTTGCTAAAATAAACAAATATACCTCAGAGTGGAAAATTATTATGGCTTTAAAATGGCAGGAGGAGGGAGAATGAAACTAAGGATTGTGTTTAATTTACAGTAATGTGATTGGTGGTGGTGATGGGGGCAGAGTAATTGGGTGTGTGGGTGGAGCCTGGGCTCTTTTGTCTAGAGCCCTTCCCTCTGCAAGGGCCAGGAACTTGTAGACAGCATTTCCAGCTTGTCTGAGCTAAGCCCTGATTGGGATGGCCACGTGTATCAAATGTAAGAACAGGACAGAGCAAAACTCGGGATCCAGAGGTGACCCAGATCAGTTACCTTCCCTCTGCTTTTCTCAGTTACCTTCCCTCTGCTTTTCTCACCTTTTCAATACCTCCAACCAGGAATCTGGTAACATTCTCAGGAAATTGGCAGGAGCTTCCTGATGCATCTAATGACTTGTGGCCAAGAATGAGTTCTGAGGCACACATCTGCACGTGGAACTAGCCTACTTGCTAGCCCAGAAAAGACTGGCAGGTTCCCGAAAGATTGGCTAGCCCAGAAAAGATTGATATTTTCCAGGCTAGGGACTAATATATTTCTTAGACTTTTTGTACAGCTGTCATTATAGATATTTTATCCCTAAATGATAAATAAACAGTCACCATAAAATTTCAAGGAAAACGTTTTACTATCTTACAAATTATGCTTAAGGCACAGACCAAGTTTAATTTTGAGGGAAAGAAGTAATTAGGCTGTAAATCAGTGTTTTAAGGAATGAACGGATGTTATTTCCCATGAGGTAATGCTTTATCTCAAGGCTGACTTATCCACATAGGTTAATGTACTGGTCTGAAATTGGAGGAGAACCTCAAATAGAACAAGCTGGAATGGATGGGAGCAGCAGAAAAATACTCCTCAATCAAGGTCTTGGCCGGCCAACTAGCATAGCTCTCGACAAGTTGAGTTGGAAGATATTCTGGTCTGATGACAAATTTCACTGCATTGGCTCTGTCAATCTAGACGGTACTGGTATTAGCGTAAGTGTTCTTTTGGTATTAGGCTTGTGTGAGATGTCGTGTACCTTGTGTAAAACTCACCCCGGGAACCTCACCATCACCATTTTAGATGTTGCAGCTAACACAAATCAAGAGCCCCTTTTTGGTTGCTGTGTTTGAAGATGAAGTCTTCTGGTCTGAAATGAAGACGAGAACAGTACAGCGCATGAAAAAGACGACAGGCAAGAACAGGGCTGTCCTCATCAAGCGTTTGGAGCAGCCTTACGGACTTAAGGTCTATAGTTTACGTTTCAAAATATCCCCGATCCTCCCTGGAAAGGCTGTATGTATGAGCTGCCCAAGGACAAACTGTAGTGACATCCATCTATAATGACTAAAAGGCAAGATTGAGCCACTTGCCATTTTGAAGGATTCAGCAATGCAGAGTGACATCTAGCTGTTTTCTTCCAGATAATGCACGAAGTGCTACAGCCCAGGTCTTCGAATCCTTGTCTGGACACTGGATGTTCTCACTTGTGCCTTCTGAGCCCGCAATCCAAAGGAAGCTGTCGTTGCCCAGTGGGACTCCTGCTTGCAGATGATGGCATCAACTGTGTTCCACTCAAAGAGTCTGCGTTTCTGTTCCTTGGGTTGCCCACAGTTATCATGCAGGTACTGTCCTATCCTGTCACATGTCTGTGCTTGGGCCTCAGTCTGTTTCAGACTTTGAGTAACTTGAATTCTCTTGAATTCAAGAGAATTCCCCTTGGAATATTCTTCAAATGCAATTTAAATTTGAATAGTCACTGTGTGCTGGGAGCTATGATGACCAAAATAAGGTAGCTATGAAATGAAGACCACTTCTACTCAAATTCCTTAAGAAATGCTTAGTACCTCAGAACACAATGAGGTTAGGAATCTGACAGCGTGTTTAACTCGGTTGAGTTGTCCAAGCACCTAGCTGATGATGTAGAATAATTCCAAATACAAGCAACTCCGCTGGGTTCTAGCCTAGGGGGCAAGTACATTTTGTGAGGGAACTTTTCTTAAATCATAGGAGGATAAAAGGTACTAACAAGCAATTCACCCCTACCGTCTACCATCCAGAGGACTTGTCGACTTTGGCATTTTAAAATGACAAAACATATTTCGGGGTTGGAAGACCGACTTCAGTTTCAGTAAGATCTTAAAAGTGGAATCTCATTTAAAGAGGAGGGTCTTTAACATATGAGTGTATCAAATCCACATGTTGTACACCATAAACTCACACAGTGTTATACGTCAATTTTATCTCGATAAAAGTTTTAAAAATTAAGGGGAGGGCCTTTCACAGAGGAGTAAATCTTCAAAGCACATGGATTCAAGGAATTTTAAGTGCTTGAAGCTCCAGGAAGGGAGAGAAATACGATCTGCTTTTAGACTACAGACTATATGAAAATCTGAATTTAAGTATCTTAACAGCAAGATCAAGATGAAGAATTAAATTAGACTCAACTGGTGCCATCCACTTAACTTTTTTCCCATAGATTTATCTGAAAAATCTAGAAGCTTCAGGAGGACAAGCAACCTTACCAGAACATAGGCTTCTTCCCTTTACCAATGTGAACCAGCTTGCATCAATGGACTACCTTGTCCAGGAGAAGGTACTCTACCTGTCTGAGATGAATAAGGGTGATATCTGGCTACTGAGGCTCAAAGAATCTGGAAAGCTCTCTTGGAGGAAAATCGTATCTGTGGAGGGCACAGTGATTGACCTTGCTGTGGACTGGTTGAGTGGACACATATACTGGATTGACAGTGAGAATCCTTACATCAACGTAGCTTCCTCCAAAGGCCAGTATGCCACGGTCTTGCTCAGTGAAAGTCTTTACCGCCCAACCTCTGTCGTGCTCCACCCGCCAAGTGCAGTCATGTGCTTTGTGGACCTGGGTCCCCAGGATGATGGTAGGCGTGGCTCCAGCATTGAATGTGCCTCCATGGATGGCAGCAAGAGGAAGGTGCTCTGGCAGAAACCCCAGGTCCCTGTGGGCCTGACCTTTTCTGATGCAGGGACCCGATTGTACTGGGCTGATCCTGGTAAGCAGTTATCTTCTACACCCTAAATCTGAGTGTGAGGGAACCTGCCAGAGAAATAGAGATGTTCTGCTTTCTGGTCTTCAGCTATAACTTCAAGTAGCTTTTAGGTCTGAGTTTACATTTTCTGCACCACCTTCTAAACAAATACAATCATTCCCCATCCTGAGCAGCATATGGTAGCCCAGAGAGTCTTGCCGTTGCCTTTTGGTGAAGGAATGAAATCAAGAACTTAACAAATATGCATGAGCAAATCTTTGTGTATTACTGTTAGAGTAGAATAAATAAGAACTGGTCTTCAAAAAATGCATGGCGGACAGTGATCTCCTGGAGGGGAGGCAGGACAAGACATAAAGAGCTACAGGATGGAGTACAGCTGTTTGGGCTCCGAGAAATTAACTGAACCTCTCCTTCTAGGGAGAGGACTCATAGAAAGTATTCAACAGGATGGCTCTAGATACAGACTAGACCGCAGAGGAATTCAGGGCCTTAACCTCTTTACGTATGGCCAAGGCATGATGTTCTGGAGCACAGTGGATGATGGTAGGTCTTAACTCTACAACTGATTGTCTTTGTGAGCTGAATTAACTAGTGGGTATCTAAAGCGAAGCTGCTACTGCTTAGCACTGATCTTTGGCAGTGCCTTTCTTTTGGAAGAATAGCTAAGCAACTTCCCTAATTTAACATGTATGTGTTAATAGTGATTCTGTGATTTAGAGGAGCTTTTACTTATTTGGTTATTCTTTGTATAGGAATATGCTTAATCCTGTTCTGGCTGTCATATGAGGCTCTTGGCTTTGGAGGACACCAGGGTATGGTACAGACAGAACTGGGTCAGGAATTGGGAATAGGTGGTACAACTGCTTTGTCAGTTAGTAGCTGTAACACCTTACCTATAACATGAAGGAAGTGTACCTGTCTCAGCTGACTAAGTACACATGAAAGTACTAGATGAACTGTAGAGCATTCTATACTTGCAAGGTATTTCTAGTATTCAAAGAGATTGTCTGAACCACAGTACTCTAGTATATTATTTCCGACTAGTCTAGATTTGGTAAAAGTGGAAAATGCTGCTTAAAGTAAATCTGTCTCTTTATATTTCCCAATGTTGGTCCATTGACCAGTTGGGCTGGTCTCATGAAAATTGCAAAAATAAGTTGTCAGATCCTACCCCAAAGATGCTAAATTATTAGGTATGTGGTGAGACCTTTGTCATTTATTTTAAGATCCCCTGGTGACTCTTGTTGCAGACAAGCCATTTTCAGAAATATTGTTCTGGAGCAATGTTTAAAATCATTATCCATCAATTGCACGAGCTGCATTTAGGTATCTCGTATCCTAATTTTCTGTCTTTATATTTGGATGTATATCAATGTGCTGGATGTAACTTCCACCGGACTTTATTCTCAGCAAAGCCATAGAACTGTTTTTTACTGATCTTGAAGTTTCTTCCCAGAAACAAGATTTAGAAAAATGCATGTCTCTTCTTAAAACTCTTGTTATTCACCTGGAATTTTTGCAGATGAGTGACAGTTTTCATACTGAGCAATGGTCTTTGCCTAGGAAATGGTCATAAGATAAAATATCACTCCTGTTAATGATTGTTCACTGGCTTTTGTTTCAGCCCAAATCAATAAAGTTTGGTACAGCAAAGCAGAACTTTCAGAAAACCAGTGGTTCCAAGTAGACCAGAAGATTGTGGATTTAAAAGTTTATAGTAAACTTAGCCAACAGGGTAAGCAACCTTGCAGTGATTATAACAACACTGAAGTCTACTGAATTTTCCCATGAAGGGATTGTTCCATCCTGCAATATCTCCTTGGAATATCTTTGTGTTTCCCATTAAAATATTTCTCTGGCACATTCCTGTAGATCTGCATAACTCTCTTATCTTTATGCATTATGTATGGTCTGGTTCTGGTATATAGCTAGTCCTGTTATGGAGCTAGTAGACACAATGGTGGTAAGGATGTTGGGCTGGGGTTTGGTATACTTGGGTTCTATTTTAAGTTCTCTTACTGTAGACCGAATTACAGCTGTGATATAATCGAAATCCCCTTTTAGTTCTGAAGTGAAACTGGTCTTCATTCTACTCATTGTCACTTGTATCTACTTGTGATGTTAACTTTGAAATATCAACTCTGGCCGCTCAGATGTGTTTCTCCACCTTTCTTATAGACACAGATGCCTAACTGAGTGTTTGAGGAGGGTGCTGGGCTTAACGTAGTAATAGATGAAATCTGCTCCTAGTTGAGACAATAATTGGTGTTAAATAGTTAACCATACCTATCACTGCCATATATGATGGGTGTGTTAGTCTTAAGGGAGTGTGCTGCTCCACTGGTTGGTTTCTGAAAGCTAAACTTTATAAACCAGTACGAGTCATGCTTAAACTCCTCACGTCTTGGCTTTGTGGGGAGAACCTTTTTAGAATTCTTCAGTGTAATAAACAGTCATCCAAGTGATGATGATCTATTACTTACTTCTGAGAACCAGAAGGAGGGTCCCTGTCACCTCTGAGGTACATTTTATCTTCAATATATCCATAATCTATTCCAGAATTCCTGGAATATGTCAAGAGGTAAAACCACTAGAAGTCAAGGCTTGAGATAGAAGCCTTAGATATAAATGGCTGACTTAATCAGATTCCTGTCCCCCACCCTCCAGACCCCACCCCTAGCAACCACCAATCTGTTCTATGACTCTCTGTATCTATGACTCTTAGAGGGATGAGAGAGACCACAGCCTCCATGTTCTCATCTAAAGAGAGCTTTATTTCTAAGGCCCTTCTAGTTCCGATGTTGGCTACATGGTGCAAAGGGAAAAGAGAACTTACAGTGGATCTTGGATGGGCCAGAGTTCACCTCAATTTTTCTTAAGCTGGTCCTTTGTCTGAACTCCTGGCCTTCTAAAACCATCCTTATCCATGAAGAAGAATCACCAGTCACTTGGTACTTAGTTGGCTAAAACGAATTAAATTGAAAAGCTATCTACTCTGGGAAAAAACATCTGGGTCCTCTAACTCTGATAGTCTATTTGCAGAAGTTTGCAGAAGAGCCTTCTGAAATAGTCTAAATCAATATTTTTTTGGGGGGCTGGGGATCCACAGGTAGTAACCGTTGCTCAAAAGACAATGGAGGATGCAGCCATATCTGTTTACCAAACCCGGAAGGACAGACTTGTAAATGTCCCAGTGGGTACTACTTGGCTGACATAAAGAAGTGTATTGAAGCTGTCCGATGCTCTGCGCCGTCACAGTCCTGTAAGGATGGTCAGAAATGCATTTCTGTGACGCAGGTTTGTGACGGTCGTGCTGACTGTCTGGATGGATCTGATGAAATGGACTGTGAGTAACTCCTACCCAGGACCCACCACTGGTCACCATGGTGATTTACCTTTAGTAATATCTAATTCCACAGTGTCCCTCAAGATTTTATCCTTTCAACTGTTACTTCCTTCTCACTGTGTACTCTTGAAACGGAACAATATGAAACTTCTAACTGTGGGCAATTGGATATAGATTATGTGGACTCTTTGTGAAAAGCTTATGTCCCCGCTGATTTGATTTTAGAGTAGGGTGTATGAGAGTGTGCTCCACAGGGCTCAACAGTGTCTTTTGTCTGAAAGAGCACTCATCTAACCCAGATCTGATTCAGTCCATGGAAACTGATCACAATAGTGAGCATCGCCTAGGGGGGTAAGCAGTTGGGCAAACTATTTGACTTGTCTCGGTTCCCCCTTTTTAATGTGGAAATAGCACTTTCTATCTCACAGAGTTGTTAAGGAATCCAAGAGAATGTGTAGAAAGCTGTCATATTAGTATACAACACCGTCATGTTAGTACTTAAATGCTAGCCTCAGATGGTTGTTACAGAAATATTGTTCCAAATCGTGCCTTCGTGGGAAGATGTCACCGTGACCATTCAACTGAGTGACCATAACACCTAATTCTGCTGGAACCACCAGCTATAGCTCCATTGGTATCAAAGTCCCCTTCACTGGAGAGTCAAAGAGACAGTGGGCTTGGTACCGAAACTGGTCATAACCAGTAAAGGAAGAGATTTGGAAAAGGAGCCTTACAGTGAAGAGTTCTCCTTGACTTCTCAACTTAAATTCTTGTTTCCCTAAAACCTGACTAACTGGAAGACCACTTATTACCTCTAAACATTTCATCTTAAATAGCAAAGACAAGCGATTCTGATTCCCAGAGTTGATTCTATTTTTTAGCAAATAAGGGTGGTTTTGTTGAAAGTCCTGTGTTGGCAGTGACTCAAGGGTGGGGGTAAATGAGTGAGAAATTCATCACCTTTACCCTTTAGGTTAGGTTAGGTTTCTGGTTTAAAGCGAAACCAGAAACCTAACCTGACCTAGCCTTCTCTTGCTCTTCCTTTCTTGATGACCCGGGCCCAAGTATTGACTCTGCTTCTTAATGATTTCACCCTGACTTTTACATAAAGCGTTTTTGGGGGAAGTGGCACTGGGTGTATAAAATTAGGCTGACTTCCTCTGGATGTACCCTGCCATCAAGGACCCTAAATGCCCAGGAGTGGAAATCCTCCTGTGATGCCAGCTTAGGGCAGAGGCAAGAAGTAGTTTTTTTGCTAATTCTGCTGTTTTCACTCCTGGTACTTCTGTCTTCCATGTGAGGAATAATACTTGTGCCAACAATGATGGAGAATATGGTGAAATGCCTTAAACACAAACTTAACTCTTGGATTCCTCTTTGGTTAGAACCCTGTTACCTACTCCCTGCTTTATGAGTGCCCCTCCCACACTGCCACCAAATCTGGTTCAATATTTGCAACTTGTACATCTTGATAAACCTAGTTTACTTGGACTCAAAAAATTTGAAATATTTACCAATAAACGTAATCCTTCTAGTCTGGATATTTACTACTTCGATCTACTACACTCATCCTTATAAAACATTTTTGTAACTGGTGGGATCGACCTTGGCTAAAATTCTGCATATCATCATTTGAAGACAGGCTGGCATGATAGACTACACTGGTCCTGAAACCAAGTATTTTAAGTGCCTGAAGATATGTAGTTTTTTATCAGCTTTTGATAGTTTTTTTGTTTAGCCGAAAGTAATGGTAGTGATCATGATTTCATAAATTCAAACTTATCTGGTTAAGTTCACTACAGTTCTTGTTCTTCTGAAATAGTTCTTAACTGACAATGGCAAACTTGTGTATGTACTCACACTCACACCTACTGTTTTTGTAGGTACCTATCCACATAAAACCCATTCAACACCAACACCTAAGATGTCAGAGGCTGGAAAAAGACTGACACCAAAAGCTGCCCAACCTCTCCAGGGCACCAAGTCTACCAAGGCTAAATCTCCAGGTCCAGAGGCGATGAATTATCCTGTCAGAAAAACGCTAACCCCTCTGATGCCTGCTGTAGAGAGCAAGACTCCAGAAACCAAGGAAGGAGTTCAGCCCAAGGACTCACAGAAGGGAAAACTTCTGCTCTGTAGCAGTGATTTCTGTAATGGGAGGGGAATCTGTACAATGGAAGGAGAGCTGAGAAAATGCAGCTGTCTGATGGGATATGGTGGAGAGTTCTGTGAAGAAGCAGCACGTAGACCTGCCCCTGGCCACATGGCCCTCAGCTTAACCATAGCCCTGTCAGCTGTTCTGGTCGTGCTGGGAGCATTTGTATATTTCAGAAGAGAACACAAATTAAAACGGTGAGCAGCTACTAATGTCCTCATGGGAGAATTTTATTCCAAAGAAGGCTTATTAAATAAAATTAAAACAAGATTAACGAGGTTGGAGATATGAATCCATTCTAGAAATTTGCCCTCTGAGAAAAGATTTGAGCAACAAAGCAGCCTGGATGCTGACCTGGAAAAATCATACTTGGGACCATCTCTTTGAGTGAGACCTGGGACAAACAATATTGTAAGGGGTACGTGGCATTTATGCAGATAAAATCTGCCTCAACAGCAGTCAGTGACACAGTCTCAGGGATGATGTGAGGAGAGTCCCCTCCAACGAGGCAGAGTTAGGGCCAGTGACCATTTGGAGGAAAATTTTGTTAGGTGTGTTAGTTTGCTAGGGCTGCTTAAACAAGTACCACAGATTGCATGTCTTAGACAACAGAAATTTATTTCCTCACAGTTCTGGAAGCTGGAAGTTTGAAATCAATGTGTCAGTGGGCTTTGTTTCTTCTGAGGCTGAGGTTTGCTTTTCTCCTTGGATTGTAGATGCAGACTTCTCCCTGTGTCTTCACATGGTCTTCTCTCTGTACATGTTCATGTCCTAATCTCCTCTTCTTATAAGGACACCAGTCCTATTGGATTAGGGCCCACACTAATGACCTCCTTTTCACATAATTACTGCTTTGATGACCCTATCCCGAAATATGGTCACATTCTGAGGTACTAGGGGTTAAGACTTCAACATATGAATTTTAGGGGGACACAAAATAGCCCTTGACAGGAGGTGAGATAAACTTATGAGAGGTTTAAGGCAAAAGCATAAAGTTTTGTCTAAAAGCAAGAGTCACTGGGTTAAAGAAACAAACAAGAATGACTCAAAAATGATTGAGTAAGAATGATGACAAAATAAACTTTAGGAGGATACACTAACTGAAGAAATTGATTCGATAAACATATTGGCAAAGGACATTAAGCAGCCTATGTATGGAGAGATGTTACAGAGAGGACCGAAATCCTTAAAAGTTACACTTCCTCTGTCCAGTCTTCACTTTGCAGACTGAAGAAAAGGCCAGGAGAAATGATATATCTTTGCCTAAAGTAACACTGGTCAATAGCCAACAGGTTAATGTTAAGATGAACTGAGGTGCTTCCCTTGGGCTTCTGATTGTCAGGCCTGTCTTCTACATTAACCTGCTTTCTTAACTCACCTGTGTCCAGTTGCTGCTTACCTGTTTTTGGATTCAGTTCTCACTGACTCCAATTTCCTAGTTTCCTCTCAATTGAGAAGATGTATCATTTTGGAAGTTAAGTGAATGCCTAGTAACAAATCATAACTGACTCAAGTATTGGCCATTCTAGGCCAGTTCTTTGTTAAAGGGACATTTAAAATAGGGCATAGTTCCCATAACAACTTTTGATAGGGGACGAGTTGGCCATTTCTAACCATGTCCCATTCCCAGCTTCTACCTTAAGGAACAACTCTTTTGACTTTCTCTGATTTCTAGAAACAGTACAGCATCATCAAGGAATTTGACCTGCCATAAAGAAAATGATCAAGAAGAGGAGAATCTAATGAATAGTGAGACTTTTGTCAATGAAGCCTATGATGAAGAGGTATGCCTGGGAACTGTCTTCGAGGAAAACAGGTGGTGAGATCCAGTCACAAAATGCCCCTTCCAAAATATCCTAGCAGGGTGAAAGTAGGCAGTGTTAACTTAAAGAGTTTTTTGTTATTGGCGAATGATGTTATCATGTAGACCAAATGAACGCTCAGTAACTTTTTTGATTTCAGACTCTGTTCAGTCTCTAGTTGTTCAAACCAAAGTGAAACATACATGAAATAGTAATCCAGAAATTTGGCTTTTGGTGGACTTCCAAAAGGAGTTCAATACTCTTGTGGGGTGGAGTGAGGTGTATTCAGGGTTAGTTAACATTACCCTTAAAATTTATGTCCCTCCCATCCCGCGATCTCTGCTAACTTCCACATAGCTCAGCCACCTCTGTGTTTTTGCTTTGTTTTAATGTAATGCATATTCTCTAATTTCAAGTCTCTTTTTCTACAGGAATTGTTAACCTCTTTACAAACTGACTAACCTGACAAAAAAGGAGCTGAAACATCTCAATAAAAACTGTTTATATAGTTCCCTGTGTACTGTTTTAACTTCTGTAACAGTTTGTGGTAAATGGTAACTTCATATTAAAATAACTGCTTTTTATTTTTTTTTTATTTTATTGAAGTATAGTTGATTTACAATGTTGTGTTAATTTCTGCTATACAGCAAAGTGTTTCAGTTATACATTTACATACATTCTTTTTCATATTCTTTTCCATTCTGGTTTATCACAGAATACTGAATATAGTTCCCTGTGCTACACAGTAGGACGTTGTTGTCCATCCATTCTCTATATAATGGTTTGCATCTGCTGACCCCAGACTCCATTGTATATATGTACCACATCTTCTTTATCCATTCAGCTGTCAAAAGACATTTAGCTTGCTTCCATGTTTTGGCTATTGTGAATAGTGCTGCTATGAGCATAGGGGTGCATGTATCTTTTTGAATTAGAGTTTTGTCCAGATATATGCCCAGCAGTGAGACTGTTACCAAAAGTGGGGTCTAGCTGCTCACTGCTCAAAAGCCAATAAAGAGGCAAGGTTGGTGGAAAGTTTGCTTTATTTCTCAAGCCGGCAACTGAAGGGGAGGGTAGACTCCTGTCCAAAGGCCAGCTCCTCCTGTGACAATCAGTGGACAAGAGCTTGCACAGGTGAAGGGAGGGGGCTACAGGCAGAAGGAGCACAGTCATCTTGAAATTGGTCAGGCTGTGGTCTGGTCAGCGTCATCCTGACTTTTGTAAGTACAGTTAGTGTTCAGTCCCAGGGTCGGTTTGTCCCCACTTCCTTGAGGCCTGCTCTCGGAATTGTGGCAGCTTATGTCATGGCTACAGCCTGGTCATCATGTAGTTAACTTCTTCCACCTGCTGGGGTTTTAGTGTATATAATACTAAATACTAATACATTTTTCCTTAATGGTTAAAGCAGATGTACAATGTATGTTTAATAGGCCACAAAAAGGCTGTTTTGGTTAACCTAAAGTGCAAATTAAATCATGTATAAGCCGGAAGGACTTCCCCATACCTCAATATGTGAACATTTCTTCTATCATTTTCCCCTTTTAATTGCAAATCTTTTCATAGAAAGCATTGATAATCAATGTATTTTTCCAGCTTTGCCAGACTGACTCAGTTGCCTGCTCTGGGTCCATGCATGTCCCTTGGTGCTAGGCCTACTTTTTGTTTATCTTTTGGCCTAGTTATTCACGTTGGATTCTAAAACTAGACACACAGAGGTATTGGCACAAAGGGGCTTTGGACCAGAAGTCATCTCAACCAGCTCACGTCTGTTAGGGAAACATGTAAACGCTACTTAGATCCCAAAGCCCCTTTGTGCCAATACCTCTGTGTGTCTTCCTGGATCACTACTTTATTCATACCCACATAAGGAATCAAGGGCATTGAATCTGTGATGGGACACAGGTAACAAAGCAGGAGTATGGTCTAAAGTTCAACAGCAGCAAACCTGGGCAAATCACTTAATCATAGAACTGTTACCCCAATGATAAAATAGGATTAACAGAACCTACATCAGGCCATTTGGGTATCGAATTAAAACACAAAAATGCCTGCTTAGCCTGGTACCTGAGACTGATGGCATGAGACTAAATTTTAATAAACACAATGATTTGGAAGACTTCTTGCTTGGAGCTTTTCCAGACTATTCATATTTAGTTTCTTGCAGAATGAATTTGTATAGGATGCCAAGGATAAAGAGGAGTCCTAGGCTTATTACTGGGGTTGTAGTGCATAAAACAAAGTGTGCTTTGCAGTCAAGTATAAAAATTCCCAAGTACAGATCAACCTGACCTGAAGAACACACGTTGGGGGCTCACCTTCCTTGAGGCTGGGAGACAACGTGGAACATCATCAAATTGCCTCTGGGGCTCAGCTGTACTTGAGAGAACCTATCTCAGACGCACAGTACCCTTGACCCCTCTCATCCACAGGGTGAATCTCACATTTCTCTTGCCATCTCGCCCAAGAGCCATCCTCACCGCCAAGCCTGCCCTTGGCAAAGCTCTGCCTCTGTCCGCAAAACTGCATACCAATGACACAAAAGCATCCAGATTGAAAGCCTGTATGGAAGATATACAACAGAATTATCACTTTCTGGACATGCTTAAGCCGCTGCCTTGGCTCCTTAGACCCTAACCCTCCACCAGACTTGTAGGGCTGGTGTCCTGGCTGGCTCAGTCCACTTTTGTAGGCTCTGCTGGAATGGCACTCTCAGCCCTCCCTTCTGCTCTGCAGACCCATTTCCTGTCTGGGCCCCAGAAACACCCCCTGTCTGCTCTTCCTGGGGAAAAGGGAGCTTACTGCAGCCAAATTGTCACATATGCACTCCTTCCACCCTGCCCACTCTTATTTATATCTTTCCTATTTTTGGTCCTTTATGAACGTGTGCCTAGGTGTTATCCCATCTGAAGTTACTTAACACATCCTGTTACGTTTTCTCTATTCAAGAATTCACAAACTATCTCAATGTCCTTTTCACCAGAAAGGCTTAATTTTATGAAAGAACACTTAAGATTTTATACTTAATGCCTAACAATCCAATCCCCTAAATTGACTGTAATATGTCAATTTCATGACCTTATCTATTTGGAGCAACGGGCATGTTATGAAGCATAAAGCTTGCTAGTGTGATAATCTCTACATTAATTTCTTAATTTCTCTACAGCTAATAATTGTAGCAGTAAGCCTGTAGAAGATAGAAAATTTGAACTTCGTTATAGAAACTGAACTTCTGTAACCTGGTAAATACGTTTGAGTTTTCTTCTGGAAGAAAAAGAGCTTTGGACAAGTTAACTGTTTTATGGTTTAGGCTCAAAGATCCCTACACAAAACTTGACGTTTTGTGTCTATTGCTAGCAATTAAGAGTTAAATAAGGCATTTTATACTGTTGTCCCTTGGTATCCACGAGGGATTGGTTCCAGGACCCTCGTGGATACCAAAATCCACGGATGCTCAAGGTCCTTACAGCCAGCCCTCCGTATCCATGGGTTGTGCATTGAAAATATTCCATTTGCATTGGGCTGAATCCACGGATGCAGAACCCGCAGATACGGAAAATGGACTGTGCTTATTCTCTTTAGGAAACAAATTAGGGGAGGGGTCATGGGTGATGGGTGGGCTGTACTAAGTTTCAACTGTTTTAACTGCTGGGTGGCTTAGGAAATTCAGGAAAAATGAGAACTAGAATATGGAGTTTGTTGCTCTCAGGCCAGTTACTAATTTTATGGGTCAATCAGCTTCCCCAACGTTCACTGTTCAAATTTCACATCTCTTCTCTCAGCCTCTTCTAGTTCTTAACCCTTACTCTCAGAATATTAAATTCAGGAAGGCCCTCTGATAACACTGAATCCAGTCTTCCCAGTTACACAGCTGAAGAAACTGAAATCCAGCAAGAGCAGGGCTTAGGCTATAATTAGGGAATATATTGTTACCCACGTTCTAGAAAAATTGCAGTGACTTTTGCAGTTTCTTCAGCCCTTTGGTGAGTGGCAGTTCTTTTGGAGGCAACCATGGTGGTGGGGGAGGGTTGGCAGGCCATCTGTCACATGGATGGCCAAGGTGCTTGGCCACTGGACAAGACTGCGGTAGAGCTGTACTTAAGCCCCTCTCTCCCCTTGCCCCACTGGAGAATCAAGCCCTCTGGTCAGTACTGTCTCCTCCATACCTCCAGCCTTGTCTACATTTTCCTTTATTTGTGCAAATTAAACCTTGTTTTCCTGTGTTCAGTCCTGCTTCATAAAGATTTTCTGGAGGAGGTCATTTTATTGTTTTTAGTGAAAAAAGAACAGAATGTGGGCAGAATTTGTTGGGAAGATGGGGTGAGAATTTCACATAAGTTTTCACTTGAAATATTAAGGGAATTCCCTGGCGGTCCAGTGGTTAGGATTCCACGCTTTCACTGCTGAGGGTGCGGGTTCAATCCCTGGTCGGGGAACTAAGATCCCTCAAGCCTCGTGGTGTGGCCAAATTGAAAAAAAAAAGAAGAAATACTGATTGAGTTCCTTACTTTCCTCCCTTCCCAAAGGGAGAAAGATCTCATCTGTAATGTCTTGGGAATAGAGGAGGCATGGGCTGTGCTCTACTGGTCTTTGTAAGCCAATCGTAACCCAATTGACAAGGCTGCTCCCGTGGCCTCCTCCCCACCAGTGCTGGTGAGCTCTTGCCCCTGGGTTTCGAGCCAGTGGCCTCAGGCCACAAATTACTTTCCAAGTACCTGATAAGCTATGCATAATGTGAGGAAGTACTTGGGTACAGAAATGGCTTTTAGAGGCAACTTTAATTTATTAAATTTCTAACAGGCTCTGAAGAAGTGTTATAACCATTCTAGGATTACAAAAATAAATAGAAGCCGTCCATGCCCCTACCTTAAATTTTGAGGTAAAATGAGAAAGCACACCAAGAAAAGTACACATTTGAACATTTAAATGACACGTTCAAAGATGACACCTCTAAGCTGATGGGGGAAAGTAGTTTAGGGTATGTGTGTAGGAGAAAGTGATGAGGGTGAAAAACCTGAGCCTTGGCCAAATTACGAATGGAATTTAAGCTAAGAGTGAATGATAGGTAAGGAAGACCCTGAGCGTTCTGAAGATGAATTAGTCCTTCATTTTAGGAAGGTCAGGGTGAAGATGTGAGGTGAGTGTGGGGAGAGAGATTCTGGTTATTAAACTTTCCCATCACTTTGCGGATGTGATGAGGCTCTGAAGTTGAAAGATCTTTCTCTGCCTACCGTGCTGTGAGGCTGTCTATACATTGGCAGAATAGAATGTTCTTCACCTGCTATTCTTCTATCAAATTGTTTATATTTGACTCTGAAAATATTCTATACAACAGACTGAATCCAGACTGTACTCCCTCCAGAAAAAAGCTATTAGACCAGAAGAGGCCCTCAGATTCACTCAGTTGTACCCCCAGCTTCTTCCTGTCCTTACCATCCCTGTCTAGAGTGAAGGAGAAGCAAAGCAAGCCAGTACCAAGACCACTATGGAAACCTGTTTTCACTAATATTTCTTTACTGGGAAATTGGAGTTTGCTGTTCTCTCTGATGTCCAATCTTTTCTTTCAGTTCTCTGCACAAGCCCCCTCTCCTTCCCGACCACCTTTCTTAAAATACTGCCTTTTTTCTCCAGTCCTTGACCCTGGTTTATTATTCTTCATTTTCCTTGTACATCTTTCTCACTCTAGAGTATGCAAGTTCTACAAACTTGGGCCTGGAATAAATTTGCTTTCCAAGGCATCCAAAGATGTCCTGACAGGATGACAGGTGCCCCCAAACTGACAAATGATCTAGGCCATGAAGAGGAGGGTGCCTGCTGAAGCATCTTTGACAGCACCTCCACAAGGGATCAACAGCCTGTGTGCCAAAAACCTTACTTCTCCTTAGTGAGGGTGGGCGTCTAGATCAGAGCCCGATTGGCAGATGGGCAGAGCAGAAGCTGTGTTAATGCAGGGTCTGCTCTACTTTCACAGATTCCTCACTCCTCCAGGCAGAGAGCTTGAGTAATCTTGAAAAGACTTCACCCATTAATGGGGACACATACTCTTTATGTCAGTAGGATTATTAAGAGTAAGTCCTCACAACATTGTAAATCAACTATACTTCAATTAAAAAAAGAGTCTAATGAGAAAAAAAGTGAGTCGTGATGCGCGTCAGAGGTGTGAAGGGCTTGAGGCCGGGAGGCAGTACTATTTCATGTTAGAGTCTCACTGGGGTGTAGCTGCTTGGCTAGTTGGGTATTAGATTTAGGATAAGTGCTCACCAACGACAGCAACTCCTGAGGCTCCAGCCTCCTCCAGCATCTTGAATCTCAAGCCCATTGTCATTTTTTTCTGCTGTAGCACAGAAAGACTCTCAGGTCAAACCCAGATCCTGCCTGATGCAGGAATCTCATGCCATCTTGAATATTTTTATAGCAAAAACAAGTTAAGTTTTCTTAAAGGGATTTTTGGTTTTATTTCTGTGGATGAGGCCAAAATGCAGTTCTAACTCAGAGCAAATCTTAATCACCAAAGAGGAAGTGTTTTGGATATAAGCCAGTGGACAGTAACTGGGCAGGGAGAAGTAAAAACATACAAAGCACCAGTATTGATTGCTTTTACCACAGATTCCCTAGAAACAATGGAAATGTGATGCAGGCAAGATTCTAGATTCGGTACTTGCCAGAAACCCAAAATCTTTATGTTGTCTGCCAGGTCCTGACTTCTCAGGTGCCCAATTCCTGCCTTTTGAGGTGTCAGCTGAAAAAAGCAGGGTTGCCTTTTCTCCATTCTGGCTCTGTTCCCTAAATCAAGTCCCCTAACTCATCTAGGCAATAGCTCTCAAAGGTCTGATTACGTGCTGCCAGCTGGGATTGAAATCCGAGTGAGGCACAGTCACAGTGAAAGCCACGCAGCCCCAGCAGATGTCGGTGAAGCAGCAGCACTGGCATCTCCTGGGAGCTAGTTAGGAAATCAGTTTCAGGTCTCACTCCAGACCTACTGAATCAGAATTTGCATTTGAAAAAGATCCGAGTGATATGCCAGCACATTGAAGTTTGGATGCAAAAAGAAATAGGTGATTCCAGTACAAAATGGCAAGGGAAGTGAATCTATAATATCCCTTCCACTGCTAACAAGCAGTGTGTGCTGTTTAGTTAGTTCTACTATAGCTGTGTTGTCAGTAATTACTGCACTGAATGTTCCTACCTCTGAATTGGCTACCCACAGCAGGTGTGGGGTTGTTTTGTTTTTTATTTTTTAATTTAATTTTATTTATTTTTTGTCTACACTGGGTCTTCATTGCTGTCCATGGGCTTTCTCTAGTTGCCACGAGCAGGGGCTACTCTGTTGCGGTGCACGGGCTTCTCGTTGCTGTGGCTTCTCTTGTTGCGGAGCACGGGCTCTAGGCGCACGGGCTTCAGTAGTTGTGGCTTGCAGGCTTAGTAGTTGTCGCTCGTGGGCTCTAGAGAGCAGGCTCAGTAGTTGTAGCGCATGGGGTTAGTTGCTCCGCAGCATGTGGGATCTTCCTGGGCCAGGGCTTGAACCCATGTGCCCTGCATTGGCAGGCAGATTCTTAACCACTGCGTCACCAGGGAAATCCCTTGACAGCAGGTTTTAGAGATGAGATTCAGTTCAGTTCAAGACGCCCTTAAAACCAACTAATTGGAATTGGAGCCGGTCCTGCTAGAGATTTAGTCCCGAGCATGGAACACACAGCTGCCTACCTGTGATTTTAGGCAGCACTGTTACAAGAGGAAAAGATTTCTAGTCTCACCTCATGTGGAAACTGGTGCTTCTAGTTTTTTCAACAATAGACTTGGCTTTGCACAGAAAACAGCATGAACCTGAAAATAAAACAATCAGGGATTGAAGTGGGGCCCATTGGCTACTTTTAGTAATCTTATGCTAAGAGGTGCAAAGATCTGAGTGCTAGATTTCAGAAACAGTGCATAGGCAGCCAGAAAATTGTTGTAATGAATGCTTAAACTCCTAAAGATTATACTGAAGACAAAAAAAAACTTGTGTGAGTTGAGTGAAACTCTTGCTTTCAAATTTTATTTATAAATAAGAGATATATATACATGTACGGTAGCCTAATGTGATTAACAGGTTCCATTTTGTTCTAAATATTTAATATATAGTCTTTAATGTCCAGGGTGAGGTAGCCAAGAAATAGAACAATACAGCATCAGTCCCTTCATTCTCCTTCTGGCTTCTAGAAGAGAAACTCTGGAGTGACCTCAACTTTCACACCAAAAATAAGTGATAAAAATGATAGATCCTATTTATACATGAAGAAATGTAAATATGAGTTAATCAGGTTATTTCATTCCATAAAAGCCACTAAAGCTGCTGGTATTTGCATGGCTCTGTTATTTTAACAGCCCCATTCAAATATAACCAGAAAGGTACCGGTCTCTTGACAGTTTGTGTGAAAATGAATTATGCAGCAGAAAATAAATTAATAATTATATTGATGCAAGGTTCATCAGCATTTCAGAATGTTGTTTGGAGATGTTAAATCGGTTTTGAGCCTCCATTTGCTGATTCTGACATTGTTATTATCAGCAGGATGCAAAGTCACCCTTCCTATGTCTCCAGCTAAAAGTATGAAAAGGCTGTCGTCCAGAAGAGGGCCCTGATCCCTCGGGGGAGAAACAGTAAACTCTGTAAAAAGAAAACCAAACCCAACCTGAACTAATGGTCCAAGGAGTCGAGTTTGGCTAGGAAAGGAAGATCGCCCTCCAAACCAGTTACAGGAATGTGTCCGGGGGTCCGACTCCGAGGCAGGTGTTTCCAGCTGAAAGGTAACAGCCAAGTTCAAGGTTGGACCGTGGTGGGGCGAGTCCTTCACCCAGACAGGGCCCGGCCAGAGCAGGCTGGGGGCGCCGCCTACAGGTCGGAGTCGCAGGGCAGCGCGCTGCCGCATGACCGGGTGCTGCGGGAGGACTCGCCGTGGTGGGATTCGGGAGCCTTCTCCCCATCGAGCACTTCCACCGGGTTGCTGTAGGCCTTGGGCGGCGGCCGGGGCATCGGGAAGCCGGCCTTGCGCTGGCTGGCGGCGCCGAGCTGGACGGGCCGCGGCCGGTGCTGGCCGTCGCTGTAGTACTTGATGGCCGGCGTGAGCGCGGGCTCCGGCCAGTCGATGTACACGGTGCTGATGCTGCTGCGGCGCGCCCTGGCTGGGGGCGCCTTCCGGCAGCTGCGACAGCGCTCGGCGCACCAAGGCGCAAAGCTGAGCGCCAGCGAGAAGCCGCCCAGCAGCAGCAGGCAGCTGCCCAGGTAGCCCAGCACCAGGCTGTAGCCGACCTGCACGGTGACCGGGCTGGACTGGGCGGGCAGGACGGCGCGATCCGCCAAGAAGTGGTTGTACCAGGAGACTGGGATGAGGCTCAAGAGGCCCGCGGCGAAAAGCACGACGCCGGAGAGGCCGGCCAGCGCGAAGTGGGGCTCGTCCTGCCAGCAGCGCACGCCGACCGTCGCCAGCAGTAACCCCAGGGCCGTGGCGGCCAGCGACGTGATCATGAGTCCCCGCGCCACCCGCACGGGCTCGGCGGCGAAGTAGCCCAAGTCGTCTGGCTGACCGCACTGGCGCTCGCTGCTGCTCTGCTCGCGGCACATGTCCCACAGCCCCTGGTACAGCACCACGTCCACCGGCTGGTCAAGGAAGCCCTTCACCAGTCTCCAGCCGGGCGTCAGCGTGCCGGTCAGGGTGAGTAGCAGCCCGCAGGGTGCGAGCACCATGCCCAGAATCATCACCACTGGCGTCCTCATCCTGGACGGCGCACCTGCCCACTCCTCCGCCTCCGCCTCCGCCTCCGCCTCCGCCGCCGGCTTGCTATCTCGAGCCCTTGCGCCCCCGGACAGCGCTCCAGGCTCCGGCTCCCTGAAGTCCGCACGCTCGTCGCCGCCACGCCCGGAGTCCTGCGCCCAGCTCTCCTCCGGCCGCTCTTTGTCTCCGGCGCGGGGCCGTCTGCGCTCCGCTACCCGTCCCTAGTTCGCTCCCCGAGTCCCGGCCGCTCCGCCCTACCTCCCGCCCAGCCGCCTAATCGAAACCAGCTCGCGGGCAAGTCTGATCGAAACCTGGGCCCGAGATGCCGGCGCGCAGAGGTGGCGGCAGCCGCGGCCAAACCCGTCCGGGTGGGAGGGGCTGGAGTGGCGAGCAGGAAGCTGCGCGGCCCAGCGGGACTCGGACCGAGCAAAGGTCGCCCCGCCCCTGCACCTCTGCGCCGCTCGGCGGGGCCAGGTCGGCCTGGGGCGGGGAAGGAAAGAGGCGCCGCCGAACGGCCGCACCTGGCCCGGGCACTGCGCAGGTCCCTGCTTCTCAGCAGATCTCGGTAACTAAAGTTTTTCTCCGGTCCCTGCCCGTCGACCCTGCACCTGTAGCCTGTCCTCCCTCCACCCCCAGCGGGGATCCGATGGCCCCTCGAAATTTTGCGCTATTAGCTTGCAGACACCCACGGCTGAGTGGGCGGAACCGCCCGAGATGCGCTGGGCAGGTGTGCACCGAGGGTCCTCCCGGTCGAGAAGCGTGTCCCAGAGTGTTGCACTTGTGTATTTTGTTTAATTTGCTTAATAAAGACGCCATACTCCGGATTAACCTTGATGGAAAAGAATCAAAGCGCCTGTGTTTCTGGGATGAGGAATTACCGAGGATTTTATTTTCTTTGTTTGGCCTCTTGATTTTGAAACTGACGAAAAAATAAAGGGGGGTGTGTGTGTGCCCTGTCTAGCACACTTTTCAGGTTTGTCCACCTCTAGGGTCCTGAGACTTTCATTGTCTTTGAGCTGTTTACAACTCTGTAAATTACAGAAAACCTGTAGTGTCACAAGTGATTTTTGTCCATAATAACGCAAATGAGTTTTTCAGTAGAATGTTAATGACTATTGCCCGATGGATACATGCTCTGACATTGATTTGTAAATTCACTTTAGCAGGCCTGTTTGCCTATATATGTGTGTCCTTTGCATTGTTCTTTAAATCGGTTGTAACATACTGGTTCCCTTAATAAATTAAATAAAATCTTTGACACGCGTTCATTTTACATTTGTGTGAGAATCATGATTTTACAGTTTCCTAAAAATTATTATTTCTAAAAATCAAAGTTAATTAAGCATTGGTTTGAAGTAATTTTGAACATTCTAGAGTAGACAATACCAAGGATGGGTCTTTTGTTTTTTGAAGATTTTTAAATTAAAAAAATGGTGGTAAAATATACATAAACATAGAATTTACCATCTTAACCATCAAGTTACAGTTCATTGAAATTAAGTATATTCACAGTGTTGTGCTACCATCACCATCATCCGTCTCCAGACTTTTTCATTTTCCCAAACTGAAACTCTACTCATTTATCAATAACTCCCCATTCCACCAGCACCCCTCCTACCCGCCAGCCCCTGGCAACCACCATTTTACTTTCTGTCTTTATGAATTTGAGGCCTCAAGATGTTTCATTCAAGTGGAATCATGCGGTATTTATGACTGGTTTATTTCACTTAGCATAATGTCTTCAAGGTTCATCCATGTTCATAGTGTGTCAGAATTTCCTTCCTTTTTAAGGATGAATAATATTCCGTCACATGTATATACCACATTTTATTTATCCATTCATCCTTTGATGCACACTTTGGTTGCTTCCACCATTTGGCTCCTGCAAATAATCCTGCTACGAACAAGGGTATAGTACTATCTCTTGGAGTCCCTGCTTTCAGTTCTCCAGAAGTGGAACTGCTGGATCATATGGTAACTCTGTTTTCAATTTTTTGAAGAAATGTGCTACTGTTCTCCATAGCAGCTGCATCATTTTCCATTCCCACCAACAGTACACGAGGGTTACAATTTCTCCAATTACCCCGCCACCTCCTCACCCCACAACTCAGGAAAACTGGATTTTTTCCTCATTGTTTCCGAAGTGTTGTGCTCCCTTTTGCCTCTAGACCTTGGCATATGCTCTTTTCTTTCCCTAGAGTCCTGCCTGCCACTTCCCAAACCCAGTGCATCCTTCAGATCTTCGCTTAAATGCCATTTTCTCTGGGAGGTTTCTCAATCTCATAGATTAGCTTTTCCTATTGGACTTCTATACACACCCTCTTCTGTTGTAACACTTGCCACATTCCTTATTACTTGAATCACTTAGTTGTCTAGGGCAAGGATAAATTCTTTGAGGGTAGGGATAGTGTCGTTTGGTTCCGCCCTAAAATCCATCTTGATGGCCTGGCCCATAGTAGCCACTCAACAAATCCATTTTATCTTTTTCCGCCATGTCTCCTTTCACATAGTATCCACAGAATTCTCTTACAGATGACTGTCTGGTCAAAATATATTGTTAATGCATTTTAGTAAAGTTGTTGATTGTCTGAATGATTTTTTTTTCCAGTATAGAAAACAATGAGATATAGGGTAGCTCCAGTATTTATGACAAAAAAGTGTAGCCCTGTGGGGGTAACTTTCTACGGTAATAAAAGATGATTGCACTAAGTGTGGCGTCTGATTCTAGATCTGGGTTCTTTGTTCCATTGGGCCTCTGAGTTTATCACAAGGCTGAGTGAGAAACAAAGCATGAATCACAATGTGGCAGGAATGAATTATTGCTGAGATTAGTACCTGTCTGTGTAAACTGATCCTCAGGCCCTAGAATAGCTTTCTTTTCTGCAGAGAGGCCCTATGGTAAGGCAGGAATCTATTTACAGTGCCCTACGTTTCCAGATAATAGGGGGCTCCCAGCGACTAATTCTAAACGGACAAATGCTGGGGCCCCTGTTAGCCTACATACCATCACGTTGCAAACTCCGGGGACCAAAGATCAGTGTGCTGTTATGGGGTGTCCTCAGAGACCCTATATCAGGTCTTTATATTTTACTCTCTCCACATAATAAGGCCCTAAACACTGTTGTTAGTCTTCCGGTGGCAAATCCAGTTCAGTAGGTTATAGAATAAAAATTAAACCACATGGGGCTTCCCTGGTGGTGCAGTGGTTGAGAATCTGCCTGCCAATGCAGGGGACACAGGTTCGAGCCCTGGTCTGGGAAGATCCCACATGCCGCGGAGCAACTAGGCCCATGAGCCACAACTACTGAGCCTGCGCGTCTGGAGGCTGTGCTCCGCAACAAGAGAGCCCGCAACAGTTAGAGGCCCGCGCACCGCGATGAAGAGTAGCCCCCGCTCGCCGCAACTAGAGAAAGCCCTCGCACAGAAACAAAGACCCAACACGGCCAATAATAAATAAATTAAAACAAAAAAACTAAATGTGTGACTCTGTTCTGTTTAAAAAAATAAATTAAACTATGATCATTCTCTTTTTAAATAGCATTAAAACAGCCTGAAGTGAACGAAGACCGTCCACATGTCATTAGCTTTCCTTGTTGACCTATAGCCTGACAACTGGTTTCAAGTTTTGTGTGCCCAATATTGTAGAGAATAAATAGATAACCTTTGACATCCAATTTAAAGTAGCCCCCAATTAGCTCAGTATCACATCACCCTAATTTATTTTCTATATAGAACGTATCACTACCAAATGTTTTCTTATTGTGTATTGACCTATTTATATTCTGTATCTCCCACTGCATTGTTAAGTTCCAAACTCTAGGGACCTTGCTGGTCTTGTTTGTGGCTATATCTCAGCACCTGGAATAGTGCCTAGCTCGTAGGAGGTACTCAATAAATAGTCTTAGTTTGTTAAGTAAGTGAAAGAAATTTTGTAAAATTCCTACACAGTGAAAGGAAGATACAGCATACATCATTTTAAAAAATCATAGTAAAATACACAGAACATGAAATGTATCATCCTAACCATTTAAGTGTACAGTTCAGTAGTGTTAAGGGCATTCACATTGTTGACTCTACATAAATGTTTTCATCTTGCAATACTAAAATTCTTTACCCATTTAACAACTCTCCGTTCTCTTGTCCTCCCAGGTCCTGGCAACTACTGTTCTACTTTCTGTCTCTGTGACTTTGACTACTGTATGCAAGTTATGTAAGTGGAATCACACAATATTTATCCTTAGACTTATTTCTTTTAGCACAGTGTCCTTAAGGTTCATCCATGCTGTAGCATGTGTCAGAATTTTCTTCCTTTTTAAAGATGAATAATATTCCATTGTATGTATAGACCACATTCATTCATTCATCAATGGACATGGGTTGTTTCCACCTTTTGTCTATTGTGAATAATGATGCCATATTAGTAAATCTATTTATTTTTTTATTTGGCGTCGCGGCATGTGGGATCTTAGTTACCTGACCAGGGATCAAACCCGTGCCACCTGCAGTGGAAGCGCAGAGTCTTAACCACTGGACCACCAGGGAAGTCCCCAGTAAATCAATTTAAATTTATTCTATATCATTCCTGTGTGGTGATTGACTATCTAAAGCAAAAATCTACTTGCCATCCCTCTTGTACATATCAGAAGGTACCACAGGATATCATGCCACTTAAAAAGAAAAAAAATTGCTTAAGTTTTATCTTCTAGAGGCTTCTAACCCTTCTTGGCCTAGCATCAAGGCTGCCTCCTTTACAAAGGTGGGGATGCATGGTGGGGGTAGGGCTGGTCCCAGGAATCAGTAGCTGTGCTTACATAGCCTGCTTCTCCTCAACCCTGTCCATTTCCATCTACTGCAGGGGAAGAAGATTTACCAGGCCACAGACTAGGTTCATTCAGGTCATTATTTTATACTATGAAAACATTACATCTCTCTTTGATTACTTTGTCATAGTACCTGGACAAACAGTTGAAAATTAGTAGGCATATTACAATGAGGATAATAATCAAAATGCATCTTTGTATTATTCTCGGAATGTGTTCTTTTCTCTTAATGATTAAAGCAGATATACAATGTATGTTTAATAGGCCACAGGCTGTTTTGGTTAGCCTAAAGTTCAAATTAAATCATATATAAGCCAGAATGACTTCCCCATACCTCACTATGTGAAAATTTCTTCCATAATTTCCCCCCTTTTAATTGCAAATCCTTCCATAGAAAGCACTGATAATCAATATATTTTTCCAGCTTTGCCAGAGTGGCTCAGTTGCCTGCTCTGGGTCCATTCATGTCCCTCAGTGCTAGGCCTACTTTTTGTTTATATATATATTGGCCTAGTTATCCACATTGGGGGAAAACTAATCAGACATAACAAACAAGTACAGAGGTATGCTGATGGAGAAATATTTTATAGGCTATATGTTTTATCACTTATACCCAATTGTCACACAAGCATTGTACATGTGCGTTTAGCAGGAAACTTAAAGCCAGCAGTGATACGTATCATGAGTAGTTATACGCTGTGACAACCTCACTAGACAGTTTTTTCCATCCTGAACATTGGGGTCAAAAATATGATTTGAAGCAAAACAATAGCTTTCCATTAGAATTCTTTAAATCTCTTACCCAGTTCAGTAGTGTGAGCTGAAAGTTATCAAATGTTTTCCATATAATTTAACATACCAAATAACCATAGTTACTTTAATGTTTCTTCTAAGATGCTTAGGGGCCCTTTGAAATACTCAAAGTTAGCTAGAGAAAGAAACATATAATCTGTTACGAAAAGCAGCTCAGTATTCCAGGAAAATTTTGTTCTCTTAACAGGGAGAAAGAAAACCAAATTCCTGTCTTATACCAGCTTACTATTAATAACAAAGTTCATTGACCTAATTAAATCCAGTCTAATTCTAATCGCTCCTGACAATGTACAAAATTCTTTTCTCAAAGTTCCATTTTTCCACAAGCCTTTTATCACTTTTTGTATCCATATGCTTTGTTCCTTATTTTTCCCCATCCTGAAACAACCAGTGCTAGGAAAAAATTATTATCATTTTTCCTCAACAAAAATATCTCCATTCTTTGTACCTTCTCTCACCAGCAACACATATCCTACTTGCTTTACACACTGAAATGCTTCCCTTGTCACTTTTAGTAGCTTTAATTACATACGACAATTTTTAACCCTTAAAAGCCTTAACAAAACCAAGAAACAAGTAATTGAACTGTTATACCAGCATTTACTGATTGGCAAACTTAAGAACATATTCCATAACCTCTAAAAACTTACATTTTTCTCATAGCATCATTTCTCTTTAATGTGGTATATGATGCATGTTTAATAAACCCAAACATCTTTTGAAGTACTGCTAATTAACCCAAGGCTAAACTCTCAGGTAAAGTGGGATGTGCCTGTATTTCAACGACATGATAAGAGTTAACTTTAAGCTTTCTCCAAGGCATGTTTTTGTTCTCTCAGGGTCAGAAGTCTGAAAACAGTATTTTTATCAAGCTAGCTTTCTCTAACTGCATATGCAAAAAGAACCAGTTTTGGAATTTCAAAAGTTTCATCTTAACTAATTTTCTCTGGAGTTTGAAGAATACTTTTGCCATACATTGTTTTAAAAAAAATCATCAGGCTTCCCTGGTGGCGCAGTGGTTAAGAATCCGCCTGCCAATGCAGGGGACACGGGTTCGAGCCCTGGTCCGGGAAGATCCCACATGCCACAGAGCAACTAAGCCCGTGCGTCACAACTACTGAGCCTGCACTCTAGAGCCCACGAGCCACAGCTACTGAAGCCCGCGCGCCTAGAGCCCGTGCTCCACAACAAGAGAAGCCACCACAATGAGAAGCCCGCGCACCGCAACCAAGAGTAGCCCTCCTCGCCGCAACTAGAGAAAGCCTGCACGCAGCAATGAAGACCTAACGCAGCCAAAAATAAATAAAATAAATAATTTTTTTAAAAATCATCTTTCTTTTTCTTTAGTCAAAATTTCATAGGGGCTACCCTGGTGGCGCAGTGGTTGAGAGTCCGCCTGCTGCTGCAGGGGCCACGGGTTCGTGCCCCGGTGCAGGAGGATCCCACATGCCGCGGAGCGGCTGGGCCCGAGAGACAGGGCCGCTGAGCCTGTGCGTCCGGAGCCTGTGCTCCGCAACAGGAGAGGCCACAGCAGTGAGAGGCCCGCGTACCGCAAAAAAAAAAAAAAAAAATTCATAGCTAAAATTTTTCTAATGAATTGGACCTGAATTTCCCATTTTACAAAAGACAACAAAGGTAGCAATCACACAAATGGAATATACATTCACACACGGAAGACAGAACTGTCAGAAATCCGCCAAGAAAATGACCAATACGGAGTCCCAAACACTTCCCCAACACAAACGGTCCTTGATGTCAGACACACATCAGAACCAACTGGCAAAAATGACCAATAGCACTTTGTACTCACAAACTGCCCTCGTAGTCAAACACAAGTCAGAACCAATTGGCAAAAATGCCCAGATAACACTTCGTGCTCACAAACAGTCCTCAACAGTAGACACACGTCAGAACCAATTAGCAAAAATGACCAATAGCACTTCGTGCTCAAAAGAGAAGTTTGCCGGGGTGACCGGTGGACTTACTCGGTCTTGGAACTCGTCAGCTTGTCCAGATGCATGTTTCCGTTCCACCAAGGAAAAGCATACATTGCCACGCAATGCCAAGCAGGGGAGAAACAGGGAGGATCCCCGTAACACATGGTTTCGGCAGCTGCTGGAACGTCCCCCAAAATCCCCCTCTTGAGGCCAGCAAGCCTTGAGCAGCAGGCTCCCGACAGCCCTCCTGGCGCGCCATCATGGCTGCGGCTCTGCTTGGGGAAAGCCCCGGGAGCCAGATGTCGCGAGAGTACAGCCTCACGTTGGAAGCCCAAGAAACTGTTACCAAAAGTGGGGATCCCGCTGCTCTAAATCCAATAAACAGGCAAGGTTGGTGGAAAGGAAAGTCTGCTTTGTTTCGGAGGCGGCAACCTGGGAGGGGAGGGCTGACTCCTGTCCAAAGACGGATTTCCCCCCAACCCCGCTGACAATCAGCGGGCAAGAACTTTTTTTTTTTTTTTTGCGGTACGCGGGCCTCTCACTGCTGTGGCCTCTCCCATTGCGGAGCACAGGCTCCGGACGCGCAGGCTCAGCGGCCATGGCCCATGGGTCCAGCCGCTCCGTGGCATATGGGATCCTCCCAGACCGGGGCACGAACCTGTGTCCCCTGTATCGGCAGGTGGACTCTCAACCACTGCGCCACCAGGGAAGCCCAGGGACAAGAGGTTTTATAGATGGAGGGAGGGGGCTACATGCAGAAACAGCAGAGTCAGCTCTGACAGTTATAGTCAAATGGTCATGCAGTGGTCTGAACGGTTTCATCTTGATTGTTTTAGGTACAGTTAGTCTTCAGTTCCAGGGTCAATTGGTTCCCATTTCTTTGAGGCCAGTTCCCAGAATTGTGGCAGCTTATGTGATGCTACGGCCTGGTCATCATGTAGTTAACTTCTTCCACCCGGTGAGGGTTTCAGTATCTACAAGACAGCTCACAGGATACGGCTCAGAATATGATCTATAGCCCTTGAGGAGGAACTAAAGGTCCTTGACTTTGCTTAATGACTAAACTATTATTATTTAGTCTTATTGGACTGTTTTTGTTTGTTTCTGCATTTTCTCACTTCTCTGGTTAAACTTATTCTTTAGCTAAAGTTTTTCTACAGACAAAAGGCAGGTTGAGGACATGAGGGGCAAGGATCCTACTCTGTTTCATTAGGACAAATCTTTTCCATTTTTGTGGCAGAAAAGAGGTTAATATTTCATATCTCTCTGGTAAATCAATAAGAACACAATATCACAACAAGAAATGGGCAAAGAAAATGCACAATCACAGAAGAGAATAAACACCTAATAAGCATATTCAAAGGTGATCAACTAAATGACGCTTTTACTCACATAAATGCAAAATAAAACATGGGGGAACCATTTTTTCTCTTTTTAAATTGGACAAGTTAAGGGGAAAAAAATGTTACCAATTTTAGCTAAATTTGGGGAAAAGTCACTGGAGGAGGTAGAGTAAGTGTTATATTTCACAAGAGACGTTGCAGTTTGTTTTGAAAGCCTTAAATATGTGCCTTCTCTTTGATTTCTCAATTAACCTTCCAGGTATTTTCTCCAAGGAAATAAACAGAGTATGTGGAAAGATTTAGCTATAAGGATATTTACTGTAATACCCTTTATAATAAGCAGATTATAAAATAGTACTGAAGCATGAAACCAATTAAGTTAAAAAAATTTTGTGTATAGAAAAATACTAGAAGCAGATATACCAAAATGTTAGCTGTTCTTGGAGTGGTGGGATTCACAACCGATCTTTATTTTCTTTGAGCTTTTATACATTTTCAAAATTTCCTTTTTCTAGATTGTTTTAAATTTGAAAAAGATTACTTTTAAAAGTTCATGGCCCGGGCTTCCCTGGTGGCACAGTGGTTGAGAGTCCACCTGCCGATGCAGGGGACACGGGTTCGTGCCCCGGTCCAGGAAGATCCCACATGCCGCAAAAAAAAAAAAAAAAAAAGTTCATGGCCCACTAAGTTTCTCAATTTCTCTAACTTTGAAGTCAAGTCCCATATTCTTATGACACTAATTTTTCTTCCATACATGTGAATGTGCAGTCTTTTATGGCTATAACTAGGCCTGGTCTTACGTGAAAAGTGGAAGAGCTGAATTCTCTTTTGATGTCACATCAAGTCATTCACAGAAATGTACACACAATAAACAATATGTATATATACCAGAAAGAAAAACTGGGTGGTATTTTTCTGTATTTCTAAGTATTTTTCATGTTTACGCATGATACAGAAACACTCTTTAGCTAGCAACAAATAGTAAGGGCAAAATTCAACATATAAATCAGTCATGAGCCTCACAATTCACATCTGGCATTGACTTTGAACTTCAAGAATACATTTGGCAAATATGTTGTAGACTGGTAAACAGAGTACCCATACAACAAATTTTCTCATTTTTACATTTTTCTTCTTTCAGAAGGTCATTTTTATTAATGTCTTATTCATAATAGTGGTGAGTACGGTATACTTAGAAATAGTAAGAAACATATTTTCTTTTTTCTTCCTGGAACTCTGAATACACTTTCCTGTGGTAGCTAAGCAGATAGGACAATTCTATGAATGACCTAATGTTATGTTTACAGTGTCATGCTATGTGAATTCTAAATACATGTGAGCAATGCATTGAACCTAGTAACACAGGCAAAGACCATATACTTTTAGTCCATAAACTTCAGTTAGGAAGTTTAAATTAGATTTAAGAGGAAATTTTAGCTTAAAAATATCAAACAGAACTATAGTGGCTTTATGGGGAACTATTGCTCCATCCCATAAGATTTAATTATTTTGGATGAAATAAAAGTGAATAAATTAAACAAGCAGTTGTTTTGACTGAAGGGTCCTCTGGACTTGGGAATGAAAAAGGAATATAAAAAAGGGTCCCCCTCCTGATTTGAGGACAAGATAATCCCCTTGCCTGGACACTTGCAGAACATATTTGTTTTCTGACACTCCTTGATGAGTAGAAAACAGTGTAGAATTGTTCCGGAAAGTTTTTTGTCCTGTCTTGCTCCTGCACACAGCTATGTTTCACATTAGCAGACAAAAGTGGGGTGAATTTCACTGAAACAACTAAAATATGAGAGATAAAGGAGTTACACATCACTAACATCTAGATGGCTATCGAAACACGCAGAAATGCATATTACTCACTTTATGGTTGGCATGAGATTTGTTTAGTGGCTAGGAAGCAAATGTTAAAAAATTGAGACCTTTCTAAGCATAAGCTTTTGAGAAAGACCATTTTCTCCTCAGTTCAGCATTCCTCTCCACCTCAATCTTGTAGAAGCAATTCAGAACAGAACCTGTTAAACTTGCAAAACTTGTCAGTGTGAAGCTTGATGCCATCACTCAGGCATTTTATCAGTTTTTCAGTTCACCTGGATCAATAACAACACATAATGATTACAACCGGACAGGCATACTTCAGTTCATGACCCAGTTACCCGTCAGAAAGGGACAAAACCCAGCAATGGAGAAATGGGCAAACCCACCATGGTATGTGCAAATAAGCTAACGCTGGGGCTGGAAGGACCAAGAGAGCAGGGACTCTAATCTCCTTATTTTCCTGATGTGAATTCAGAGGTGCAGCGAGGAGAGGCGACTTCAGAATGATGGAGTGAAGGTAACCGGCACCAGCTTTGACACAGAGCAGACCTTCTGTGTCAACCAGCTCTGCTGTGCATTGCTTACCATTTGGGCCCATCTGAGCTCTCAGAAGCTTAACTTTTGTCTTCAAGTTAAAATGGAGCAGTTAGTTTCTACTCAACAGGATTGGTATAATGATGAATGAGATAACCTTTATAAAATAGGTAACATAAAGTAGGTACTTAAAATAACATTTTATTAACATTAGTGAAACTGAATTAATCTATATTTGAGTGATATCAGCTTAAACCTCATTATACTCTTTTTTTTTTTTTTTTTTTTTTTCAGACATCTGGCCTCAAGCCCTCATTATACTCTTTATATAGTGTTTCTAAAATTGATAATAAAAATGGGAACCTAGAAGTCTTAAGAGCATAGCGGAGAGCAGTGTGTTCATATGGGTGATGTGGTAGTGACTTGAAATAAAAGGTAATATTTAGGTACATCTAGTTTTCCGTAGCTGCAGGATATATGATAAAGAGGCAACATATGAGGTGGTGGCATTAGAACAAAGGTGTCCAGTCTGCAAACCAGTGAGAGCATGAACCCTGGGCTCATACTCCTTTTGTCTTTAGACCTGAGGTATTCATTCTGTAAGTCAAATTCAAGTGTTGAAAACCTAGATGCTTTTAAAATTGAGTTCTTTCTGCAGAAGGAATTATATAAAAATGTTAGAAGTTGATTCTGGCCAATTTTTTTTTTGGCCATGCTTTGCTGCTTGCAGGATCTTAGTTCCCCAACTGGGGATTGAACCCAAGGCCACAGCAGTGAAAGCACCCAGTCCTAACCACTGGACCACCAGGGAATTCCCAATATCTGGCCAGTATTGATACAGAAGTCTAAAGCTTATTAAATTTTTTTTCTCAGTCATTGAAAATGTAATGGAGCATTTCTGAAAGTAGAATGTACATATATAATTGGACAATACAAATGCAAAATTCCAAATTGAAATAATACAATTCAAATGTAAATTCCAAATTGGAATAATACTTTGTTAAGGGAATGCAAAATACAGCCACAGCCAGTATAATGAGGAAGACAGAATCAAAAGAAAGTGAACACATTGGGATTGGAATCTCTCTTTAAGAAACCTGGAGGATGGTCAGTCGATAGATACCCTCTTCTGTTGTCAGACCCCAGCTACATGGTATTTGATTTGAATATGTTTTAAATTTCATGGACAATTGATTTCATTAGGGTACAATTCATGAACAATTCTGATCATGATGTTACTGGGCTGCTGGCCAAGTTAGCTGGTTGCTCTGCTCTAAATAACAGATTTAATTAATTGAAAGACGCGTGCTCCCTCTTTTGCCTGGGGACTTGCTGATCCCATGGGGAGGAGGTTGGCTTTAGAGGATTAGTCAGCTGGAAGGCTCCCTGGAGAAGTAATGACCTAATTCAGAAGTGCTAAATCGTTAGTCACATCACCTATGAAAAGTTACTTATTGTTGGGGCAATAAAACCTACCTCATGGAGGTGAGAGTGCTTATCTATAAATGGTTAGGAGAGGAGGAATTTTCTCGAGAGAAACCTATAAGGTATGTACAACTGTGAACTGCGTGATAAGGCAGGTGAAAGTAAAAGAGAGAACATTGGTAAGAAATGACATACTGGTGAAGATTTAGCTAGTTTAAAATCCATTTGTAACAGACTTGAGATAATTTGGCAATGTGTTTTACATTTATATATAATTAAAGTGAATTATGACCAATCCTCACTACACAGATAGCATGATATCTCAAAGACTGAAAATACTGAATCAGTTGACCTTTGCTGCATAAAAATTATACCAACATTTCATGGCTTGAAACGATAATATTTTATTATTTCTTTTGATCCTATGGCTTGGCTGGGTGATGCTTCTGCTGGTCTTGTCTGGGCTTAGTCACGTGTCTGTGGTATCTGGGCTGGGGGCCAGGCTATGCTGGGACAGCTGGGTTGCCTAGCACAGCATGGCCTTTCTCCTTAGGGTCATCCTGCAGGAGGCTGCCTAGGGCTGCTTCATCTGTGGCTTCAGGGTTCTAGCAGCAATAGAGGGCAGCTCTGATGCACAGGCACTCTTCAAGCCTCTGCTCACATTTGCTAAGTCACATGGACAAGCTCAGAGTGAGTGCGGAAGGGATTTTCTGGGGTCTGGATAAAGTGTGATGAGAGCAAATCCGGGCCATTACTGCCACCATCTATCACAGGTATGTTCAACCACCTTCGAATAGGAATGTCAAACCATCTCAGGAATGTTTACAACTAAAGAGTAGAATTCAGCTAGATCTGCTGTCCAATACAGATATATGTCGTTAGGTATGTACATATGTATTCATCTAAGTAAAAGTAATTTAAAATGTTCTAGTGGCCACATTAAAAAAATAAAAAAGAAACAAGCAAAATTAATTTTAATACTATACTTATATTGAACCTAGTATATCCAAAGTAGTAGTATTTCAACATGTCCTCATTATAAAAATTCCAAATGAAGGATTTTACTATTTTTTGTACTAAGCCTTCAAATCTAATATGTATTTTACACTCATGGCACACCTCAGTTCATACTTGGTCCATACCAAGTGCTTAATAGCTTCCTGCGGCTGGTCACCGTTGCACTGGTCGGCACAGATGGAGATGTTAACAGACGGGGCAAACGGGAGAAGGGGGATTGGAAGACTGGGATTAATGGACAGTCCGTATTCAGGGCAGTCGTCCCCCTCCCAACCATGCACACAAACCTGGTAGCAGAGGGTGGGAGGTGGGGGAGGAAGGCTTTGCTTAAGAAATGGAATGAATGCCCATAATATAATCCATCATATTAATAAATCAAAAGAAAACAATCATACTAAAAGATTCTTTTCTGTTAAAACTCAACATGAATTACTAATTAAGACAAATGAACGACAACAACAAAAACCCTAGTGAAATAAGAGAGAGAGAAAGAATTCCCTCGGTGGTAAAGAATATCAACTTTAATCAGTAGCCAATATTATAAGTGGTGAAATAGCAGAAGCTTTCCTGATAAGTTCAGAACTAGTTTTCAGCAATAACCTGGAAGGGCTAACCAGTGAAACTGAATAAGAACCTAAATGGAAGGAAGAAGCAAAACAGGAAAAAAAAAAAAAAAGGTCCATTCACAACAGCAACAATGATACAATTAACTTAATAGGATTTCTATGATGTAGAGGATTAAAAATGACTACATATTCTTTGCCACTTTGTCTATCAAATGGTAGAGTCTAATTAAGTTCCCTCCCTCATTGGCTGGGGTTGGCCATGTGACTTGCCTTGGCCAATGAGAACACCATGTATAACTAAACGGAGGCTTGATAAACGCTTGTGTAATGGAGCCTGTCCAAGTAAGTAAGCTAGTCTAGTGGATGCATGGAGGATGAGAGGAATCTTGGAAGACAATCAAGGCACCCAGCTGAAAGCTAGCACCAAGTCCCCCTGACGTGCGAGTCCATCTTGGACCTTCCATCTCAGCCAGCTGAATGCAGTTGGATGAGTGAGCCCAGACCAGACCAGAGGAAAAAGCACTCATCAAAGTCTAGAGAAATAATAAATAGTAAACCATTAAGTCTTGGGGTAGTTTGTTATGCAGAATAATTAACTGATAAAGAACACAGCCATAGAATCCTAGAGTTGTAATTATTTTAAAAACCATTGAATTGCATTCCCTTATAACAAAGGGATACTAGAAACTAGGATTAGAGAGTTTAAATGAGGGATGACATTGACAGGCTTGGTCCAGAAATCTAGTTTCCATCAATGCATTAATTTATTCATTATTCCACCAAGCATTCATTGAGTGCTCACACTGAGCCTGGTGCTGGCAACAGAAAGATCAAACTGGCTCCGTTTAGAAGACAAGAGAGAATTATAAGTAAATAGTCATGATGCAGAGATAGACACTATAAGAAAGGCATGTACAAAGTGCTATTTCCGGGAACTCAGGGTCAGGGTGGGAGGGTCACAGAAGTGACATTTGCACTGGGTCATAAAGGATCAGTAAGATGTTGTGCAACAGAGAAGGTTGGGAAAGGACAGTCCAGGCAGAGACAGAGGGAGCGAAGGCCCAGAAATGTCTGAGTGAAGCCTGGTGTGGGGAATCATGAGCACCCTGCAGCCTGGTGACAGGAGGACTTGATTTGCCCTTTGCCCTTTGTCAACCTAGTTCTTCAATCCATTTTGGATTACCCTCCCCCAGAGAATCCTAATTTCAGCTAACTCTTCATCAACCTTTTTGCAAAAGTTCCCGCCAGGGTCTGTAAATTTAAAAGGACACATCTTGCAATATTTTGCTAGAGGGTTCAGAATTTATACTTTGTCTCCTCTCTGCGGTTCTGCCTTTACTATGTCATACGTTTCGCTGCTGATTAGTTTTATCCTAATAGACAGGTGAACATAATTCTCTGCATGACTTTTGGAGATAATCTGCACTTGTAAAATGAACTGATTTATTTCCTTCTGGGCAGAAGATGGAGAGGAGAACCCTACTAATTCACACCCACTCTGCTTCACCACGTCTCCCTGCGTCATCAAAACATGCCCTTTGGTTTCCGTGCTGTGAATCTGAATATCATTTATTGGAATTTGGCCCATTGTTCCTCATTGTCTACAGACATAACTAGAGAAATGTCTTTTCTGGGAGTTTTAAAATTCCAGTCTAAAGTCTAGCTAATCTTTTTATCCCTGTAGATAAATAGGAAAAAATGTATCAAACATTGTTTTTATTTTTACTAGCCCACATCCTCATTCAGAGGTTGTGCTGTTGACAGTAATAAGGAAATCAGGTTTTTTTCTAAACACCTGACAAATTACTTGTTCCTGGTGAATACAGAAATAAATAGCTCTTATTTTAAGGCTGGATAATACTATTCCAGTGCTTAAAGTAAAACTGGACAGAATATCATATCAAACCACTTGAAAATAAAGGTCGTGATATCATCTTGTCTCCTTATTTTGTGGGTTGAAAGTATGTACACATTGTCACACATGCTTCGTTCTCATTTCAATGACATTTTAATTAATTTTTAAATTTTTGGCTGCATTGGGTCTTCGTTGCTGCACGTTGCAGTGAGCAGGGGCTACTCTTCATTGCAGTGTGAGGGCTTCTCATTGTAGTGGCTTCTCTTGTTGTGGAGCACGGGCTCTAGGTACGCGGGCTTCAGTAATCGTGGCACATGGGCTCAGTAGTTGTGGCTCGTGGGATTAGTTGCTCTGCAGCATGTGTGATCTTCCCAGACCAGAGATCACACCTGTGTCCCCTGCATTGGCAGGCGGATTCTTAACCACTGCGCCACCAGGGAAGTCCCTCAATGACATTTTAAATTCATTTAGTTTGCTTCCATGTTTGTCATTTAAAAAAATATGTCCTCTTGTTTCTTTGATTTTGTTGAGTAGCGTAATCCACCCCCAGCCCCTGCCATTCTAGACACACACAATTATTCTGTCAGGTACTGTGCTGGATTCTTAGGAAGAAGAATATCTACCACAGGATGTGGTGAGACCTCTTCCTGGAACACAGGGAGCAAGAGACGCCTTGCAGAAAGCTGCGGAGGGGATACAGGTGAGCTGGTGCTTGAAAGATGAGACTTCACCAGGCAGATAAAGAATGCAGGCCGAGGAAACAGTAGGAGCAAAAGCACAGAGGAGTGATTCTTGAGAGTCATCCCATGTGTATTTGTACAAGCATGTGTGTGTGTCTGTGTGATCTCATCATCATTGCTATGAGACTGCTAAGGCCGGTTCCAAAAGAACTCGCAAGCCATGCTGAGGTGTGTCGTTTTCATCCCGCTGGGAACAGAAGTATCAGAGGTTTTAAAGTAAGGCAATGCCCTGTTCTGATTTGGTTTTTATTGTGTCTCCATACAAATTTTAAGATTTTTTGTTCTAGTTCTGTAAAAAAATGCCATTGGAAATTTGATAGAGATTGCACTGAATCTGTAGATTGCTTTGGGTCGTATAGTCATTTTCACAGTATTGATTCTTCCAATCCAAGAACATGGTATATCTCTCCATCTGTTGGTATCATCATTAATTTCTTTCATCAGTGTCTTATAGTTTTCTGCATACAGGTTTTTTGTCTCCCTAGGTAGGTTTATTCCTAGGTATTTTATTCTTTTTGTTGCAATGGTAAATGGGAGTGTTTCCTTAATTTCTCTTTCAGATTTTTCATCATTAGTGTATAGGAATGCAAGAGATTTCTGTGCATTAACTTTGTATCCTGCAACTTTACCAAATTCATTGATTAGCTTTAGTAGTTTTCTGGTGGCACCTTTAGGATTCTCTATGTACAGTATCATGTCATCTGCAAACAGTGACAGTTTTACTTCTTCTTTTCCAATTTGTATTCCTTTTATTTCTTTTTCTTCTCTGATTGCCATGGCTAGGACTTCCAAAACTATGTTGAATAATAGTGGTGAGATTTGTCTTTGAGCCATCACTCTGGAGCAGAATAGAGAACTGGGAGAAGAGAAGCAGGCTTAGGAGGCTATTGTAATTCTTCAGGTGACACATTTTAGACTTAGAGGCAATTATTCAGCATTTTTATTCCCATAATGAAAAACCACTTTCTAAAAAAAAAGTTATTATTCAGAGAGTGGAATTTCAGATTATAGGTACAGTTAAAGATTTTGGTGAATTTTAGCAACTATTCTGCCTACTATAAAATTGAGATAATTTATCTTCCATAAACAAACAACAGTGGCTGCCATTCCCTGGTGCCTACTGTGTACCGGGCAAGGTGCAAAATATTTAGCTCACATCAACTCATTTTATCCTTTTGTAACAGGCTGTGAAATGTGACTTTTCCTGTGTTCTCCGAGTGTTTGGCCGATGCTTCAAAGCTAGAGAACAACAGAAGCCAGACTATCTCTGCAGAACCAGTTCTGCCACCATCACCCATCAACCACCTCCAAGCTACAGAAGAGAAAGTGAAAAAGTCCACTAAAAATGTCTAGGGAGAGAGCATTCCATTAGAGAGAGCACTGCTCTGCTGCCTGCTCCGCTTCTCCCCACCCACCTCCCAAAGCCCCCCATCCAAGCAGAAGCCAACTCCATTCTTTCTCAACACTGCATCATTACACTCTTCTGTAGAGTTGTTCTTCCCTGCCCTTGGATGGATATCCGAGCCATAGCATTTCTTGTCCCTTTTGGATATGAAACAGTCCAATAGCAAAATGCCAACCACACACTTAACTCACAATCTTTCCCCTCCTCAGGTCCATCCTGGCTGAGGCTGGGAAGCCTGCAGTGTGGCCAGGAGAGGGTTAGCACCGTTCTATTCCCTCACCTGGACTCTCTACTAGGTGTCCCCTACTTACTGTTCTCCTTTGGGATTCAAGGGAAGAGAGAGAGAAGAGCTGAGGGGTCGTAAATGTAGGATCAGACCCGGACAGTTATAATCTGCCCACTTACATGTGGCAGATGGCCAAATAAGGGCTCATTATCTCCTGGGGGCATTTTGTGGGGATCTTGGAGACCCCCATTGGACTCAGCCAACTACCATCCCCTGCCTGGCCCCTCTGACTCCTACTTATTCTGACTCCCTGTAAGTCAGGATTGCTACCATCTGCCCTCTCCATTCCAGGCAATCTTCTCAGGTGAAGTCTTCCTCTCTTTCAACATAGATTAAGGTAGGTTCTCTCTCCAGGGTACTCCTTTGGCCCACCATCACTCCTATGATGCCTTTCAAAATTTGTATAGCTTATATTCCATTTAAAGTTATTATAAAATATTGGCTATATTCCCTGGGCTGTACAATATATCCTTGTAGCTTGTTTATTTTATACATAATAGTTTGTACCTCTTAATCCCCTACCCCTATCTTGCCCCTCCCACCTTCGCTTTCCCCACTGGTTACCAGTAGTTTCTTCTCTATATCTATAGAGTCTGCTTCTATTTTTTTATATTCACTCATTTGTTTTATTTTTAGATTCCACATATAGTGATACAGTATTTGTCTTTCTCTGTCTGACTTATTTCACTAAACATAATACCTCTAGGTCCATCCACATTGCTCCAAATGGCACAATTTCATTCTTTTTTATGGCTGAGTAATATTCCATTGTATGTATATACTGCATCTTCTTAATCCATTCATCTGTTGATGGGCACTGAGGTTGCTTCTGTATCTTGGCAATTGTAAATAAGGCTGCTATGAACATTAGTGTGCATGTATCTTTTTGAATGTGTTTTAATTTTATTTTTGGATATATTCCCAGGAGTGGAATTGCTGGATCATACAATACAACATGAAACTTCTGAGGACTTAAAAACTTATGTCATATCCTACAAAGATTTGAGAGGTAAACCCCGAAGGAGGACTGCCAGCTTGGAAACCAAACTCAGACTTGATAAAGGCAAACACGGAATAGTGATTAAAATGTCACAAAACTTTCTGTATTTAATGAAAGATTCTAAGTCAATAAATAAATGAAGTTAAAAATAAGGTCATTTACACTTATATGTTTGGCATTACACTGTGTCATTGTATGGCATAGGAAAAAAATGACTTAATCTTTGCTTTTTGTACTTTAGCAGCAAGTGTCAGGGTCAGGAGGAAATAATTTAGGTTTTGTATAATATTAGCACTTGCTGTTTGTTAATTTATAAAAATTTTGATGAGTGGAAAATTAACTTTTCTGTTTCCAGTTTTCTGAGGTGTAAAATGAGGACAATGATATTTGTATCACAGGGTGAAAAGAATCGAGATGACAAATTTGTCCTTAGATCCCACAGCCCTTCATTTTTTTTTTAAAATTGAAGTATAATTGACTTACAATGTCATGTTAGTTTCAGGAGTACAGCAAAGTGATTCAGTTATACATATGTATAAAAATATTCTTTTTCAGATTCTTTTCCATTGTAGGTTATTATAAGATATTGAGTATAGTTCCCTGTGCTATACAGTAGGACCTTGTTGTTTACCTATTTTATATATAGTAGTGTGTGTCTGTTAATCTCAAGCTCCTGATTTATTCTTCCCCCCACCGCCTTTCCCTTTGGTAACCATAAGATTGTTTCCTATGTCTGTGTGTTTGTTTCTGTTTTGTAAATAAGTTCATTTGTATCATTTTTTAGATTTCACATATAAGTGATAGCATATATTTATCTTTCTCTGATTTACTTCACTAAGTATGATAATCTCTGGGTCCATCCATCTTGCCGAAAATGGCATTATTTCATTCTTTTCTTATGGCTGAGTAATATTCTATTGTATAAATATACCACATCTTTATCCATTCATCTGTCGATGGACATTTAAGTGCTTCCGTGTTTTGACTATCGTAAATAATGCCGCTGTGAACACTGGGGTGCATGTATCTTTTAGAATTAGAGTTTTCATCTTTTCCCACATCCCCTTCCAGATACTGCCCCAGGACTCAGCTTCTCCCCAAAGTAAGTCTCAAAAGAGTTGCCCTCATGCCTACGTTCTCACTCACTCTTTTCTCCTCAACCCTCTCCAGTCAGTTCTCTGTCTCTCACATTGCATGGACATGGCTCCCATCAAGTTCACCCATGACTTCTATCTGTCATCTCGCAGTCAATCTTCTGTCCTTAGAGTAGCATTTTCACAGCTGAACACTCTGTCCTTCCGGAAACACATTTTTCTCCAGGCTTCCAAGACTTCACTGTTGTCTGGAATTCCTCCAACTGCACAGTTCTTTTTCTGTCTCTCTGGTTCTCTGGTGGATTTCTAAACGTGGAAGTGTCCAGGACTGTCCTGGGACCCTTGTCCAGGAGTGAAAGCCCTAGTGTGGGCAGGAGACTCATAAGAGCAGAAACAGTAGAAGTGAGATGGAGGTTTGTGAAATGTAAGGGATGTGCCTTCCCCAACGTGCTACCTTGTGTTTACTCGCCTCTCTGAATTTCAGTTTCTAGAGCTCTGAAGTGGGAATAATGATACCACTTAGTGATCTTAAGAGAATTAGATGAGATCATGTATGTAAGCACTCAGCATGGTACTTGGTGCATGTAAATGCCCAACGAATGGTAGCTATTATGATCATTACTATTATTATTGGGATCAAGTGACATATGAAAATGCCTGAAATATAGCAGGCACTCAATAGACAAAAACCCAGTTGGTTGGGTTTTTGTCAGCAGGGTTGATGAAGTAGCATCTGTGTTTTGATACCCTGATTTTCCAGTTTTAGGCCTGAGATTGGAGAAAGAATGACTCGGTGAGGGCAACCAGGAGGGAGGCAAGGTGTGGGAGGTCCAAGGTCTCATCTATACATAGTGAGATGGTTTTGGTAGATTGTTATGAATAAAAGGATGGCTGATGTGAGGGGAAGATGAATGAGGTGGATTGATATGGGCTCCCAACTACCTTGTTCACTGATCGCAACAAATATAATGCTTGGCAAGTGCTGGAAAAATAACTGGAAGACCCTTGTCAAGGCCCAGGATGGCAGACCTGCAATATACTTTAGCTGACTTTGGGTTCCACCTAATGGAATGAAGTGGTACTTCATTCTCTGAAAAGTCTGGATTTATGGTCATCTTTAGACCCAACTGTTATCAGTAAAAGGGATGGCGTTTTTTTGTGTGCGTTTATGTTTATATTTGTTATAAATCTACACATACCTTGTACCAATACGAGCTTATTTAGCATAACTCTAAATGTGTCCCATCTGAGTGCTATAGGAAAGCTGAGGCATGGACGTGCGGTAATTTCCTCGGGTTACTCCAGTGAGTTTTATGACTTTCGTTGCTAGAAATTAATGCTCATTACACGTTGCCCAGAACACAGAACATCCAATGCCTCGCGTCAGACCACCCACAGGGCAATAGGTGTTTATGCGGCATGACTGGGGGTCCTGTGGCTCTACCCACCTGGCCAGAGACCTGGAGGCTGCTTGTACCTCTTACCTTCGTCTTCTCCTGGGCGACAGTTACCTCGGCCTCCTCGCTTGGCAGGGCAGTACGACAGCCATTTTTACAAAACTTCTTTACCCACTGTTATCCTTCCACTTGTCAGCAGGTGTCAGCAAATCTCAGGGAGTAAAATACACTGTCCCTAGATGTGGTCTTTTGTCACTAAAGTGGGGGTGGGGGAGAGGAATGAAGAAAAAGGATAGTGATTTACAAACAGTGTCTATCTCAGAGTTTGCTAAAGTTTCCTTGAAAGACATAGAGTGTCGTTATTCAAAAGTTCCTTGACCTTGGGGTCTAAATACCAGGAGAGTCTTTTGAGGGCTCTGTCACTTTTGGTTCTTAAGTGGCTTAAACTCTCTGGGCCACCGCTTACTCAGCTGTGAAAATGAGAGCAAAGCCCTACCTGCCTTTCAGGATGAAGTGCCACAGAATGTGTGAGGCTCCTTTTTAAAGTTAACTATAGGGAATTCCCTGGCGGTCCAGTGGTTAGGACTCTGCGCTTCCACTGCAAGGGCCTGGGTTCGATCCTGGGTTGGGGAACTAAGATCCCACAAGCCGCAAGGAGTAGTCAAACAAATAAATAGATAAATAAATAAACTACAGCACCCTCTAGAAGCAGAGTATTAGTAAAACATTTTTGGTGAGAAACACGACTGCCTTCCCTCATTGCTTCTTCTGCCGGCACTAATTCAATTTATACTAAAAACTTGATTGACAGCCTCTGCACAGATAGAATTGGTGATCTGAGGGTAGGAGAAGGTGCAGAGATGGAACACTTCTTGGTTTGCAGGAAGGTTCCTGGTACATCTGAGCACTGGGTTTTCTGGAGCATCCTGGGACATACACTTTGTTGCGACTGCATGAAATGCAGCTCTTCCCTTTGACGTTCTGTTTTCCCAGGTGGAGGAAGCAGGAGAACCAAGTAGAGATCTGTTCCTTCCAATCTGCAACTTGCCTGGGGCTGGGGAGTTCTTGTGAAGGTGTCTGGCTCTACTGGACTCTGAGTGAAAGGAGGGTTTTTTGTTTCTTGTAGCTGCTGTAACAACTGACCATGGAAATTTATTCTCTCACAGTCTGGAAACTGGAAGTCTGAAATATTTTCCATCTGGAAACTCAGGGAGAATTAATTCCTTGCTTGTTCCTGATTTGGGGGGTTTATGGTAGAGCCTGGGATTCTGCATTTCTAACAAACTCCCAGGTGATGCTGTTGGTCCATGGACCACATTTTGAGTAGCAGGTGTAAAGCACTTGGGTTTTGGTTTTGGGTTTTTTGCAAGAGATAATGGAATTACAATCATTTCTCTTCTAATGAATATTCAGTTCACAAATAACAAATTTATGCCCCGCTTCTCTGTCTCCCTGCCTTTCTGAATGCACTGTAAGTTTTCTTTTCAATACTGAATCATGGTATAATCTTTCTGAAGACATCTTACACGGCAATTAAACCTAGCACATGTAGTACCAACAATGCACATAATCCCGCTGAAGTGATGACAACAGCAACAGCTGTGAACAAGTTTGCACATGCTGGCAATGACAACTAGGTCACGTTGATGCCTGGAGGCCAGCGATTGTAAGATGCTTGGGATTATAAGGTATGTTTCAATTTCAGAGAGTTCAGACATGTCAAAATGTGAAAAAAATGTGCATCTTAGAATCAATGCAAAATGGAAAGTAATTTATTCTTTTTGTTTCTTACATTTCCCTCTTTCCTACTTCTTTGCTCTTGAAATTTGCATCACCTATTGATTTAACTTAATGTCTGCTGTCAACTGGCTTTACTTTTGAGTGGGTAAGTTCTCTACCCCATCCAGACCCATCCAAGGTTCTGCACAAGTGGTGAGGGCAGTGCCACCCCATGACCTTGTTCGAGGGTCTCTGTACTGGAGATGACAGTCACCTTCCAGCCCAGCTACCCATCCTCTTCCTCAGAAGCCTCTGGGGGTCCGTGAGTCATCATCCCTCCTCAATACCTTCTTTGGCATGGCCACACCTTCTGTGAGCTTGAAAGACCAGTGTGCTGCTGGCAGGCTAGTAATGCACTGAGCTTAACACAAGGTAGGTGCTTAGAAAATGTCTGCTGAATGCCCTAGAGCGATAAGCCGAGCCTCATCCGCGATGCCTGAACTTCTTAAGTTATGGTGGATGCATTTTATCTCAGGGGACTGTGGACTGCAGCAGTGCTTCATGTCACCTCCAGGTGGGGTCGAGGTGGCAATTTCCATCTGTGAGCAGTTACGCTGGGAATTCTCACAAATTCACGTTATCAACCCCTGATCTGGAGTGAAATATCATCATAAAGAAGGGATAGGATAAATAAACACATGATGAATTTAATCTCTAGACCCACATTTCCCTCAAATATTTTCCACGCAAAAACATTTGCGTTACCAGGGATTAATAGGTGTGCCAAAGAAATGACTCCGCCGACTATGTGAAGTTAACACACACCTCCACTTACCTCCCACTGAACTCAACTATAAAACTTGGACAGAATACATATCAAATAGGTTTGGGAATTTCTGGGATAAACCAAGTTAAATAGGTTTCTCTTCTGCAGAAACCTGGATCGTCTTTTTTTTTTTTTTTTAATATTAGGAAAACTAGAATCTAATAGGTATTTGAGGGGGAAAGAGGAATACTTCATACTGATAAATGATCCACCAAGTCAGTATAACAGTCACGACTTCTGTACATCTTGAAACCTGGGTCATCTTTATTAAAGGTTGTGAAACTCTAAAAGGGGTCGATTTGTATTTTAGTGTTTTGCAAACAATTTGATTATGATTTTTTTTTCTCAAAGAATAACCCAAGAGATATGCTGCTTGTTTCCATGGGTCCTATGGTCCCCCATGTGCATTAGGTGGATATGACACCACACATAGCTCACCTGGAAATCACACTTTTTTTGACAACTGTCATATTTCAGGGAAAACAACCTGTCAATTCATGGTGACTTTAACTTGGCCTATCAGATGCGGGGTTACAAATGGTCACTTCTTTTAGTTTCTCATTATACCAGGCTTGCTATTTTTCCCTACTGAGTGATTCATGTAGCAATAATTAATGTAATTACATAATAGGATTAACTTTTCTTCCCTATAACTCAGTAAGTTTGATGGACCAAGAGGACAAGGGAAATAAAAGTAATGAAGCAGCTTATAATTGTACAGAGATGAATAGCTACATTTAGCACTGCTGGAGAGTTGATGTTGAGCAGATTGGTAACTTTGAGATATTTCTTTAATACTGTATTGGGGATGCAGAAGAAGGAAAACCAACAAAGAGCTTTGTTAGAAAACAGGTTGAGAAAAAAAATCAACACTTTCAAGATAACATTTGCTCAGACACAGACTTTGTTTTAAACACTGTTTCAGGTAGGATTAAGTATATTAGATATTTTTCAGTGTTACAAATTATCACAAACACAGAGGTTGCTCAAATGTAGTGTATATAGTGTGTAGTGTATAGTATATAACTCTAACTTATCACTGTCTTCCTGTAAGTGATAATTTACGACTTCATGTATAGTATAAGTACCTTAAAATAGAATATTTCAATTTCTTCCTTCCTGGTTGTTATGCTGTTGTTGTCATGTTTTGCTTATATATATATATATATATATATATATATATATATATATATATATATATATATATATATATATATTATAAACTCCACAATACAATGCTATTATTTATGATTAAACAGTCAATTATTGGGACTTCCCTGGTGGTGCAGTGATTAAGAATCCGCCTGCCAATGCAGGGGATGCAGGTTCGATCCCTGGTCTGAGAAGATCCCACATGCCGCAGAGCAACTAAGCCCATGTGCCACAACTACTGAGCCTGCGCTCTAGAGCCCACGAGTCACAACTACTGAGCCCATGCACCACAACTACTGAGCCTGTGCTCTAGAGCCTGTGCTCTGCAACAAGAGAAGCCACCGCAATGAGAAGACTGCACACCACAACGAAGAGTAGCCCCCACTCGCCGCAACTAGAGAAAGCCCGCATGCAGCAACAAAGACCCAACACAGCCAAAAGTAAATAAAATAAATAAATTTTAAAAAGTCAATTATCTTATAAAGAGATTTAATTTAAAAATCACATATACTTACTATTTCCAGTGCTTTTTGTATAGATGCATATTTTCATCTGGTATCATTTTCCTTCTGCCTGAAAGACTATTTAAAATTTCCTGTCATGTGGGTTTGCTGGTGAATTCTTCAAGTTTTTGTGTGTCTGAAAACGTCTTTATTTTACCTTTGTTTTTGAAAGATATCCTTGCTGGTTGTAAAATTCTAGCTTGACAGTTTTTGTCTTTTAGTATTTTAAAGAGATTGTCTTGCTAACATTGTTTCTAGTGAAAAATCTGCTCTCATCTTTAGCTTTGTGTCTCTTTGTGTAACATCTCATCTTTTTCTCTGGCTGCTATAAATTTTCTGTTTATCACTGGTTTCTTTAGCAATTTGATTAAGATAGGCCTTGATGTAATTCTCTTCATGCTTATTTTGCTTGGGGGTTTGTTGAGCTTCTTGGATCTGTGGGTTTCCAGTTTTAATTAAATTTGGAATATTTTGGGGGAGAGTGGGAGGGAGGGAGACGCAAGAGGGAAGACATATGGGAACATATGTATATGTATAGCTGATTCACTTTGTTATAAAGCAGAAACTAACACACCATTGTAAAGCAATTATACCCCAATAAAGGTGTTTAAAAAAAAAATTTGGAATATTTTCAGCCATTATTTCTTCAAATATTATTTCCATGACCTCTGTCTCTCCTCTCCTTGGGTGATTCTAATTACACACGTATTAGGCCACTTGACTTGATACCCCTCATTAAAAAAAATTGTTTTTTCTCTTTGTGTTGTATTTTGGGTAGTTTCTATTGCCATGTTTTCAAGTTTACAAATGTATTCTTATGACTGACTAATCTACTATTAATCCCATCTGTTTATTTTTCATTTCAGATGTTGCAGTTTTCATCTGTAGTTCAATCTGGGTATTTTTGCTTTTTTTAAAAAAAACTTTCTTTACATCTGTACTTAACCTTTTGAATATCTGGATTATAGTTATAATAACTGTTTTAACATTCTTGTTTACCAATTCAGTTCTGATTGATTGATTCCTCATTATGGGTTATTGTGTTCCTTATACTTTGAATGTCTGGTAATCCTTGATTGGATGCCAGCCATTGTGATTATTACTTTCTTTGGATGCTGGATATTTTCTTTTCCTATAGTCATTCTTGAGCTTTGCTCTGGGATGCAATTAAGTTACTTGAAAGTCGTTTGAACTCTTCGGGTCAATGTTCTAATTTGTGAAGTGGATCTGGTACAGTATTCGGTAGGTGTCTAAATTTTTCCCACTACTGAGGCATAGCATTCCTGAGTATTCTGCCCAGTGTCCCAAAAAGTTTGATTTCTTTTCTAGGCTGACTAGTGGGAACAGCCTACATTCTTGGCCCTTTGTGAGATCTGGGTGCTTTTTATCTAATCCTGTCAGGTTGCTTTTTCCTCTGGCAAGGGGTAATATCTTCACATGCATGTAGTGGTCAGAACTCTGCTGTATACTCCAGGGGACATCTTCCACATCTCCAGGGTTCCCTCTCCATGCAGCTGTTTCCTCTCTGGCACTCTGTTTGGTACTCGAGCTGCCTTGGGCTCCCTGGACTCTCATCCCCATCTCCCTACTACGGAGAGTCCACCAGGCTCTGCCCGGGTCTCGCCTTCCTATGCCACAGAGCAGAAACCCTCTCAAGGCAGTAAGCTGGGACAATAGTAGGGCTCACCTAATTTGTTTCCCATTCTTCATGAGACAGGTCTGGGACCTGGGACCCACTGCTGCAGTGCTGCAAAGCTTGCACCTGGACACACCTCTCCTGGAGCTACAAAATAAAAAGAAACTATATGGGACTAAAGGTAACTGTGTGCATGCAGCAGTTGGGTCAAATTCTGGACCAAAAGACACAGAAAGACAAAAAAACCAACTGCCATTTCTGAAGAGCCGGGAGCAAAAACTGGGTGTAGGGAGCAAAAGCAGGGTACCGTGCATGCCACACTGCCCTCAGTACCACAGAGGGGTGGACACACCACCTAAGCCACCCCTCTAGCTTGACCCCTGGACACACCCTTACCCTCACCCGATATAAGGAACAATCAGGGGAACCTGTTACTTGTTCTCACTCCCTCCTGCAGCCGGCGCAGGGGCCCCAGTAAAGCCTTGCCTGAATTTCTTGTCTGGCCTCGAGTCAATTTCTCTTGATTGGGGAAGGCCAAGAACCCTGGTTGGTATCATTCAGGGATCACTGTCCTCCATTGCCTGATAAGCAGTGTCTCAAAAACTGTTGTGTCATGTTTTTTTTTTTTTTTTTTTTTTTTTTTACACAGGCCCAGCCGCTCCACGGCATGTGGGATCTTCCCGGACTGGGGCACGAACCCGTGTCCCCTGCATCGGCAGGCGGACTCTCAACCACTGCGCCACCAGGGAAGCCCCTGTGTCATGTATTTTGCTGTTTTTGTGTGTATGTTTGTTTCAGGCAGTAGGCAAATCTGATCTTGTTTCTCCTTTAAGTAGAAGCAAAATTCTTCAACCAGTGCACCTTTAACATGAATACTGAATAATCACACAATGTTTTACTGATGAGGAAAGTGAGACATTGCGAGGTTAAAGGTCACAGAGCCAGTCTCCGCCCTAATCATGATGCCGCCTCCCGATGGAGGAGCATGTGCTTTTCTTCACCAAAGAAATTTTAGTGAAAATTTCCTAACATAGTCCAATACTTGGCTCTAATTATATTTATAAATGCTAATAGGAGTTACAATCACAATTATGCTAATCTCCGTGTCACATGCCTACTGTCACAGGCAATTATGGTCAATGGGCTCAATTCGTAAGCTGGAAGTTATCCTATCTAGCCACTTAAATACACCTCAGTTAGAGGAGACTGCCTCTAACGTCTTTGACTAAAACTATTTACTTAAAAATGTCCTAATAAGATATAAAAGGGCTTTTCATCTTTATTTTGCTTTGATAGAACAGAAAAGGAAAACACGCCTGGAGTCAGATTTTTGGCCTATCTATTAGATAACAAGGACTCTGTGAAGCTCTTCAAAAATATTTCAAAGAATGTTTTCTGAAGACACATGCCCAGCTCCAGCTCAGAGGAGTAAATGAACAGTAGAGGCATCGAGTGAGAGGAAACATATCCTGGACAGCGGCAAACAAGAGAGTTGGCAGCACAGGTAGTCGGTGGAAGACAATTAGGGCAGAAAATTAAACATACGTAAGATCTCTTTATATTTACTTTTCATACCTCTATTTGGACATCCATAAAATGCAGATATGTTAAGTGGATTTAGAACTACCTTTAGGCAAGATTCTGAAGTGTAAATTATTCTCATTGGTAAAACGAGAGGTGTAACTGAGAAGGTCTTGAAGGCACTTGCTTTTTCCAAGAGTTTATGGCTCTCTGGTCCCCAGGTCCAGGCCTCTGAGGCTCAGGCCCTCATGCTGGTCTGGGTTCCCAGAACCTACCTTGTGGTGCCTTGCAAAACCCACCACAGACGAGGCTGGCTCCGGCCCGTGTTCCATCCTCTCTCCCAGGGTCAACGTTTACCTTTTCTCTGGCCCATTTCCTTCAGGCATGATTTCCCCTGGCTAATCCGATCAACTAACATCAGGAAGTTATCCCTTGTATTAGGGGTGTCCCATGGGGTGCAAGCAGGAGGTGCATCAGAGATTCACTGGGAGGAGGGAAAAATAATAGAATGCTTATTTATATTTATATTTACTTCATCCTTTTGTTATTTATATTGTGTTTTATAATGTGCATAATGTACTAATTATAATAGTACACATATGCAATATATACATATAATAGTACATATAGTATAGTACATATATATAATCCTAAGCTCTCCCTAATTGTGTAAATTTCCTCTCTAATCAGTATATTTTGTGAATTCATCTTCTTAGGCTTTCCCTTGGCCATCATCTTGGGAATTGTTATTGCTTCTCTCTTCAGTGGTTCATCTGTTTCCTGGATCTCTTGTTTCCCCTTTTCTGCATATATTTCTGGCATATCTAGCTTCCAAGAGCTTCCAGTAGCTTGCTGAGAAAAGGAAGAAAGGTAAGTCTCTAAAGGCCTTGTATGTCTGAAAATACGTTTAGTGTACCTTCACAACTGAGATAATTGGCTGGATATACAAATCATTCTTCCTCAGAAATTTGAAGGCATTGCTTCATTATCTTGTAGTTTCCAGATGCTATTGAGAAATTTAATGCCATTCTGATTCGTGATCCTTTGCATAAAGCCTATTTTATTTTTATTTTCATATTGGAAACTTGTAAGATTTTCTCCACTCCTTCCCTTTAAAAAGTAACTACAATGCTGACTTCTAACACTGTAGCCTTTATCGTGAACATTTTCTAGCTGGAATCACAGAATATGTGCTTTTTTGTACCTGGCTTCTTTTACTCAACATCGTGTTTGTGAGATCCATTGCAACACACACTGATAACTATTCAGTCTCATTGATGTATGAAATGCTACTGTGTGAATAAAATACCATTTATGCGTCCCAAATGTTCATTTTGTATATCATCTATTTTTGCTTTACGGATCCAGTATATTGTCTTATCTCTATATTAATATTAAATACTTTTTTTCTTACACCCATATAGCCTTTGTATTTTACTTTATAGGATTTCCTCACATAGTCTGGTGATCCTTGGCTTCCTGCTCATATTTATGTATGAAGGGCTAAAAGGCTGATGGCTAGAGCTCTGTGCCCATGGGTGGTCTTCACTGTAGGGGGATCATGCTGCACTATTTCCGTGGGGGAGATCCCTAATGTGGTACCTTTAGTTTCCCTCTCCCTCTCTTGAGCTGGTCATGTTATTTTTATCATTCATCAGAGAATAAACTTCTAAGCCAGAATCTAACCTTGACTCCCAGCACTTTGGGAGCCAACTTGGGGGAGAAGGCTGGAGAGGCTCTACGTTGATTGGTATGTGACCCCATTTTCAGTATGGCTCCCACTCTCAATAGGCCTAGCATCTCCTGTCCAAGACCTTCTGTTTTTCCCCGTCTAGAGAATACGCCTCAAGTCTTCTCCTGGTGAGAGAGGGAGAATCTGCCTGGTGCTTGGATTTGGGGAGGCCACCTGGGGGTCTAACTCTTTTCTCAACTAACAACTGATTTTGTCTTTAGCTCCGTCTTCACCTCTACTTTCAGAAGTATCTGGTACTACCAGCTCCTGAGTTTTTGGAGGGTTCTGCAAAGTAAGACAGGATTTTCATGGCTGTGAATTTTCATTTGCTCTCTGGCTTCCAAAAGTTTTTTGCTCTTCTCTCCTCTCCTGTTGTCCTTTGCATTTGTCTTTGAAAGTCCTTGTACTTTTACTTTATGCAGTTTTAGGAAGGAGAGGGGGCAAGTAGGTGTGTTCAGTGCTCAGTTTTCACCCAGAAGGTCTGGTTTGATAATTTGTTTGTTTGTTTGTTTTTGTTTTTGTTTTGCAGTACACGGGCCTCTCACTATTGTGGCCTTTCCCGTTGCGGAGCACAGGCTCCAGATGCGCAGGCTCCGCGGCATGTGGGATCTTCCCGGACCGGGGCACGAACCCGTGTCCCCTGCATCGGCAGGCAGACTCCCAACCACTGTGCCACCAGGGAAGCCCTGGTTTGATAATTTTTTGAACTCAACTGTCTAGCACCTTGATTCTGAATAAGCCTCCAAGACCCAAAGAAGAAGTGATACTTGTGCCAATGTTTATAACTGTTTACTTTTGTTACTAGTTCTATGCTTATTCACCCTTTCTTCTAGATTGGCCTAATAAATTTTGTTTCCTGTGCTTATAGGCTAGGATTGACATACTGAGTTTTAAAAATATTTCCAAGGTACAGGTATCATTTGCTGAATTACCTTCTAGATTCCTTAGGAATCAATTACTGTGGGAGGAAATGTAGGAAAAACATGTTTTTGATGATACTCCAAATCCACTCACCATATTAGTCATTTGTGACAACATGGATGGAACGTGAGGGCATTATGCTGAGTGAGATAAGTCAGAGAGAAAGACAAATACTATGTGATATCACGTGTAAGTGGAATCTAAAAAAGCTGAACTCGTAAAAACAGAATAGAATGAGATATCATCTCACACCAGTCAGAATGGCCATCAACAAAAAATCTAGAAACAATAAATGCTGGAGAGGGTGTGGAGAAAAGGGGACACTCTTGCACTGCTGGTGGGAATGTGAATTGGTTCAGCCACTATGGAGAACAGTATGGAGGTTCCTTAAAAAACTACAAATAGAATTACCATATGACCCAGCAATCCCACTACTGGGCATATACCCTGAGAAAACCAAAATTCAAAAAGAGTCATGTACCAAAATGTTCATTGCAGCTCTATTTACAATAGCCAGGAGATGGAAACAACCTAAGCGCCCATCATCGGATGAATGGATAAAGAAGATGTGGCACATATATACAATGGAGTATTACTCAGACATAAAAAGAAATGAAATTGAGCTATTTGTAATGAGGTGGATAGACCTAGAGTCTGTCATACAGAGTGAAGTAAGTCAGAAAGAAAAAGACAAATACCGTATGCTAACACATATATATGGAATTTAAGGAAAAATAATTGTCATGAAGAGCCTAGGGGTAAGACAGGAATAAAGATGCAGACCTACTGGAGAACGGACTTGAGGATATGGGGAGGGGGAAGGGTGAGTTTTGACAGGGCGAGAGAGAGTCATGGACATATACACACTAACAAACGTAGTAAGGTAGATAGCTAGGGGGAAGCAGCCGCAAGGCTCAGGGATATTAGCTCGGTGCTTTGTGACAGCCTGGAGGGGGGGGATGGGGAGAGTGGGAGGGAGGGAGACGCAAGAGGGAAGACATATGGGAACATATGTATATGTATAACTGATTCACTTTGTTATAAAGCAGAAACTAACACACCATTGTAAAGCAATTATACCCCAATAAAGATGTTAAAAATAAATAAATTTTAAAAATAAAAAAAAAAAACAAAACAGAATAGAACGGTGGTTACCAGGGGCTGGGAGGTGGGGGAATTATGGAGATGTCATTTAAGGCTACAAACTTGCAACCAATAAATAAGTATTAGAGATCTAATGCACAGCATAGAGATTATAATCAACAGTACTGTATCATAAACTTCAAAGTTGCTAAGAGAATAGATCTTAATTGTTCCCACCACAAAAAAGAATGTTAATTATGTGACGTGGTAGAGGTGTAGTTAATACTATGGTGGTAATCATTCTACTGTATGTAAATGTATCAAATCAACGTGTTGTACACCTTAAAGCTGCACTTTATATCAATTATATCTGTGTAATAATACTAAAAGGAAAAAAAGGTTAGGACAGACAGAGACAATCTGGGCATGCAGATAATAACGCTCTCCAGTCTTCCAATACTGGGAATAGTCAATGAAATGTGTTGATTTTTTTTTTTTTGCCATCTAGGTGGCCAAAAATGAGAACAACTGAAGGATCACTCCAGCTGGCAGCACTAAAGGAACCTATCATCAGAGCCTTCCCATGAGAACATCATAAGGAAATGTGAAGGTTATGACTTTGACCACATAAAATTAGAAATGTCTGGGCAGCCTGAGATGCATCTGTGTTCCTACAGTCACCTTAACAAATGCAACAAATCAGGGTTCCCATTTCCAAAGGCCAGGAGCCTGCCATTTTTGTCTGGAATGTTGTCCCTTCAGGTGTGAAATCCTCTGGTGTTTTTACAGAGCAAGCGACATTTCAGAACTTGAAAGGTTCTGGCACCTTTTAGGGTCAACCAGACACACCCAGCTGATGCGCATTCCAGAAGACTGTAGTCAAGTTGTCCTTTTGCCTGAGCACAACCAAAAGAACAATTCCTGGCAACCAAAGACACAGTGAATGTGACCCAGCTCTCCTTTTCTCCTTGGAGAAAAAAAAGAAAAGAACTGAATCTAGGCCAGTTAGTAACACAGTCCACTGGTTTGTGCCCAAGACGGTGAATCTGAGAGTAGCAGCCATTTCCAAAAGATGATCTGTGCCCGGAGGAAACGCGTAACCTTTCTCCCAGTTTGTCTTTTAAGGTTCGATTACCTTGGAGTGACCTCTTTATACCGGCAGCAACGCCCCAAATTAGTCTCCATTCACAAAGTATCTCTGATGCAGCCTTCCTGGGAAAACTTAAAAGCCTATTTAACTAAAGGAGAGCTTGCTGCCAAGAAGTTGGCCTGGGAGAATGGCAGTAATTAAATGATGATAATATTTAGGTTCCTGCAGGTATGACAAAGGCCCCTTTCTTTGTCTCAGGTGGGGACAAGTTAACACATTGCCTCTGTCTGGGAAAGGATGTAGGCCAAAGAGTGGGGGAGTGTGAGAAAGAGGAACTGGGGAGAGCAGCGTGGCAGGGGAAGGGAGGCTGACTCCTGAGCCTGGAGGAGAGACAGATGCTGGGAGGGAGAGGAGTTTAATCTTAATATTCATCAGAGGTGGGCCCTGTGGCATTTCAGCCTAAGATCTATTAGAACAGGTGAGAGACGAAACAAAGCCGTGCTTTTTGTTCATTGGCTGATTGTCTGTGGGAGGGAGGGCAGGGAGGGAGGCGGGGTTGGGGAGGAGCTAAAGTAAAGAAGAGGATAAAGAATTACCATCGCTGGAAAGGTTTGCTTGGGTGAGTCTTGCACTGTACACTTGGCTGGAGAGGTGAAGATGCTAAAGGTCTCAGCAGAGCCGTACGTCACAGTCTCACAGTGGTGGGAAGATGGAAATTTAAGTCCTAATAACCAGCCTTTCCTCTCTCCAGTTGTGTGATCTCCTACACATCGCTGAACAATCAACTCTACCTCTGGGAAGGGGAGCCGGCCCAGCTCCCCGCCCACCAGCCGGGCTCACTGACAGAGGGACGCCTGCCCACCCAGTCCGCCTGGAGCCGGAGCGACTGTCACTGTCTGTGAGCTCCAGGGAGGACTTGTCTCCTGAATCGGGTGGTCCAGAGGTCGGTCTGATGGATGCATCCTGCTAATCTAATACATAAGTAAATTTGTGCCACTTCCTTCAGCTAAAGCAGTTTCACCTGTTCAGCCCACAAGGAAGATAAATAAAATGCACAGCTCAGGGCTCAGGGCCAGGGTTCCAAACCTGTGGGAAGGGGCCTGAGTGTTTCATTCATCTCTGCCCGAAGTGGACAGATTCCATCCAGGAAGCCTGCATCAGCCTGAATTCAGATCCACCTACTCCTCTCCCCTCCTCTCTCCCCTGCCCCACCCCCTGCTCTCGCTCTCTCGTGGGATTTAACTCTGGCTCAGCAATCTGAACCTTAGAAGGCCAGGGTGCAAAGACCAGGTTGCTGTTTGCAGTGTTTGTCAAGATGCCCTGTACTCCGAGTTAGCACGAAGGGCAGTGAGAGGAAAAAAGAGGAGAGGAATTCAGCCAGAGAGTCTTCTCTTATTGTATCAAAGCAAGTCTGACCCGGGATCCTGCATTGTTTACTTCTTAAATGAAGGCAGGAAAAAGAAACCTGAAATTCCCCCAGGGGAGGACGAGGGGAGGGCTGGGAAGGTTTAAGGGAAAGAACTAGGCATGGATTCTTCCTTATGCTTCCACTACTGTTGTTTTTTCTGTTTGTAAATATAATACATATTCATTATAGAAAGCTTAGAAAACACAGAAGAGTCTAAAAAAGGAAATTAAAACACGCACAATACTAAAACTCAAGGGTAAACACCATTAACCTTTTGGAGAATTTTATCATTTTAGTATAGTCTTACAGCCTACTTTTTTCTTTTAATAATCATTTTGTGGGCATTTTCCAAAGACATTGCAAAAATCTCCAAAAATATGTTTTTAAATCAGTTGATTCATAATTCATTGTATGGATAAAATATAAGGTTTTTAAAAAAAGTGTTTCATAATGTTAGCCCTTAAGTTTTTATTTTTCTTATTATAAAAGAAAAGCTCCAGTGTACACACAAATACACACACATATAATAGCATATTACAGAATGTAGAATAAAATGGAATTATTTTCTAGAAGTATGTTCATAGGAGTACAACTATCAAATTAATTCTTGATATTCTTTTACACGCTAGCAGTCAGAAACTTTGTGGAGAACAGTCTCAGCATTACACCTAGGGGGCTCCAACATCTCAGCTTTGCAAGAGATGGCAGCTCTTATACCAAAGGTCTTCTCCGGCTTACTTGTGTGCAAAAGTGTGTGTGTGTGTGTGTCTGTGTGTGTGTCTGTGTGTGTGTGCACATGAGTGCGTGTGCATGTGTGTGAGAACGCTAGGAGGGGAGAGGGTGCATCTGAATTGTATCCTTGTTTCGGGTGGACTCCTAATTCAACGTGACTGGTGTCCTTATAAACACCACGTGAAGAGATCAGCACACACGCGCACACACACATGCGAACATACACAGAACTCCCTGTGAAGACTGCAGTTGTGTTGCCACAAGCCAAGAAACTACCAGAAGCCAGGGGAGAGGCCTGGAACAGATCCTTCCCTAGTACCTTCAGAGGGAGCATGGCCCTGCTGATACCTTGATCTTAGATATCTAGCCTCCAGAACTGTGAGAGCCACTCAGTTTGTGGCTTAAACTGTTATTTAAGCCACTCAGTTTGTGGTCTTCTGTTAACGGCAGCCCTAGGACTCTAATGCACTCACTTTTACCCAGGAGTTCAGAAGCCTGCTAGCCTTGGAAGGACTCTTGGCCTCTTCACAACTCAGCTTTGTACAGAAAGACCAACCAGAGTCAGGCCTGATGTATGGATGGTGAGACGATGTCCCAGAGAGATGAAATGATTCATTTGAAACTGCTTTCTGGGACTTCCCTGGTGGCACAGTGGTTAAGAATCCTCCTGCCAATGCAGGGGACACAGGTTCGAGCCCTGGTCCGGGAAGGTCCTGCATGCCGTGGAGCAACTAAATCATGCACCACAACTACTGAGCCTGCGCTCTAGAGCCCGTGAGCCACAACTACTGAGCCTGCATGCCATAACTACTGAAGCCCATGCACCTAGAGCCCGTGCTCCACAACAAGAGAAGCTACCACAATGAGAAGCCCATGCACCGCAACAAAGAGTAGCCCCCGCTCATCACAACTGGTGAAAGCCCGCGCGCAGCAACAAAGACCCAACACAGCCAAAAATAAACAAATAAATTTATTTAAAAAAAAAATAAGAAGTTGCTTTCTTCCACAATTCTTTAAAAGAACGAAGCCAAGAGAAGTTAATTCTGCCAACGTGTTAATTGTCTGCCAGCCACTTACCTCACATCCAATGCTCCTGACTCACCTTAAGGTTGGCCTTTGGGGGATGCCCTATTCTCAGGGGTGGAGTGGCCACAAATGAATAGCAGATTGGGGGTGTCGAAGAGTAACACCAAGCCAAGTCTCACTAGAATGTTGAAGGACCCATTTGTGTCAGTGAAACCTGCCAATAGAGAAGGGTGTGTGCACCTAAAGTATTTATTTTCATGCCATAAAATGCCAAAGAATGCTTTGAATTAAAAAAAAAAAAGTATTTTTCACCCTGAAGGTGGAACTTCCTGGGTTCCCAAATTCTTGGGCAAATATCTGGATCAGAATTACGTTTTAAGCGCCCAGTCGTGAGGGATTAAACATACAAGATTCTAAAAATGAGGTGCAAGGAAAGGAGGACCAAGCGGGGCTCTGGAGTCAAGAGATGCAGTTGGAGTTCCAGCTGTACTCTCACTGGGGGCCGATGTCAGGCACGACGCTCTAACACCCCTGAGGCTCATCTGTAAATGGCATGACCAACCACACCAAGTTCCAGAGGGTCCCAATGGAATGACGTGTTAAGTGATTTATAAAGGGCAAAGTCGCTAAGTAGCACAAGCAGTTAGTTGGGTCTTAGGTGTGCAAACAGGACAGTTCAGAATTCCAAGGCAGCACTGCACCTGGGAGTATCCTGGCGCTGACCGCTGAGTTCACGTTGATCTCTGAGGTGGATTTCTGACTTGGAGAAGTGAACTATAGAAAGGATTTGGGGAGAGCCAAAACTGAAATTTTTTTTGCAAAAATATAACGTGCATGTTCATTTTCTGGGGAGAGAACCCATGGGTATAAGGGTATGTGACCACTTCATCCTTCCTCCCAAAGGTTTCCTCCATCCTTCTTTAGAAAGGGTGTGCGGGCATTCAGGTGGAATGGTAGGGAGGAAAGGAGGTGGGGCACCTTGAAAAGGTGCAAACAACAAGCCTTGAGATCTGTATTCATCAAATTATCAATAATCCCCTCTTCTAGGCTTCTCCACTTTCCTTAACACCCTACCATACCTACCCTGCCCTCTAGCAGGCCACCTTTCTGTGACTCCTTTTTATCCCCTGAAGGCTTTGCCCGTGTTCTTCCGGGAGGAAGGGGAGGTGACAGTAATGTCAGGTGATTCTGCAGTGTCATTTGCTCCTATGTACCCTCCGCTCCTGGAGCTGGGTGTTCTCTGTATAAGAGGCTGTGGTGTCAGAGTGACACTGTGAGGGAGTCAGGCTGCCACTGCCTCATCCCATTCCCCGAGGAAGATGTGCGAGAAGAAGCCTGAACACAAAGGGTTGATCCGGCCAAGCTCTGGGTGTTTGTCAGAAGGATGCAGGCTGGAGGTGAAGTGAGTTGGGGAAGGAGGAGGGGAAGGAAGGTGAGAGGGCTGTGACTCACTATGAAAGAATTGTGGTTTCTCAGGGGTTGGGAAAGCAAACACAAATGACCTCAAATTTAGCTAATAGAGAACACTGATTTCCTTTGTGCAGCACAGCCAAATGCATTAAGCTTCTACTTAAATATTGCCAGCAAGAATTTTTCAGTTTTTATACTCAAACCCCATTTTTAGGTCACCTTTAAAATTTCCTAGCTGTCCCTTTGAGGAGCTGCATTCAGTGATGATGTCTCAATCCAGCAAGACATCTGCCTGTTAATTATACTGCCAATATGCATTTATTCTCAAAGAGGAGAGAGAAAAAGACAGACATCCATTCTTCTAGAGGTACTTTATCGTGTTGTGCTTACAGCACTACTGTATATATATGATCCCATCTCTGGCAGTCTGCCTCTAGGCCTACCTGTCCGCCAACCACCCAGCCAAGCCCAAGGATGGTATTTATCAGTAGCAGGAAAGCAGCAGCTTAATAACAGCCACAAAACTAGCAAGAAGTGTATTCTTTTTTGTTAGCTCCCGTGGCTGCACTACATCATAACTATTTTTTATACTATCTCTATATTCCTTTAATCTGACTTTAGGTGACAGTCCTAAAGCAAATGATGCTTTTACTTTCATATGCCTTAATGTTAAAATGTATACAGAATTTGTGAACTGACAATTATTAGGAGCTAAAGACTATTTTACTATCTAAATTATCATTGTCATATGTAGTCTCACAAGAGGAAAAATTTGACAACCCTCCTCCATGGAAGCTGTCTAGGAAACACATCTTAACAATCTGAAAAAGTCTCATGCCATGGGTGTTCTCGGCTTCCGGCTATTTTCTCCCTCCTGCTCCCCTCCACCACCACCCTAATGAATATTCAGCCTGCATCCATCAACCAGGAATTTGAATAGGTTGCTTCCTGTTTTTCCTATTAAAGATTAACTGTTGTCCAGGGGAAAGGGGATTGTTTGGTAAGACCTTGCAGCTGGGAATTCCTGTTTATTTTTCATTCTGACCCTGGTTCTGGGGATAACATATATCCGGTAGTTTCAAATAATGTCCAGTGCTCTGTTAGCCCTGACTCTAACTATAACCTGCCTACCTCTTTCATCTCACTGTGAGAAATTCAAAGTCAGGGACCAAGTCTTATTTAACTTCTCTTTTCTGGTGCCCAACATGGTGCCCAGAACAGAGCAGGAGCTCATAAAATGTGTTGAATGGATGAAAAGCATAGTGATTATAAGTTCCAGGGAGAAGTGGTCACAATCATCCATCCATTGTCCTTAGGCTAGAAAAGGATAAAGAGAGATGAAGATTCATTTGTGCCCATTGTGTGTACTTTCTGCCAAAGTGGTGATTACCTAGGTGTGTTGCAGGATGACCCAGTGGGTCCTGGAATTGGGTTTTATTCTTCTGTCTTTCCCAACACTGGAGTTTTCCACATTTCTCCCAAGTGCTTAGTAGCTTCTGCAGCTTTACCTGGTTACAGGGGCTCCGTGGATCATGGATGCTGTTCCTGGTTTGTTGCGTGTACTTCAGAAGTCAATCGCCAAGGATGTTTCGTGAGCCCTCCGTGGTTGTTACTTGGGTAAACTGAGATGTTCTGGAAGAATTAATTCACAGGAAGTGTTAGACCCAAGCGGTCTACGAGGGATTCCAACTCGCCCAAGAACCGCCAAGAGTCATTGAGATGTTCTGGAAGAATTAATTCACAGGAAGGTAATGGTTTTGTCACTTGCCAGAGAATTATGAGCAAAAACATGTTTGAAAGCATGATTCTACCAAAGCCATTTATATATGTGTGGATATTTGCCATTTAAATCTTATAGATTCTTGATCTATGACTTGGACTATGTGGGATGAGGAAATGCGCCATGAGGAAATGTCTGGGAACCTCTTAATAATTAAAAGGAGATCCATGAGTTCCTTTCCTGAAGACCTTATGGATGACGTTTTGCATTTGCCATCTGGGGGAAAAGATAGAAACAACTTAGTATTTCCTTCATACTCATTTTTAAAGGCTGCAAATGTACTTTACAAACATCATTTCATAAATCCTTAAACCAAGCCTGGGAAATAGTAGATATGCTTAACATTTGCTAAAATCTTTCAATAGCTTCCTTTCGCCCCAGGGATAAATTCCTAACAGCGGAGTCTGCTTCCACTCTCTCAGCTTTTCCTCAAGCACTGACCTCCAGTTACACTAAACTTCTAGCCTCACTTGCATTTTCTTGCTTTCAGTCCTTTGTGTCAACTGTTCCTTCTTCCAGGAATACTCCTCCCTCCTCTCCCCTCCCCCACTCTTAGTCCTTCAAGTTGAGAAATCTGAATGTTGCCTCCTGGAGATGATTCCTGCACTAGGTTAGGTTCCTTTATGTTTGTTTCCTCACAGAGGGAGCTCCAAAGAGAAATTCAGAGCGTACAGTGCCTACGTTTTCAGAGTAATCACAGCTTTTTAGAAGTTATCTTAGATGTACATAGGAAATATTGGAGCTCAGGATTACCCTCCTTGTGATAATCCATGGCCTCCTATTTGTGTGTGTGTCAAAAGCTGCTGCCAAAATTGCATTTTAGAAGAGCCAGGAAGAGCCTGTCAAACATCTTGCCGTGTAGTTTGGAGGGTTTCGTTTTGTCAGATTACCTTAGCCGTCCAAGGAGAAAGTAAATCACACCTCAGTCCTTGACGTCTTCCTCTGGATAGTTTAACGTATTATTAGTAGTTGGACCATAATTCAAATTCCATTATTAGGAATGTCCAAGGAGTATATGACTTTCCTAATTATATTAGGACATGCTTTTATTTAATATTACTTAAAATAAGTAGTTAGTATGCAGATGCTTAGAAGCCCTGGGGTTATATAAACTGCTTTGTGATAGTATTATTTTAATCGCATTAGGTATTTATTATTCTTAACAATGTACAGAGCAGCAGAAGGGTCAAAAGAGCAGATTCTGAAGAAAACAATGCCACTTGTGATACATAATATCTCTGTGGCTCAGTTCCTTCATCTATGCAATGGAAATGACAATGGTACCTGCCTCATGGGATTACTATGGGGGTTAAATGAAATAATGCATGTAAAGTGTTTAGGATTATATACAGCACAAGGTAAGCTCTCAACAAGTGCTACCTATTTTATTATATAAAATATGTAGGTGCTCCTTTATATTTCATGATGATGGAATTAGCCATTTCCTTTCTCAAATTGATCATCTCCTGTAGGTGCTGCAAAAGTTATAGCAGTTATGGGACAGTGAGTTTTAGACTTAGATCTAGTTTTCCCTTCCTGTGGTGCTAGGAAGCTGACCTAAACTCTCTCGGGTCACATAAGGCCCATGAGCTCTCTGAGGATCAGAAGTACTGCTTCCTCCTTTTGAACCCCTGTGGTCCGTAGTTTGGCATGGGACAGACTGTCTCAGCCACTTGCCTCCATGATGGCATCTTTGATCTCTTCTCCCAATAGTATCTGGATGGCCAGCTCTCTCCCCCACGGGGCCATCACCCAATTGATCTAATATCATTAGGCCAGCTGTGTCTTGCCCATAGATTCTCAATAAATGTTTGTCATGAGGGGCATGCAGATGACAAACAACCCTTTCCCACGTGAACAGATGAGAAAACAACTGCCTTATCTCAATCTCAATTTACTTTTCTTCATTTTACTGTCTTGGTGAAAAGTCTGAGGAGGATTGACCATAATTTTCTTAACTAACTAACCAACCAACCAACTAACAAATACCTCAGGATCTTCAGAGGCCTGGCTCCTGTTTCAAGGGACAGCTGAGAACATTATTTTATTGATGCGTTACTGGTTAAAAAATGTATTAGCCTAGTATTCAAGATAGGGCTATTAAATGGAATTATAAAAGGAAAGACGTTTTTAAACTTCTATTAGGCTTTCTCAAATAGATTTTATTGGACATCTTTGGTTTTTATTGATCAGAGGCATAGTGGACATATTTTTAAAGAATCTCTTGCATGTAAAGGTGAAAGAAAAGGCCCTCACTGATGCGCGTAGGTTTTATTATTTTCTATCCCTTCTTCAAGAGCACACATCCTGTAAAAAACAGACAAACAAACAAGATCAGCACTCTTTTTTTTTTTTTTTTTTGCCACTTGCCCATCAAACATGGCTTCTGCTTCTGATTGGATAACTGATTCCAAGCTCTTCCCAGACCCAAGTCTGAATGAAGTCTCCACACTCCTTCCCATCATCTGTCTTTCACCAATTATTGTTGTATCACAGAAGGATATTGCTCTGGAAGTAACACATTCTAATTCTCCTCTGTCATTTATTATTTTGTGAAGAGAATCAAGGAGGAAGCAAAGTTGGTCAGCTATTCATTCTATAGCAGCCTGACTCCTGCAATCCTGGGTCTCAATTTTCCATCTGTCTGTTGAAGAACCTGCACTTCGTTGGAGGAGGCTTAAGCACCCTGAAGAGCTGTACTATTTTTTATTTACCTGCAGGAAAAACTGGAGGAGGTATCCAGGATTTGTAATAGTCCATTGTTAAGGGCATTCTATTTCTTAACAATTCCATTCTGCAAGGACTATTAAAATCCATCCCATAGAAATACTTGACTTGAATACCATTATCTATTTAGATGGTAAAGTTCTGTGGCTGTTATAATTTATAATATGATAGCTGATTCCTTTGCTAAGCTCTGTGTTTGTTTATGAAACCCTGGAAACCATTATAATAAAGTTAATGGGAGGAAGGAGGTCCCTGAACTTAGTGTGCTTGGCAGTTCCTGAAAACAGCCCAGAGTTAGTAACTGGATGGCCCCCTGGTAAAATCCACGCAAACAGGAGGTGAGAAAGCCTGTGGAATGCTTACTCCTCCTCCTTCACTTAATTATTTATGTTCAAGTCACTTCCTTGGGGCCATGTCCTTTTAAGATGGATCACTGTAAGAATATTTTTATTAGAGCATGTTTGAGGGCAGATTGTTTTACAAATATAGAAAGGTACAATTAATATGCCCCTAGCCTAAGGTATGTTATATTTGCTATGTATAAGTGCTAACTAAAAGTTAGTGGATTCTGATAATTTGAGAAGAATCCATAATGTGTAAACAGAAGATTCAAGCCAACTTGCAACTTAATCACTTGTTTAGAAACTGCTTCACCCTTTACAGTATGTCTGATTTTGTTTCCTTATGAAAATAGTTAACATAAATAAAGTTTTCACAATTAGTCATTGGTAAAATGAGGATTAGAAGATTTTTCTGCCTTGTAGCATTGGTATAATAGTTGATGGAGGTAATCTGTATAAAGAATTTTGAAGAGTGCCTGGCATACAGATGGTTCTTTAAAAAGCTTAGGTAGCATTATTGTCATCATTAATAAATGAGCTTGAATCTATGATCAGTCTAGATATATTTAGTAGTCAGTACAAATTTAGGTCTCAAAAAGTCACAACTGTCCACTGTACTCTAATATTTTAAATCTGCAGGAATACTACCTTCCATTTTTTCTTTCTCTCCTAGCCCTTAATTTAAGGAAACCATTTGGTTTAAATATCTGACAGGAGCCTGGCAGCAAGATCTAAAGTCACGGTTTTCTATCATTATGGAGACAGGTTTCTCAGGGCCATTTTTATTTTCAAAAAAACCATGTGTTTTATAAGCATTTAAGAATATGCAATGAAACTTAGAGGATTGCTAGGAGAGAAGCAAGGATTGTTAAAAATAGCATGTTGTTGGTAAAATGGCATGTGAAAATAAGAAAATGGAAAATTTCTCAATGTCTGCATTGGGAGACTTCAGGAAGGTGGAGAAAGCCCATTTCCTGACAAAAGGTTTCTGAAGAAGGAGTCAGGCCATTTGTCTCGTAGCCTTGACCTGAGTCTCAGACTGGCCTTCCCTCCCTCCCTCCCTCCAACCAGGTGGAACAGACAACGGGGGCCTTTGCTTTAATTCTATAGTTTTAGCTCAATCGTTAGCCCTTCCCATTACCCACATTTCTGACCTGGATGTAATCACCCCTCCTTTGTGCCCCCACAAATGTCTGTCAGCAGCCAGAACACTACTGTCCTTATCTGATTAAGGTTGTTGACCTAAAACAAATAGACTGCCAGCTATTTCTCCAGCAAAAATGGGTTTAATTGGCATCAACAAAAGATTGCAATTCAGGGTTTATAACCCTGATGAGCCATGTGCAAGACCACATACAACAAAGGAACACTTAAAGAGGGGAAAAAGGATTTAGGAGGGCCACAGTAAACAAAGAATCCATTGGAGGAATTGAGAGTTCCAAGCAGAGTGGCTTTCATTGGCTGAGTCGTGACAGTCTCTCATTGGCTGAGCTCTTGCTAGGCAGGAAGAGGAAGTTTTTCTTTTTCTTGGTGAGCTCAGCTATCCTCTTAGGGAGTGACAGCTCCCCTGTCTGGCTTCCTGATTCTATTTTAATTGAGGTTTCTGCTTATTAATTTTTACAAGGTCTAATCTCCTTACAATTTTCTTCATGGTAAAGACTCTTTGTTATCCATCTTTATATTCCTATGTTTAAAACAGTGCCTTGCATTTAGTTAGTGCTCAAAATATGTATCAAATGAATGAATAAAGTTTAAATGAAATAGTTGTAGTGTAAGTGCCCGACAGTATGCTTTTTATTGCCAAGGCAGCCATTTTGAAGACATTCATCTCGAATAAACATATTGCCAGCTGCATGACACAGATATTATCAAAACATCTAGACAAGAAACCAGGCTGCCCCCACCCATGCAGGTCCCTATTCAGGAAGCCCTGAGTAACATAGAAAACTGATCACTGGAGTGACCCCACTTCTCCCTACCCACGCCCTCATTCCAGCTCTGAGCTTTAAATTCACCAATAAAGAGTGAATTCTCAAAATGCTAGATACCCAACCTTTGGACCCTAATAAAGGCAGAGCTCCTGGTCTGCATTCCCTTCCACTGTAACCTCACTGTGTGGCTCTTGGGCGTGCCATGTACCCTCCAGGACCTGTGAATAATAAATCTTGTCCTTCAAAGTTCCCTGATGGTTGTTGCTGAGGTGTGTACTGCATCATGATAAAAAAAAACAAGGGCTGGTCCAGCCGCAACACTGCTTCAAGTTGGGGAAATGTCTGGGGGGCTGCCATAAGTAGCAGGCCCCAGGCGAGTGTGTCAGGCATTCCTAACCGATAGCATCACATTAATAGGCTGAGGCCCGCACAACGATCAAATAAAATGTTATCTTGTAACCTGACATAATTTAGCTACTCAGTAAAGGGCAGCTGTGATCATGATGATAAATACTATGCTATTGCCATGAATGACATTTCTCAAAAAATGTAGTTTAGCCTTATAGACCATATTTTTTAAAAGTTAACACACTAAGAAGGCTTAAATATTCAGTTGAATTTCTCTGTTATCTCTAGAATATGCTCCTGAACATATTTCTTTTACAAAATAAATTTTGTTTTTCTTGTTAAGAAAAGGTTAGGTGTTAATTATAATTACAAAGTATAGAAAAAATTATGCCTAGGTTTGTCATCCGGAGATAACCATATCCATATATAAAAAATGTTTCAGCCTCTTTTTCTACGCAAGTCTTTTCTTTTTAATATAGTTGTGATTCATTCCTTCGTTCATTTAACAAATATTTATAAAACGCTTACTACCTGCCAGGATACGTATACTGTGATTATATAAATAACTTTGTGTCCAACCTTTCAGTTAATAGAAGAAACAAACATTTGCCCGTATTATTAAACACCCTTTGTAAATGTAATTATGCTTTGTTTAACTATGCCTTCTTGTTGGACGCCTGGGTCCTCTGCGATATTATAATGCTGCAGTAATGTTTTGGATGTTTAGGATGCTTTGTTTAGGAAAGAATCCCAGGTCTGGATTTACTGGGAGGAAAGCTATGAACACTCTGAGATTTTCGATACAGTTACCAACTTACTTTCCAAAATGAGGTACAAATGAACTGAATGGAGAGTCCACTGATATACAGAAATATAGAAAAATATATAGAAACATATAGAAAACACATTTTCTATATAGGGAATATAAAAAAATATAGTTAAAAAAGTATACCTCAATTTTAAGGTTTAAGTGTCAAAACAGCGAGGAGGTGGCAGTCAACCAACTTCGCTTTTCAAATACTTGACATTCATCTGAAGTTGCCAGCTTGTCAGGAGGTTGTGCCCATACTCGGAAAGAGCCGGAGAAGTCTGGTTGAGGTGTCTCGTTCCTAATCCAGTGTCTCCTAAAAGCACAGAACCTTGGTAATTTAAACGAGATGTCTCTCTGGTATGCCTAGAAGTGCCTAAAACTACGACAAAGCCGGGACAAATATAGCAAGAGTTTCGTATAACAAGTAAAATCAAGATTTCTTTAAAGGCTTAGAATTTCTTTCTTGTTAAATATACTTATTTATTTTTAGATAAGAGGAGCTCTGGGCCAAAGCAAGCAGTGTAATATCTTCTTTGTGTTGTCTTGAAGGAAATTAGCCAGGAATTTGACTCATTTTTAGCATGACATTCCAGGAAGTCTTTAAGCTGACTATAGGGAACTAATACTTTCTGAAAGTAATTTTTGCCAAGAGACACAGACTTCTGAGGCAGAAGATGTAGACACCGCACGCATATTTCAATTCAATTACATTTTCTTTCCTTTCTCTCCCCTACCCTGTGTCTTCTGTCTGATGTATGATATACACCTTTAGGAAATGTAGGTGACTTCAATGATATTTCAAGATTTTCCTTACTACTAGTAAGTGAGTATACAGCTTAGAAATTTAGTTGTGAATAAAAAGTTAGAGTATTTACCTGTCTAGCTCTTGAAGCCCTTTCCCAAGGCATTCATGTAAAGGCTGAATGTTTAGCTAACTCCTATAAATGCAAAGATTTGTCATCACGTCACTGGTTACAAGTATAATACGCGTGAGGTCATGATTTCAATCCCCACATGACACTGTTAATTGTATTCTGTTTCATAATCAGACTACCCCATCCTCCACTGAATTGGTGCGTGGTGTTTAAGGAGAGCGGGAGGAGATAGACCCTGGGAAGGAAGAAGCATGGAGGCAGAAGCTTCTTCTATTGATCCACTAGTGTGTGTCATTCATTTTACAAGGAAGCCCAGATAAAAGAGTAACGGCAGATCACTCACTACAGATTCATCACCAGCATGGGAGGAAACTGCGTTAATGGTGGAGTAGCAGCATATTTATGTGTATGAAGGACAGTTCATCTCAAACTCTAATATATAAAAGCACTATTTACAAATAAAAACATATTATCATTAACCACTATCAGCGTAGGTCCCTTATTTTCTTATCTAGCTTATTCACTCATTCATTCAATAAATATTTATGAAGGGCTCACATGTGCCAAAGTTCATATGTGAAAGGTTAATTCTTTTTATTTAGTGAGGATGTGTCATACGACATAACCTTTAGCAAATCATAAAACCAACCTAGGGCTTCCCTGGTGGCGCAGTGGTTGAGAGTCCGCCTGCCGATGCAGGGGACAAGGGTTCGTGCCCCGGTCCGGGAGGATCCCAGGGCCCCACAGGGGGAGGGCCCAGAAAAAAAAAAAAAAAAAAAAAAAAAAAAAAAAAACCAACCTAAACCCTCGTAAACCATCTGAACTACGAGTGACTTGGGTATGTCAATATATGGGGAGCAACTACATTGGTATAGAAGCAATCTACACAAGGTAATTGACTTCCTGGTAATAGATAAGGCCGACTAAAATCAGCCAGGGTGAAAAGGAAAGAGGGCTGGGTATGGGAATGTAGAGAAACTAACATTCCAGGGACTCTGGAGGGAAAACCATTAAAGACGATTTAGATCGATGATGGAAGGGGGACCACTTTTTCTCTTTAAATCAAACCAAGATTTTGCCATCTTAGAGATGGAGGAAGGCGGGAATTCCTTAGTGGCGCAGTGGTTAAAGAATCCTCCTGCCAATGCAGAGGACTCGGTTTTGATCCCTGGTCCGGGAAGATTCCACATGCCGCAGAGCAATTAAGCCTGTGCACCACAACTGCTGAGCCTGCACTCTAGAGCCCACGAGCCACAACTACTGAGCCTGCATGCTGCAACTACTGAAGCCCACTTGCTCTAGGGCCCGTGCTCCACAACAAGAGAAGCCACCGCAGCGAGATGCCCATGCACTGCAACAAAGAGTAGCCCCCGCTCGCCGCAACTAGAGAAAGCCCACGTGCAGCAACAAAGACCAAATGCAGCCAAAAATAAATAAAAAGAAAATGAATAAAAAGAAAAGCTGGCTAATTTAAAAAAAAAAAAATGGAGGGAGGAGCTTCTGGGAAAGAGCAGCTTAACCAAATCAGGGATTCACCTTTCCCTGGGGACTCTGTCTCTGGAAACCAGTGCCTCTTCTGCTGTCTTAGGGAGACTTTTCTCCTCCTATAGGACTTTGGTTCAGATGTGGACATCTTATGCATTAGGTCCCATAGCATGATTGAGACAAGGCTACTATATTTCCACATAACATTTCTATTCAAGGGCAGCTTCTCTCAACCTCTCCCTCCATCTACAGTAATGAACATGGTTCCTCTCCTGTAACTCAATCCACTGCATGTGAAGGAGGCACCTAGCCCTCCTCGTGTCACTTGGTGGGATTTGAGACTTGGAGAATCAGTGCAAGAAAATGCTAATGCTCTAGCTACTGCTGTTGCTGTAATAAAGTTCTTTGTCTCTGACCCAGGAGTCTCATATCTCATGTCAACATCCCTGATCATAGGTTAACTTGTTAGTTTGCAAGTAGAGTAAAATCTCAGACCTCTTGCAGTTCTTGACAGCTTTGTTGACACGGATGGGATGCCAACTGAGACACAGCTTTCTGAAACAGGAAGGATGAGGGCCTCCAGGGCTAACAAATGGGATTTGAGGAAAGTCCATGGGAATCAGTAGGTAACATATTTGACTGCATTTTTTAACTAATGCCTATTTCCAACCAGCTTTTAGTTTATTTAGTTGTTTCTTTTTCTTAAAAAACCTTTAAAATTATTTATTTATTTGGCTGCACTGGGTCTTAGCTGCAGTATGCGGGCTCTTAGTTGCAGCATATGGGATCTAGTTCCCTGACCAGGGATCGAACCCAGGCCCCTTGCATTGGGAGCGTGGAGTCTTAACAGCTGGACCACCAGGGCAGTCCCCTAGCTTTTTCTGTTCTAGATTCTTGAGTGGAATTCAGAGTTAGTCACTGTCAATGTTTTTAAATAATGAAAGCACTGACTACAGCAGTTTTTTCTCCAAATTGAAAGAGCAGCATCTGCTCACTGGTAATGGCCATGGAAGTCCCTGCAACTGGCCCAACAGGGAGGATGGAAGGAAAATGGCTGGAGTTAAATAGCTAGAGGCTGCCTGAATGTAGGGGTCTCCCTACATTCTGCTGGCTCATAGGGAAGCATCATAAACCTCCAGAAAAGTTCAAGGGATTCAAGACAAAAGGGACCATTACTTGGTTTACTGGATTTAGCTGGGGACTCTGGAAGTGTTTGTGTGCAATGGATGGGCAATGCCAGAGGTGTGGTGAGTAGGTAGGTGGGCCTGAAAGTACAATGTGGGTGGGGCAGGTGAGGGTCCCATCTTCCCGAATGAGATTGAGCATGGAAGTTGCAGTAGGGTCTAGTTGAGGAGAATGCAGAGCAGACACAACATGAGACCGGAAACTGTGGTGGGACCACAGACGTCATCAGCATCTGGCACATCAGGCTGATGCCCCTGACCAGGTACTTTCACCCGTCCTGCAGCGGAGACGAGGTGCCAGAACAGCAGACAGACCTCTGGGAAACTCAGGTCCCTCCTGGGGAAGAGGGAAGAAGAGCGAGGAGGACAATCTTTAATATTCAACTGCCTGAGTTTAAATCTTGAACTGACTCTAATTTAAACAAAAAGTGACACACGTACTGTGTTGAAATGGGGCTGAAGAGCTAATTTAGGTTCCATTACAGAAAAGGAGATAAAGTTACATGTTTAAACACCTGAGGTTTAAGTTTTGACCTGCTGTATGAACACGTTCTGAATCCCCATTGCCTGTTTGAGGACAATCTTTTGTTCCCTTTCTTTCTGGAAATCTCTATCTACTCGCTGCTCTGCGTTAGTCATGCTTCTGTGACTCATTGCTCTGCTCAACAAAAAAAAATCCTTTCCTTGACCTGTCATGCCCTTTAAACTACATCTGCATTTCTTATCTTTCTTACCTAAGTTTCCTGCAAACATTTTCACTGTCTTTACTTACTCAATTCCCGTTCATTTCTTAAAGCCACTCTTATTTGGCTTCGATTGCCATTATTCTACTGCCATTGAGCGTATAAAGTTCACAAAAATTAATTGCTTCCTTTCAGGTAGCCCCCACTCCCCGTTCTCCCATCTCTCTGTGATATTTATCAATGTTGACCAAGCTCTCACTTTCCTTTTTCCCTTATAAAATTCTTTTTAATTCTACTTTATCTTAAGTTAAAATTTTCCTGGTTCTAACTTTCTTCAGGTCTGGTTAATTTATTCCAGACACTGAAGCTCCCTTTATGGGTTTACTTATTCAAGTCACACATTAGACTGAATCGTGTCTGTTTATTTTCAAAAGGTAAAGAAACAAATTACTGTGGCGAAATCTAGTTGGTGACCCAGGTACACGGCCACCAAACTAAAGAGCTGGTGTCTGAAACTCTTTCTGTGCAGAGTGGGAAAGCACTAAATCACCCCAGCGATTTGTGCTATCTGGCAGACACAATCTGATTTATGTCGCACACATTTGCATAAATTAGTCTCACTTTCCTTATTCCTGTTTAACTCTCTCAAAAGGAAGACCTCCCAGCCTTTGGGAAGATGGGAGCCAGAAGGCTGAGCTGTGGTGACCATCTGACATTGTGGAATGTTGGCCTGTAATTAGCCATCATAATGACTGCAGGGGGATGAACTGAGCTATTGACACAGAGAAGGCTAGACCCTTGTTTGCTCCTCAGAGAGAACATATTTTGGGGTTTTCCCTCATTTTTGCAGGGATAGCACATATTTGGGGATGCTGAAAGCTTAATCAACTGTAGACCTCTGCTCTCTGATTTGGAAAGGGCATTATATATAGTGTTGTTTGCTTTTTGTTTTGTTTTGCTTTTTTTTGCGATACGCGGGCCTCTCACTGTTGTGGCCTCTCCCGTTGCGGAGCACGGGCTCCGGACGCACAGGCTCAACGGCCATGGCCCACGGGCCCAGCCACTCCGCGGCATGTGGGATCTTCCCGGACCGGGGCACGAACCCGTGTCCCCTGCATCGGCAGGTGGACTCTCAACCACTGCGCCACCAGAGAAGCCCTGCTTTTGTTTTTAACTACAGTTTATATTCAAATAGAAACAAAGGTATATGCTCTCTGAAATGACTTCAGATGATGTTTTCTTGAAATATTGCTGTTGAAATATGAGGATGCCACATAGAAATGTGGCTTATCAAATGCAAGCACACGGGGTTAGGGGACCAAACCCCTGCAAAGTGTATTTCCTTGGTGGACTCAAATACTTCTTTCTGTCCACCTCGGAGTATTTTAAAATGAGACATTCTTCCCAGGCCCTTTTGTGGTTTCTGCAAATCCCCAAATCAACTTAAGTTGTAGTGTTTTCCTTTTGATAAATGAAAGACAAAGAACCTGTTGAAGAACTCTACTGAGAGAAAGATTTCATTTGTAGAGGATTCGATAGGATCTCAGACCTGTTCTCTCTTAGTTACTACTTCCTCTGTCTCTTTTGGTTTGGTTTTGTTATAAGAAGTAGCTGGTGGGACTTCCCTGGCAGTCCAGTAATTAAGATTTTGCCTTCTAATGCAGATGGTGTGGGTTCAATCCCTGGCCGGGGAGCTAGGATCCCACATGCCTTGGGGCCAAAAAACCAAAACATAAAACAGAAGTAATATTGTAATAAAGACTTTAAAAATGGTCCACATCAAAAAAAATAAAAGCCAAGAAAAAGAAAAACCCAAAAAACAAAAACAAAAAAAAGAAATAGTTGGTGATTAGTATGTTAGTTATCACCATGGAACAAACCACACAAAATCTCATTGACCTTGAACAAGAAGTATTCATCATTGCTCTTGACTTTATGGGCCAACTGGGCAGTTCTGTGGATCTGCACTGGGCTGCCCCATAATCTGTATTCAGTGGGTAGGGTGGCAGGGGCTGGATTAGCTAGAATGGCTTCATGGGATTAGCCCGTGTGGCTGTTAGCTGCCTGTGAGCTGGGGCAATGAGGTGATGGAACCACTTGATCCCCATGATCGGGCAGGCTAGGCTAGGCTTGTTTTCACTGTGGCTGGACAGGATTTCAAGAATGAGAGCAGGGACTTTCCTGGTGGCACAGTGGTTAAGAATCCACCTGCCAATGCAGGGGAGATGGGTTCAAGCCCTGGTCTGGGAAGATCCCACATGCCATGGAGCAACTAAGCCCATGCGCCACAACTACTGAGCCTGCACTCTAGAGCCCACGAGCCACAACTACTGAGCCCACGTGCCACAACTACTGAAGCCCATGTGCTCTAGGGCCCGTGCTCCGCAACAAGAGAAGCCACCGCAATAAGAAGCACGCGCACCACAACGAAGAGGAGCCCCTGCTCACCGCAACTCGAGAGAGCCCGCGTGCAGCAATGAAGACCCAACTCAGCCAAAAATAAATAAATAAAATTTATTTTAAAAAAAAGAACGAGAGCAGAGGGACTTCCCTGGTGGTCCAGGGGTAAGACTCTGCGCTCCCAATGCAGTGGGCCCGGGTTTGATCCCTGGATGGGAAACTAGATACCACATGTTGCAACTAAAAGACCCTGCATGCTGCAACTAAGACCTAGCACAGCCAAAATATAAATAAATAAATAAATATTAAAAAAAAAAGAATGAGAGCAGAAATGAGGCTCAGAACTGGCCTAACACCATCTTTACCTTATTCTATTGATCAAAGCCAATCAGCAGGCCAGCCCAGACTCAGGGATGGAACAAGAGCCTCCACTTTTCGATGGGAGAAGCCACCGAATGACATTGCCAAAGGAGCTGAGGTGGATATACAGAAGGGAGAAGAAATTAAGGAAAATTTTGTAATCCATGTACTACAGGGATATTTCTTATAGATTATTATTTTTAAACACTTTGCTAACAGACTTACCCAAGCCCTTACACCAAAGAATATGCTGAGATGAGGAGATAAAGAATCTGGTAATGTGACCAAGACAAAATCTTCACAGTGTTTCAGAATATTGCATGAATCTGACTTACAGGTTAAACCAAAGGGTCTTTCTGGAAGGAAGTGAACATCACAGTGAGCTTTTTGAAAGTAAGTATTGATGAAAGTTACTTTACTTTAAATAGCTTCTCCTTTATGCAGATTAAACTTTGGTGGTTTTTCACATCAACATGGCCTGTGACCTGGGATGTAATCTAGAGGTTATCTAGTCTAATGTTTTTCAAACCTGCTCAGTTCTGTGGACCGTGGGGTTTGCATGGAGGTGTCCCAGAGGCCCCCTCCTGTTGGGAGGAGGCACAGGACAAACAGAAAGGACAGAGTTGGCATGTGAAGCCCTTGAGTGGGTCTAGGTCCGAGCTCTAGGCATTCCACATGAATCTTCCTATTTTGTATATTGGGCTTTGATATACAATTTCATTAAAGGTAGGAGTTTCCACAGCTTTTTAAAAGGTTGGAACTCAACAGAAAACCTGACAACCCAATTAAAATACGGGCAAAGGACTTAAATAGACGTTTCTCCAAAGAAAATATATAAATAGCCAATATGTACATGAACAGATGCTCAACATCATTAATCATTAGGGAAATGCAAATCAAAACCAGAATGAGATACCACTTCACACCCATTAGGATGGCTTTTAAAAAAAAAAGAAAAAAAGAAAGAAAAAAGGCAGAAAATAACCACTATGGGCAAGGACAGGGAGAAACTGGTACCCAGTGTACTGTTGGTGAGAATGTAAAATGGTGCAGCCGCTATGGAAAACAGTATGGAGGTTCCTCAAAAGATTAAAAATAAAATTACTATAAGATCCAGCATTTCCACTCCTGGAATATAACCAAAACAGTTGAAAGGAAGAACTTGAAGAAATATTTGTATACTCAGGCTCATAACAGCATCATCCACAATAGCTAAGAGGTGGAAGCAACCCAAAGCCTCCATTGACAGATGACTAGAGAAACAAAATATGGTCTATTCATACAGTGGAATATTATACAGGCTTAAGAAGGAATGAACTTCTGACACATGCTACAACATGGATGAACCTGAAGATATTATGCTGAGTGAAATAAGCCAGTCACAAAGAAACAAATACTGCACGATCCTACTTATATGAGGTACTTAGAGTAGTCAGCTTTATAGGATGGAAAGTAGAATGGCGGTTGCCAGGGGTTGCAAGGGCTGGGGGAAGAATGGGAGGTTAATGTTTAATGGGTACAAAGTTTTAGTTTGGGGAGATGAAACAGTTCTGGAGATGGATAGCAGTGACGGTTGCACAACAATGTGAATATACTTAGTACCACTGAACTATACACTTGAAATGGTTAAAATAGTAAACTTTATGTTATATATATTTTACCATAATTTGTTTTAAAAAGGTTGGAAATCTAACCCCTCATTTTATATTTGCAAAATACTTTGCTTTTTTCACCCACCAAAACAACTTGAAGATCTTTACACATCAGTCCTGCAGGTCTGCCCAGAACTGTTTGAACCACTGCTCGCTATTCTGCAACACAGATGCACCACAAGTTATTTAACCGGTTCCCCGATGACAGGCAGTGAGGTTCAGTCTTTTGCCATCCTATCTATCTTTTTACTCCTGCCACCCCTTCTGAACTGTGAGCACCTTCCAGGGGTGTGGATTGCATCTCATTCGTTGTTGTCTCTCTAGAACCCTACACAGTGCTCCAACCTTGATAGTTTTACTGATTAAAGAAATGAATGAATGTAGGCAATATACAGTCCAGCTAATATAGATTCTGGTCCGGATTCACTATGAATGGACTCTCTGACCTTGGGCAAGTCCCATCACCTTTCCAGGCTTTAGTTTCCCTACTGGTATGAGTACGTGAAAGGAGAGGTGCTTCCAGCTCTGAAACGCCATGATCCCAGTATTAGATTGACCCAGGATCTGACCCAATTTTCAGCCTCAGGAACAGAGGAGGCAGGGAAGAGTCCTTCTCCTGCTGTTGGGTAGAGCCTCCCCTTTCCTGAGCCACCACTGACAGTTCAGCCTGTTCAAAGCCTGACCATTTTCACCTGGGAGCAGACACATCTGGCATCAATGCTTTTGGCTCTACAGTGAGATGAAAATCCTTCTGTAAGGGGCATTTGCCTGGGTTAGAGACTGACAGAGCAGTTTCACACGGTTAACTGCTATTTGCATAAAATGTCCCCACAATGCAGGGCACTGTGCCTTTTCTGCAAAGAAAAAAACCGGCACTAACAAAAGGCCTCACAATGTTGGGAAAATGGATGTTAACATTTCTGCCTGACTGATAATCTCTGATGTTACCCTTGGGAAGCCCCAGCTTTCAGAATGATTTATTTGTCAGGGTTTAGAGGTTTTTACTCCTATAATGGGCAGCAGAGGGAAGCTCAGTGCTTGAAGCAAACTGAGGAAGGGTTTATATGTTTTCTGGGGATTTTATTTGTTTTTGATTTCCAAAGTGAAATTTCCATTTCGAACAAAGAAGGAACAAAAAGGGACAAAGAACCAGTCGGCTGGTTTTGTTTGGTTTGTTTTTCTTTACATGACATTTTCCTTTTTTCAGTGCCAAACTCTGAAACTGAATGTTTGGCCCTCAGGGGTGAAGCAGAGGGTGAGTTTTTTCTGACTTTTCCCGGGGTATCTTGGGTTTTATATTTCTTTGGTGTACAGAAGCCTTGTAGAGACATTATAAGAGAATTCACGGGAAGAGATCATGCCAAGGGCCCAGAGCAAAACCTGCTTTGTAGCACACGGCAGGCGTCGTGAGTGGGAGGGATGCCAAAAGGCCAGAACCCCAGGGCTCCTTTCCAAGGGAGGACACAGGACACTGTCTATGTCCGTCCTCTGTTTTCCCTTCACTCTTGCATTTGACAATCATCTAACCTTGGTTAAGGTCCTGCGTGCTTCTCTATAATGTCCATGTGTAAAATAGCTTTCTTTCCACTTGCTTCCCCAAAATGCCCCATTATTTTGAGAAAAATACCAAAGTTAACACGTGGAATTTGAATCCAGGATTCAAATCAATACCTTTTAGAAATAATGTCAACTTGAGGTCTATCCTGCGTTCTTGGCATTGTAAATGAAAAATGTTGCCTGCCATATCAGTACAAAAAGGATGTTGCAGCCATCAAGCAAGCACAATACAGCCGCCCGGACAGTGGGCCCTGAGGGAACTCAGGATGGAAACAGGATGCCCACCATCAAGCCATCAGCCACTGCAGCGCTCCCGCACCCAAAGGTGCACCCTGAGGAGACTCAGGATGAGAAAATACAGGATACTGGCTCCAGATAGCTGAGGTGCATATCAAAGGAATGACGTCAGTGAGCCCAGACTCTTGCATCTTCCCATATAGAAAAGGGCTAAATTCCTTGACTTGAGATGTCTGGTTTTCTTTAATGAACAGTAACATTTTGTTGTTCTGACTACCTGGTTTTTGTCGCAAAAACTCCTAGATATCCTGCTCCTCCCTACTTCTTCGGAGCAGTCCCTCAGAGCCATCTGAGATGCTGTGTCCTGGGCTTGAGTCCTCAGTTTTGTCTGCCAAATAAAACATAATTCTTTCTTGTGCATTTTTTTTTCAGTCAATAGTATGGAGTCCTAGGTGTGTAGATGAAGGTCCACTTAACTATTCAACAGATATGTATTTACGGCCAGCACTGAAATAGGTGCTCTGGGGTAGAACACATGGTTTCTTCGCTCACTGGATTAACAACGTGAGAGAAATAAGAAACATTAACAGATATCACAGATATAAGAGATATCACAAGGCTGCTTTTGATTAAGTACCAAGGGAGTGGAAGAAGTAGTAATGGATGCTAAGTGTGATGTCTAAGAAAATCTGAACTGAGGGGAATCAAAACTTCATGGTTATGTCTGTAGAGCATCCTTACCTCTATAATCTCAAAAAGGTGATGTCACCTGGTAGACAGCTCAGAGTTTGGACTTTAGTAACTCCACTGATAACACTCCCCAACCTTGAACTTGTCTCGCACATGAAAGGTTTTCACTCCAGTAGGAAAGGAAAATGACTAAGATGACCTCCATCAGAGGGATGTAACGTGTAATTCATTAATTAAAGGAAAATTCTTCAGGGAGCCTTACACATCCCTCGTGATAGCAATTGCTGCAGCCTCCCTTCTGATTTACCATGGAACAGTATTTGGGGACAAGGCTTTGGCATAGAAAATAAGATTAGAATCTCTCTTGCAAGACATGTAATTACAGGGGGCTTTAAATTGACAGTGGCTGACTAGATTTCTACGTGCACGTTAGTAAATCAATGGCAAACACACTTTTCAACATCAGGCAGTTGTGATGGCTGCCCCTTAATTGACAGCCAGGGAGAAACGTGTAACTACCTGTGGTTTACCTAATATTGGCCTCTATATTTCTTTACAGGCTAATAACATGGTTTCCAACCTCCCTCTGCCTTTCCTCAGTCAACTCTCTGTAGAGGAGATTAAATTTAATTTTCTTCATTATCATTCCATCCTGAAGGGGAATTCAAATGCATCACTTTGAGATCTAAAAAAAAGTCTTGACTCAAGAGTAGATAAATGAAAGAAGACATAAAATATGGTTCATAAAACTGTTCCCCTGTAATAGTTAAGTCCCTCTGCTAATTAGAGAGAATGTGCTTTTACAGTTTCTTCCGACATACTTTAAAAAGAATTAGAAAGACTTGTACTCAGAAAACTATAGAACACTGATGAAAGAAATCAAAGATGACATAAACTGATGGAGAAATATACCAAGTTCTTGGATAGGAAGAATCAGTATTGTGAAAATGACTATAGTGTCCAAAGCAATCTACAGATTCAGTGCAATCCCTATCAAACTACCAATGGCATTCTTCACAGAATTAGAACAAAAAATCTTACAATTCATATGGAAACACAAAAGACCCCGAATAGCCACAGCAATCTTGAGAAAGAAAAATGGAGTTGGAGGAATCAGGCTTCCCGACTTCAAACTGTACCAAAAAGCTACAGTAATCAAGACAGTATGGTACTGGCACAAAAACAGAAATAGAGAGCAATGGTACAGAATAGAATACTCAGAGATAAACCCACACACATATGGGCACCTAATTTACAACAAAGGAGGCAAGAACATACAATGGAGAAAAGACAGCCTCTTCAATAAGAGATGCTGGGAAAACTGGACAGCTACATGTAAAAGAATGAAATTAGAACACTAACACCATACCCCAAAATAAACTCCAAATGGATTAAAGACTTAAATGTAAGACCAGATACTATAAAACTTTTTGAGGGAAACATAGGAAAAACACTCTTTGACATAAACCACAGAAAGATCTTTTTTGATCCACCTCCTAGAGTAACAGAAATAAAAACAAAAATAAACAAATGGGACTTAATTAAACTTAAAAGCTTTTGCACAGCAAATGAAACCATAAACAAGACAAAAAGACAACCCTCAGAATGGGAGAAAATATTTGCAAATGAAACAACAAAGGATTAATCTACAAAATATACAAATAGCTCATGGAGCTCAATATAAAAGAAACAAACAATCCAGTAAAAAAATGGGCAGAAGACCTAAACAGACATTTCACCAAGGAAGACATACAGATGGCCAAGAGACACATGAAACGATGCTCAATATCACTAATTATTAGAGAAAGGCAAATCAAACCTACAATGAGGTATCACCTCACACCGGTCAGAATGGCCATCATCAAAAAAATCTAGAAACAATAAATGCTGTAAAGGGTGTGGTGAAAAGGGAACCCTCCTACCCTGTTGGTGGGAATGTAAATTGTTACAACCACTACGGAAAACAGTATGGAGGTTCCTTAAAAAACTAAAAATAGAACTACCATATGACCCAGCAATCCCACTACTGAGTATATACCCTGAGAAAACCATAATTCAAAAAGAGATATGCACCACAATGTTCACTGTAGCACTATTTACAATAGCCAGGACATGGAAGCAACCTAAGTGTCCATCGACAGATGAATGGATAAAGAAGATGTGGCACATATTTACAATGGAATATTACTCAGCCATAAAAAGAAATGAAATTGAGTTATTTGTAGTGAGGTGGATGGACCTAGAGTCTGTCATACAGAGTGAAGTAAGTCAGAAAGAGAAAAACAAATACCGTATACTAACGCATAGGTATGGAATCTAAAAAAAAAAGTGGTACTGATGAACCTAGATGCAGGGCAGGAATAAAGAGGCAGACATAGAGAATAGACTTGATGACATGGGGGGGGAGGGTGAAGCTGGGCGAAGTGAGAGTAGCATCGACATATATATTCTACAGAATGTAAAATAGTTGGCTGGTGGGAAGCAGCAGCATAGCACAGGGAGGTCAGCTCGGTGCTTTGCGATGACCTAGAGGGGTGGGATAGGGAGGGTGGGAGGGAGGCTCAAGACGGAGGGGATGTGGGGGCATATGTGTGCATATGGCCGATTTGCTTTGTTGTGCAACAGAAACTAACACGGTATTGTGAAGCAATTAACCTCCAATAAAGACGCAAAAAAAATTAATAGCAAGGTTCAGTCATGTGTGTGTGTCTGTGTGTGTGTGTTTACTGAGGTGAGAGGGGGGAATTCCTAAATAAAAACAAGAATTTACAATTGGTCTTACAATTTTTTACAAGTGTTTTCTAGTCACCCAGTTGGTTTGTAGAATAAAACTCATGACACTAGTTTGTTTTTTGGTTGGACGCTATGAAATCAGCATTTTGCGGGGCAAAAAACTACTGAATATTGGAAATTTCATAAGTGTCAACCTAATAAGTCAGCTAAAAGCCTGGTGACTGCGTGTGCAGTGTGATTTCAGGAGTTCTACAAAGGACCTATAACCTTAAAATTAGATCAAGCTTCCTGTTTCATGAGTAATAATAAGTAGTAAACAATACACATCATAATTTGAAATAAAGTACAAATGAGCAACATCAGTCTTTCCTTTGAGCTAAAAGAGACCAGCAAGCAGCAGAACCCACGTGCCTAAAAGCGGGCCTGGAAAGGAGTGGGCTGTCCTCTAAAGAGTCTCTGTAACAACTTTACCAACCTTCTGGTGCTACCCTTTCTGGAAGGTCATCTTTCCAGTTTCAGTCAGTGTATTGGCTGAGGAGGGATGCTCTCAGATCCATGCAGATCCACTGGATCCTCACTAATCTCTGCTGTGGGGAGGCTGGATTATTCCTCATCCAAACTCATGGCCACTAAGGTATGACTGGTCCTGCTGTATGGCCTTTTGGGTTGAGATTGAGAGACTGAACATACAAAGGGACAATGACCAGGCTGTAGGTAAAACTAGGCTCTGACCCACCAACTGCCCAGGAAATCACCTCCTTATCTACCATAACGAGCCCAGGAAGCCAGCCTGCTGTAAGTGAGATGTACAGAAGGTCAGACTGCTCTCTCTAGTGACAATCCAGGAACACAAACAATAACTTCCATAATAATCAGCCCCAAATGGACAGAACTTGGGTGATAACTGACAGCTTCCCTGTCTCTGCTTCCAACTTAGGACCAACCAGAGAAAGCCAAACATCCACCGTTAGCCAATCACATGGATGCCCTACTAGTTAGCCTGCCGACAGCTTCCTCATGCCAGCAGCCTCCAACCAGGGCACACCTGAAGCTTTCCCTTTTTTCCATTAAAAAACTTCCCCATTCCTCTGCCTTAATGTGCCAAAACACAGAGTGGGTGTACCACTCAAGGTTCATGGTTGCAAATAAGAGAAACCAACTCTGGTCCACTTAAGCAGAAGGGGAATTGACTACATGCATTCATTCATGTGGGAGTGACCTTACCCAGAAAACGGTGAATGTTGTTTTTGGCAAAGCAAACAAAAACTTAGATAATACAGTGGTCTGTAGTCCTCCAAAGGGCCATTGTATTTAAACAGATATACTGAATATTATCTATGGTAGTAACATTTCATGGCCAAAGGGGTGGGAGAGGGGGTGAGGGCAGGGAGATGATCAGGAAACAAGTCTAAAAAGGCACCGTAGAGCTTCCCTGGTGGCGCAGTGGTTGAGAGTTGGCCTGCTAATGCAGGGGACACGGGTTCGTGCCCCGGTCCGGGAAGATCCCACATGCCGCGGAGTGGCTGGGCCCGTGAGCCACGGACGGTGAGCCTGTGCGTCCGGAGCCTGTGCTCCGCAACGGGAGAGGCCCGCATACCGCAAAAAAAAAAAAAAGAAAAAAGGCACCGTAGAGGTGTAGTGGGGGATTGGGAGGTGAAAAGTTTATAAGAAGGAAGCAGGCAACTCTTAGAAGCTATGTGTCTATACGTAGGCCAGATCCCCAGGTCAGAGGAGAGGACAGCTGGCAGCCAGAAGGTCAGCAAAGCCAAACTACAGAAAGAGACTGGTTAAGATGGGCCATTACTGCCGCTGGTCATGGGATGCCTGCACACTGGGGCAGGAAACAAATTCCTGTTGCTTTGTTTCATTTGCTCCAACCTCAGAATCCTAGGCTCTCTGGTCCTCCCAAGACTCATCCATCAGTAGATCTCCCACAGATATTCAGATGGCAGGCTGGCAGGCAAAAATGATGGTGCCCACATGTAGGGCACTGTCGTCGCTGTGATTTCAGGCTATGCTTGAGCCCCAGGACAGCACTAGCTTTTGAAGCTGCTTGTTTAATGTTGCATGCTATTTGATTTGGGTTCCCATCGGGCCTAGCTCACTGTTGCTCTGCGTAGTGTTTGCCCATCAGGCAAGTGTATTTTTTAATCTTCTGATCTTTGACTTATCCTTCTGGGGCAAGGGGAGAGGCCACTCATTCCTTTTATGCTTTCTCTTTCCCTCCAGGGTCATGGGTCCTGGAATCTGAAGCCCTTTCTAACTTCTGACCAGTCTGTAGAATTTTCTTAACTAATTCATTTTTACTCAACTTTCTTATTATTCACAGGGCTTCCCTTCATCAGCTGTGCCCAGGTTCCCTAGCGGGGAAGACGATGTTTTTTTTGCATAATTAGTGCAATCATTTATTTTGTGCAATGCTTTACTGTTTAGAATTTCACATACATTCTCTCATATAACAGTAACAACACTGCGATGAGACCCTTACTACGATATCTATTTTCTAACAGGATATGCATACACAGGAAGTGTATACTATCAAGATTTAAATATTTAAAAGGAGAGAGCTAGGAAAAACCCAATCTTATTGCACTCTGTGTGCCTAATCAAGATCCTCTCTGATTTCAGCCCCACAGATAATTGGGTATCTCTGTCTTTCCTAAGTTGAATGTTCTATAGCTGCAGAGATACTCCAGACATTTCTCCCCTCTGGCTTCAACGCGCTTTATTTGTATTTGTAAAATCTCACAGCAGAAACGCCACTGTCCCCTCAGTCACATCAATCTCTGCTTTTTCTGTGTGCTACCACTGAACTGTACACAGGCTGGCTGGCTTAGTGTATGCCTGGTACTGGGCTAAGTGGCTTTACATGGAAGATTTCATTGAGTCTGTACACCTCTGATGTAGGTACCACGCTCATCCAGATTTTACAGATGTGGAAACTGAGGATGTAAATAACTTAAGATCATACAGCTAAGAAAGTGGCAGGGCTGGAATTCAAACATCCATCTCTAAACAGGAAAGTTAAGAGAATAAATCCTAAGAATTCTTATCAGGAGAAATGTTTTCCCCTTTTTCCTTTTCTTCTTTCTTTTCTTTTTACTATATCTACTTGAAAAGATGGATGTTAGCTGAACCTATTGTGGTCATCAATTCACAATATATGTAAATCATGCTGTATGCCTTAAACTTACAGTGATGTGTGTCAATTATCTCTCAATCAAACTAGAACCTCCCCCACACACACACAAATATCTACCTGTCTGACCCCTGCGCCTGAGTTCTTCATCTCTATATGCCACTGCCTTTTTGTCCGTAAGTTGGCTTCCCCCAAAGGCTTCTACACTGTTGAGGACAAGTGCCATGACTTCTATATTTTGCACCTAAGACTAGTGCCTGGAATATAAGTGGCCCTCAATAGATACTTGTTGAATGAATGGATGGATGAATGAATGAGTATGCTCTGGGGCATTTTCGAAAATGTAATTTTCAGGTATCAAGTGAATATCATTGCTTGAGATGCCCAGTGGGCTGAATAGTATGTTGGCTGTATGTTGGCTCAGAACTGTGAACTCTCCTCTAGTTTCCTGAGAGATGAGGTTGTTTTTGGCAGCCTGGGTGTGGTCATTTCCCAACCAATGTCTTGTTTTTCTTCCTGTTGAGTGAGAACAGATATACTAGCCACGTGTATCATGAGGACATTATGAAAAAAACTGGGGGAATCCTAGGAATAAAAAGTTTTAAACAAACTAAAGGTATTTAAAACATGTATCACATGTGGATTGACTTGTAGAAAAGGAGTTTTCTTTATTTTTTTTTTTTTTGCAAGCAGTCATGATCATAATAATTGGGGAATCATTAGATACTTGAAAATATGGATGAAAAACTGTGATGAATATCATGTTTTATATTTCTTTAAACTCTTCCTCATCTCAATTTTGCTTTTAAAATAACATTGTTTCAGTTGTTTTAGTCTGCTTGAATGAGCCAACTTTGGAGAAAAAAAGGCTTTTCTCTTTTTCATGGTTCTTCTATTTGCAATCCCTGTCTTATGGTGCTGTCAGCTCCCTGGGTACCTGTAAAGGTTGTAATTATTTAATTATCTGGACAATTAGTTGGATTTTTGTTTTAACGTGTTTGCACCTTCTTGAAGAAAAAAATCATTCATTTCTTCCAAAATGGTTCAAAGAATAGGTCTGTAAGGTACAGAAATGAAAGGTAAAACTCTGAATGAATTTATGATATAATTCTAACTCAGAGAAATCAAGGAAAAACTTAATCCTCTAGCTTTCCTATAGATTTTCCTCCACTGGTGTTTGACTTCTTAGTTTCCAGAAAAGGTGTCTTCTATGTGCAAACAGACTTCTGAGAGAATTATTTCCAGCCAATTCTCAGGTTAATACTGAAGGCAAAGAAAATGCCTGGACTTAAACATGTTGGCAGCATAGCTCGGAACCAGATTTATGAGGCTCTTTCCCAACTTCTACAGCTTCCTAGTGAGTGGTTCTCAGCTGCATCTGAATCGCCTGGGGATCTTTAAACTTTCTGACCCCCAGCCCCGTGCTGAGATTCTGATTTAGTTTTACTAATGTGTGATGTGGGAATCAAATTTTTAAAAAACTTCTCAGGGGATTATAGTGTAGAGCCGAGAGAGAGAGTCTCTATACAGGAATTTCATGATAACAGAACAATTTGCCAATGAAAAAACAAAGGGGTGGGAGTTGTCACTGACTGTCACTATAGAAAAGCAACATATGAAACGAGAATCAAGTGGAGTCTCTGTCCCAACCCATCTCATGCTGGTCGCCTAGGTCCCACCACTTAAAGTCTGGCCTGGGCCAGCAGCAACAGCATCACCTGGAAGTTTGCTAGAAATGCAAAATCTCAACACCCATCCCGGATCTATCAAAGCAGAGTCTGCATTTCTTCAAGAGTCCCAAGTGATTCATCCGCACCTTGAAGTTTGAGAAGCCTGACGTAGATAGCCATGGGAGTGGGGGGCAGAACAGAACAACGACCGTGGAGAAACATCTATTGGGGTCATACAAAGGCCAAGTGAGGCTCTTGTCCAGCTGGCACATCTTCAGAATGACTCTTGATTCCCAATATTCTCCCAGAAAGTCTCCTGACCCCAGGGAACTTTCCATGAATGGTGCTTTTCCTGCCACCCATCTTACTTTTCCTTAAAATGGTGGTTGCAACATGTTTGCTGGTGGTGATGGTGGTTGGTTCAATTAGGCTCACCCTCACCATACCTGATTTCTAACTGTGTATTATATATATTTATATAACTATTCTCTACCACCTTGACACTGGAACTGGCAATTTTAGAACAAACAGGGTAGACTCATCATAAGCAATGCATTTTTTTCAAGAGGGAGGACATATAGGAAATAGAATGAATTCCCAAAGTGATGGGAGGTATTTATGAGTCCTATCTCCAGAGGAAATGTCTAATATGAAAAAGGGGTAAAATGTGCAGCTTTTACCCTGGTAAACACTAATAATCCATGAATTGTTACAAAAGAAATGGGTACTTCTAGAGAAATTATAAAACCTGTAAGGAAATTTAGAAATAACATATGCCCACCCTCTATTTCATTTTACATAAACATGATTCTAAGATACACCATAAATTCAAAAGTGGGGTGGGGCAGAAGAGAAAAACTCTAAATCATGTGTAGAAATTGATTAAAGGCCAAATTGATTAAAGGCAATATAGATTAAGGCAAACTGATTTATAAAACGCTAACTTTTTTTTAAAGTATGCTTTAGAATTAAGTACCAAGTAAGCTTTAAATGTGATGGATCACTGCTTAACTTATATCTGTTTTTCTTTACTAGGACCCAGTAGAAAGCTCACTCGGAATCATTTTAATAGGGTTAAAATCTTTTGGAAACTTTTTTTTCCAACTATTGCTTTGTTTATATTGACTTTGACTTCAGTATTATGGGGCTTTAGAGTGGTTCTAGAATAAAAGCCTGTGACCCTCAACCTCAAGTGAGATGGTATGACTTGAGTCAAATGGTACATGACACTTTGGGATGGAGGGAGGGACTCTATTCAGAGGTTGTAACTGTCCTGTCTTCATTTTAAAAAATTAATAGCTAATATTTATTGAGCCCTTATCATGTGCCAGCACAAGCACCTTCCTAATCTTCACAGTAAACTAATGAGTTAGGTTCCATTACTTTTTTCACATTAGCAGCTGAATAAATGAGGCTCAGAGAGTTTAATTAAATCATCCAAATGTGTTTTACGGGCTTCCCTGGTGGCGCAGTGGTTGAGAGTCCGCCTGCCGATGCAGGGGACATGGGTTTGTGCCCCGGTCCGGGAAGATCCCACATGTCGTGGAGCGGCTGGGCCCGTGAGCCATGGCCGCTGAGCCTGCGCGTCCGGAGCCTGTGCTCCGCAACGGGAGAGGCCACAACAGTGAGAGGCCCGCGTACCGCAAAAAACAAAAAAACAAAAAAGCACAAATATGTTTTACAAGGCCGCAAGTGAAAACAAATACATAAACAAAAACCAGTCCTTTGTTTTCCAACTATCCTGTCAGTCTTGGTCGCGTTCATGTGTACCTGGAATTCGCTAGCCAGTATTGCCAGCTTCTGAAGACAATCAAGATTCATTCCACTTTCCTAAACTAGGCAATGTCTATCTTTTCATAGCACTAGGTACTCTAAAGTAATGTTAATTAAAATTAAGCCAGAGGACTTCCCTGGTAGCGCAGTGGTTAAGAATCCACCTGCCAATGCAGGGGACACGGGTTCGAGCCCTGGCCGGGGAAGATCCCACATGTCGTGGAGCAACTAAGCCCGTGTGCCACAAACTGAGCCTGCGCTCTAGAGCCCACGTGCCACAACTACTGAAGCCCACATGCCTAGAGACCGTGCTCCGCAATAAGAGAAGCCACTGCGATGAGATGCCCACGCACCGCAACGAAGAGCAGCCCCTACTCACTGCAACTAGAGAAAAGCCGGCACGCAGCAACAAAGACCCAGCACAGCCAAAAAAAAAAAAAAAAAAAAAATTAAACAAGAAATGCCACC
>NW_020175192.1:13183972-13191127 GCF_003031525.2 Neophocaena asiaeorientalis asiaeorientalis
AAAAAAACCCACACAAACCAAAAAAAAAAAAAAAAAAAAAAATTGAGCCAGAAGTTCCAGCTTCGATAATGATAATGTGTCTTATTTCATAATTAAACTTAGGATGCAAACATTTGGACAGTTAACTCTTCCCAAATGTAAAACAGCAACTATTTTAAAACACTAATTTCTACACAGTTGGTCTTACTTTCAGAGGGCCCTTTGCATCAAACCTAACTTTTGAGAAGATACATTTGACTTAGATTACTAGAGACTGATTTTCTTCCCTCAACTCATAGGTCAGTTGACAAGGAAACAGTTAAATCAATTATAGTTTGACACTAAATTACCCTCATTATATTAAGAGAATAAAGTGATGGCATCAGCTTGTGTAGATAAAAGAGAGGATATACTGGGTCTAAATTCTTGTGGACATCGGCCACAGAGTTGAGAGGAAGGAGTAGATCACGTATCCAATTGACCCACATGGAGGCGGAAAGGAGTCTGATCCTCTAGGGAACATGATAAACCAGGACCAAGCCACGTAAGTGCTAAACTTGGCTTCTCACCTAAGAATAACAGCATTGTGGTGATGACGGCTGATGGAATAATTTAACATAATAGAAGCACATATGAATCAGATATTTTCGTAGAGATCCCAGGATTTCTGCCTTGAAGGCAAAATGATCACGTTAGAGTGATTTCCCCCATGCTTTCTTTGTTTATGGCTTATTTACTTAAGCAAATAAATTAACTTTAGTAATTAACTTTAGGAAACTTCCAGTTTCCTTAGGAAATCACTAGAAACCTCATCTCCTCTAAAAAGCAAGCCCAGAGATTCAGATTTTATATCAAAATTTATTTTTAAACCTTAGGGATTGACATTATTATCTACCTTCTGAGCTGAGTCTAAAATTGTCAGGGAATGAGATTAAATATGGCTACTAAAGATAAAGTAACAGAACTATTGAGCACACTTCATTCACGGACTTGGGATCACAAATAAGGCAGAACGGGAGGATACTCATTTTCCGCCTTGTTCTGTTTCCGTTTTTTGACAGTATTCAATTAGCTGAGCAGTTCTATTAATAGAGGAAAGTAGCACCATTTTAGGAAATACAATAGAAATGAACATAGGAACAATAGGGGACAGGTGCCAGATGGGGACACACAGGCAGTCCTGTGCGTCTTCCATCAAGTATTCATGAAGGTCTGGGATCCCAAGGACACATCTAACAGTAACAGTCACATGGTTCAGAGCCAATGAGGAGATGTCCTGGAGAAATGATTGTCTACAAAAAACTGCCAACGCCTAAGTATAAATTAAATATAATCCCAAGCGTTCCCTGTCATTAATCACTGGGCAACGTCACACCCATGACCTCCGGGCTGCATTAAACTCCAGGAAACATTCCTGGCTCTGTTCTAAAGGCCTTGTGTCTGGGCCAGGAGGCTGTGGGAAATAATCAGATTCTGCCCAGAGGACTGGAGCAGGTCTGCTATTCCCCCACTGTGGCCCCTTCAAGCCGCAGGAAGTGAGACATTTCCATGAGTTCTGGATCTGAAGATGCCTAAGTCATTTGACTGGTTTGCCATGTCGTCTCCGTGCTCTCAGTTTACAAGGAGTGCACGAACACTGCAGAGAGAATTTCCTGTGAAAATGAGACTCAGGCATGCTGCTTGAAGAACTAGAGTCTAAAGAATCCCAAAGTACCATGTAGAAATCATAATATTGGCTGCTTCTGGGATAGTATTCCACCCATAGCTTTAGCTTACACCCAAAGTGTTTGCAGATCATTATCAGAGACCTTCAAGAATCCATAATCACATGTTGTGGCAGATCACAACATTTACATCAGGGAAAAAATGGTGCCAAAGTCCCAGCCCAGAAGTTTTCTATCTCAAGCTCACTGAGTGACTTCATGTTCTCTTTTCTTTTAATTAAGCAAAAACAGACTCACAGATACAGAGAACAAACCAATGGTTACTAGTGGGGGAAGGAGTTGGGGGAGGGGAAAAATAGGTGAAGGGGCAAGAGGTACAAATTACTAGGTATAAAATAAATACTACAAGGATGTAATGTACAGCACAGGGAATATAGTCAATATTTTATAACAACTTTGTATGGAGTATAATCTATAAAAATATTCAACTATGATGTTGTACACCTGAAACTAATATAATATTATAAGTCAACTGTATTTCAATTAAAAAATAAAAACTAAGGTTATTCCCCAGTCAGAGCTGTTGCTTGGGTTCCTACTTCACCATGCTTCTGACTCTGAGTTTTCACATAATGACATTGTCGACCAATATAAAACTGAATCAGCCATAACTTGAACTCAAGACCTGAATTCTGGTTCTCACCTCAGGCTCTGATTAGCATTCCACTTGGCACCTGGCTAGTTGTCCTGACCCCTGGCACACAATATTATTTTCATGTGCTCTGTTCTTAGGCTGGCTTTGATGTTTGGCTGCTGCCACACCTGGTAGTGACCTAGGGCAGGTTTCACTGAGTTCCACTCTATAGCTGGTGCCGGAGGAAGCATACATTCACTGTGCGTAGTTCAGAATGCTTAGTGAAGGATTAAACACATCCTATCGTGCACAGCGCAGACTGTCTAATCATATTCCTCACCCACCAGTGAGGGCTGGATGTCGGCCAGTAAAGCGGTCAGAATTCCTGGGACCAAAGACTGTAGTGGATGGTCCTCAGTGAAAGGAAGGAGTTCACAGAAACCCAGGAGTGAGCAAAGCAGGGAAACTTTGCAAATGCGCTAAATCCTAAGTAGCTGAGCATCACTTGAAGTGGCATCCACTCCAAGGTCAGAGGTGACGTTTCAGAGCCAGTAAGGTAGGACTAGACAATGGCAAAAGCCAGTTTTAGGAGTAAAAATAGAAACACATATAAAGTGTTTCAGGAAAATTCTTAGTCTGTAAGCACTCAAAATGGTAGCTCTGAGCTGAATGGTTAAAGTAATGAGTTCTAGATAGTTCCCCTACCTGTATCCCTGTAGTCATGATCCTATGAAAAGCTTATTATTTTTTTCTGCCTATCTGCTTTCCTTGCCAGGACATGGGTAGCTGAACATCAAGATTAAAAACAAACGTTTGAGGGTCAGATTGCCTAGATTTGAATCTCAGCCCTGCCATTCGCCAGCTGCCTGCCTTGGGCAAGGTAACCTGTCTGAGTCTTACCTTCCCGGGGTAGTAAAACGCAACTCATAGGGATGTTGTCAAAGTCCAATGAGACACTTTGTGACAAGTCTCCATCACAGTGCCATATCAAAACAGGAAATTGACATTGCTACAGTGTGCTGTGTGAGCTCTATGCCACTTTTTATCCCAAGTGTACATTCCTGCAATCACCTTCACAATCAAGTTACAGAATTATTGCATCACCACAAAGATCCCCCTCAGGCACACCCTTCGCCTCCCCCACTCCATCCCTAACGCTTGGTAACCACTAATTTGTTCTCCACCTTTATACATTTTTCGTGTTGAAAATGCTATATAAATCAAATTATACAGTACGTGACCTTTTGAAATTGGATTCTTTTTTTGCTCAGCATAATGTCCTTGAAATCCATTCAAGTTGTTACGTGCATCAATAGTTCATCCTCAGTAATATTTCATGGTATGGATGTACCACAGCTTAACCTATTAAAGGACATTTTGGTTGTTTCCAGTTTTTAGCCATATAGATAAAGCTGCTATCAACATACATGTACAGATTATTGTGTGGCCATATGTATTCATGTCTCCTGAATAAATGCCCAGAGTGTGATTGCTGGGTTGAATGATAAGTGGTATATTTAGTTTTTAAGGAAACAGCCAAACTGATTTCCAAAGTGACTGCACCATTTTACATTCCCATTAACAATATATGAGAAATCCAATTTCTTCTCATCCTCACTAGCGTTTGATATCATCACTATTCCCAAGGTCCAAGGAAGAGGCACAGTAATCGAGGGCAATTCTGAAGCAGGAAATGTTCATGACACAGACCTGCACTGACCTGGTTCTGCCCAGGAGGCTATTTTCTCTGCTGTAATCGCAAAAACAAGAGGTCCCCGAATGGCTGACCATCTGCTGCCCTGCTTGTCACTGGGAATAGGAAGGAGCTCTGGAGGACAGTTTTTCTCTGTATTATTGGCACTGGGATTGATTTTCCAGATCAGAGACTTTGGAGAGAGCTTGTCTATAATCTAAAGTATCTCGTGCGCCACTTTGTTCTCTGCTTGGACACTTACTTTAAGGATTCTATTTGCAAAGTTAGATTTCTGCTCAGCGGATATGTTTTTGTAAGAGATTCTGAATCAGTGACTCCTTTAATGTACTTTGATTACCTAATCTCTAGGCTGTCTTTCACCTTTTTCATCAGTTAGGGGATCCTTGGAGCTGAACTGAGAGAATCAGATTTCCCGAGAGCCTCAAACCTGGTCTACAGATGGATAGGATATTTGGGAACTAACAAGAGCAAGTACGCATTCCAGCTTCCCTCCCTACAAAGAAGATACCTGATGGGTGTTTGAACACTGAATAGAATGAAAAAGAGAAAAGCAAAGGGATCAGCTGTCTCAGAACTCTGTTCCTTTTACGAGGTCTTCCTCAGCTTGCTTCATTTGGTCGCTTTTTATAGTTTTGATACTCCAAGGTCAAGGTTGATGGCTACATCACCTTCCCAGCCTCTTGGGCTGGACACCTTGGAGTCCTTTTTCTCCTCACTCTTCCTTGCCCTCCACATACGATGCTGCTGCCACTCCTGGGCTCTCACACCATCCTTTCTCGTGCCCAGTAACACCTCCCTTGTTTAGACCTTTATTTCTCCTCACCTAGAATGTTAGAGTTGACCTTAACTGATTTCTCTGCCTCCAACCCATCTATCCCGTATATTTACGCTCAATTATTTCACCTAATGTACGGCTCAAATCACTGCATCTCCACCCTCAAAAATCTTCAGCAGTTTACTGTCACTTATGGAATTAAGCACAAACTTTACTCTGAATCTGCTTTCCAGCTTCTTCTTCGATTAATCCCCCATATGGGCTCCATGGCCTGACTACTGCCATGCTTGTTGAACTCTGGGCCTTGGCTAATAATATTCCCATTTTTGGAGAACCATTCATTTCTGTTCACTTCATCCTTCAATACCCATTCCAATGCTAACTCTTAAGAAGTCCTCCCTCAGTTTCCAGTTAAATGTATTCTCTTCCTCCTGTAAGCCACCTTAGCACATTAAAAAATATTTTTATGCTCCTTACTTCCTGTTTGATATTATAGTGGAGCCTATACTTGTCCTATTCCCATTATTAGACTGTAAACTTCTTGAAGGACAAAGCCAAGTTTTACTTATCTTTGTTAGCCTTTCTATATTTTATATATTATTTAGCCCATAGTGGTTATTAAATAAATATTTGTTGGCTTGAATTCAATTCCAACTATTTAAAACCTGTACTCATACTATTTGAGGTTAGGATTGGTTCCTATAGTTTAGCCTGGACTAAGGTTTTTAAAAGTATCAACTGACCTCTGGATAGATAACTGGGCTCTATCTTCAGGTTGTATAATACATGAAAAGTGAGGAGAAAGGCAGGGAGGTAGAACAGGTGTTCTTTAATATTCTTCAGACTATTATACTCTTATCATGGCTTCAGTTAAAGAGACACTGTACTTCCCTAGGGAATAGAATATAAAAACTAAGAGAACTGGGGACTTTAGAAATTGGGAGGCTGCTGGCAGGAGTGGAGTGAGGAGGCTTTTGTAAGATGACTCTAGAGCCATCCTGCATCTGTGGCTGAGTAGCTATCATGGCCTCACTAACCCAATTTGGAGTCATGACTGCTTTTTCTCTGGTGAACTTCCCATAAAATACTTTTTTTTTTGCTGTGTGCTAATATTTAGTAGTTGTTCTTGTTCAATGTCAGGCTGTCTAGACTTTATTGAGAGAACCAAGGAAAGGGCATTTTTGCCTAAGTCTGAACCAGGGGTTTAGCAGAAGAAGAGCTGTGTTTTATGATAGTGGGAGGGACTGAAATTCTTAAGGGAAAAAATTAACTTCTGTAGGTGGAGGGGTAGGGACAGTAGGGTACATCTCCCTCTGTTTACTCGGAGATTTCCTTTTGGAGTTCTTCTCTGATGAAACTGTGGAGTGTTACATGACTGTTTTAAACAAGAAAGCTGGTTCCTGTCCAAGATGCTCAATAAATATTCACTGATTGATTGCTGATAAACATCCTTGTCTATTCCAAATGGATGAGCTCTACTTGAAGTGAGAGCCATATGGAACTTTCATCCAAGATGACTACTGGCCTTACTGCAGCCTGGAAACGATCCTAAATTACAGTTGTTCTTTTTGTTTTGATAAACCATGGGCTTCCAACATCTTTGAAGCCAAGGCCTGGCTTCCTTGACTGCACATTAAACACTTCATTTAAATGTGAGGGCATTCTAAACCTGATGAGAAAGGCTGCATCAATTTTCATGTTTCCACAGACCTCCAATGATGCATCCTTCCTTTATCCACAATTGTTGTCCAGTTTTCCCACTATGCTTGGCTTCCTCTCCTTCCATTGCGAAGAGAAGACTCTGAGGTAGGAGGGCACTTAAACCAAGATGTTCATTGGAGACTCTGAGGAATAGTGGAGTTTACTGAGTCCTTAGCGGGAAACTGCAGTCCTAGGGGAGAGAGCAGGAGGAGGACCCAGGCCAGAGAGGTTACCTCTCCTCACTCTTTTTGGACAGGCCTGGAGGTTGCAGCCTTTTGGTTTCAGGAATCAAGTCTGGGCTCTAATGAGGACAGTGATGTTGGGACAACTTGTTTTTAAGACAAGATTTTTCATGCCTCTTTGGGAAGAAGCCAATGAAGAGGAATCACCTTCAGTTGGGTTCCTCTTCTCTGATTTCAGATTGTAATGAACTTTTTGAAACTAAACACAAACATAGTAAAAAGGGTAGAATATACTGATAAACATTTTAAAGATAAAACTTGCAATCCCACCATGCACAGATAGATGCCATATTTATATCTGCTTGGGGAAAATATCGAGAAGGATATTTTATATATATTATATATATTATATATAAAAAATATAAAATTATAATATATATAAAATAATATATATTATTATATATAATATATATTTATATATATAATATAATATATATAATTTTATA
>NW_020175192.1:13191708-13199465 GCF_003031525.2 Neophocaena asiaeorientalis asiaeorientalis
ATATAATATATATAATATATATTTATATATATAATATAATATATATAATATATATAATATATATAAAATATCCTTCTTGAAATTGTCCCCAAGCAAATATAAACATACATGTATTTTTAAAATAGATTCACACTAATTGCTCTGCCATCTGGGTTTCGGTTTGGTTTTCTTTTCTCAGCACTAACTAGTGTAGTTCTTCCCTGTCAATAAATATAGATACACATAAACATTTGTAATGACTTCATGTTCTTGATTTTAGGGATTTATTTTTGTTTTTGTTTTTTTTGCGGTACGCGGGCCTCTCACTGCCGTGGCCTCTCCCGCTGCGGAGCACAGGCTCTGGACACGCAGGCTCAGGGGGCCCAGCTGTTCCGAAGCACATGGGATCCTCCCAGACCGGGGCACGAACCCGTGTCCCCTGCATCGGCAGGCTGACTCTCAACCACTGTGCCACCAGGGAAGCCCAGGGGATGTTTTATATTATGTTTGTGTCATGGTTTCAGTACTGGATGTGAATAAAGTTGTCGTCACTAATATTAATTATTTTGTCTCATTTTAGGTTGAAATTAGAACTGCAGTTTTCTTGGGTGCAATAAATATATTAATATTTTGGAGAAAGAGTTCTAACTTTTGGCCTGAAATATTTCTTATTTCTTAATGTAACCCAAATACCATTCCATGGCTCTCGGGACCACCTTGCTGCTCATGGATTTAGATCAAGCTGGACTCTAACTCCTCTTCTCGGGTTGGAGCAGTTGCTATATCTTCCTTATGCTTTCCTTTGTTTCTATTTCTGAGCCCAAGAATTCTTCCTGGTGCCACACTGAGTCAAATTTGGATATAAAGCTGAACATAGATTCTTTTCTCTATTTCCCACAAGCACTATGATCCCTCTCTGTGTGCTGTGATGTTTAACTGAAGATTTGAAGTGTTGCTGAGAATCCCATCGTGGACCACAGTCTCCCCATAAGCCCCTCTGCCCCTCCCAAAGTCTATTCGCCTGATGAGCCCCCTTCCCCGCTCGTGTTGACCCTGCCAGGACCGCTGACACCCTGCCCTCAACTCCCACCCTTCCTCTAGGTGGGGAGCAATGCCATGTGGTCAGGCTGTCCAGTGGAGTCCCCAGCACTTTGGAGGATAAAACAGCACAGACATAAATATCCTTACTCATTTTGGTTGATGGGAATGGAACTGGCTACATTTCGATACACCATTCAAATAGACTTTTTCACTTAACGTAGACTTATGGACTTTTGGAGCAAGAAACAGCTTCAAAGGATGGTGTTCAGCTCCCTCACTTTGCAGTGTGAGAAACTGGGGTCTCCAGGGCCAGTGTTCAGCACCTTAGCACCAGAGCCTTGCCCAGAATTCCAGGTTCCTGCCTTCTGATCCCACTGCTTCACAGCATTGTTAGAAAAAAAAAAATTAGGAGGACTTTTCCCACTACAGAGAGACCAGGAAGCCCCCTCCATCCTCTGCCCCAATCCTTCTGGGTCCGAAGGATCCAGGACTAGAAGATGTAGGTAGAAGAGACAGTTTAGGCTTAAAAAAAGGGCAAAAATAAAAGATGAGTTTTTAAATACCAGAGAAAAGGGTAACTATTAGCTTTCAAACCAAGTCTAATATTGTTGCTGTAAATTTTCTTCTGATTATCTCATAAATCTGCCTAAGCTTTTATGACCGGAAAGATGATACCAATTTGGGGGACCCTGGCCTGGGATCCAAGATTCTGAAGATTTGTTCCAGGAGTTGCCCTGTGACTTTCTATACAATCCTTGGGAATTACCTTAACTTTTCTGTGACCTGATCCTCTCTGTAAAGAGAGATAATATTACTTGCCTTAATACAATGCTTTTTAAAAAAAAAAAAAAAAACTATGAGATTCCCAGAGGAAAGTGGTGCTTTTTGTCTAGAGGGAAAAATGATACTTTGCTCCTGCAGTAACGTTTAGATAATTATCTGAGATAAACAATTCAATTAAATTTATTTTTGTGTGTGTTCAGCACTTTTCAGTTGAACAGCATGTAATTGCCCCAAGAATGCTTTTACCTTTAACTTTGTTTCATCCTGGAACATTACAGATTGTGCCTCACAGGAAGAACTTCCCTTGGAGAAGGAAATTTGAAATAATAATAGTATAATAATAATTTAACCATCTCCTTTGCAACAGTTCTCAAGTGTGCCTGTACCCTCTCTCTCCTCTGTGTGTGTATAACAGAATGAACAGGTCTTCTGGCTCCTGATACCTCGTCCTGCTGCGAGCTAGTTAGGGTGTCATTAGCTTATTTACAAGTCAATATGCAAGTACCAATGGCTCCAAATTCCACACCTCAGTTCTGACCTCTCCAGTGAGTTTTTTTGCTTGAGTTCTAACTGCCCTCTGGGTCTGCATCTGAGTATTACACAGCCACCTCCGCCTCAATGTCCTAAATGAGGCTCATTATTATCTTCTTTCCCCCCCTACCCCGCCCCATACCCGGTCAGCCTCTGCCCCAGTTATTCATCCAAGCCTGACATTCATTCCAGATCATTCCATTTCTCTCGCTCAGCATTTTCAATCAATCAGGAAGCCTTATCAATGTCTCTGAAGTCTGTCTCTTCTTACCCCACACAACGTCCTTTATCAGCTCTCATTTGAACTATTGCTGGTTATTGATCCAATGAGTATTTGTTGGCCAGGCACTAGTCTAGGACTTGGGATACAATTAGCAAACAAAATATACAGACACCCCCAGCCTTGAAGAGTTCATATTCTAGCAGTGGTGGTGAGGAGAAGTGGGTAATAAGAACATAATAAATGGATAATTACATAGCAAATTTAAAAAATAATAATTACTATTAAAAAATTAGAGCAGGGAGTGTTGGGAAGAATTTTTGGCAGGAAGGCTGCAGTGCCATTTTAAGTAGAGTGATTGGGGGAGTCTCTTTGAGAAGATAACATTTGAGCAAAGATGTGAAGGAGGTAAGCCATGTAAGTAGTTGCCTGGGGGAAGCATTCCAGGCAGAGGGAAAAGACCCTAATATGGGAGTGTGGCTGGTATGTTCAAGAAGCAGCAAGAACATCAGCCCAGCTGGAGTGGAGGAAGCAAGGGGAGGTGGTCAGAGCTCACCAGATGAAGGTCAGCCTTTTCTGGGTGGGATCAGGAGTCACTGCTAGGTTCTGAGCAGAGGAATGATAAAATCTGACATATGCTGTCAAAGGATCATTGAGCTGTCACCTTGAGAAGAGACTCAGGGAAACCAGGATTGAAACGGAGACCACGAAGGAGGCTGTAGCAATAATGCAGGCGAGAGATGCGGGTGGCTGGGACAGGGTGGTAGCAGTGGACTTGGTGAGAAAAGGAAGATTCTGGAAATATTTTGAAAGTAAAGCCAATGAAATTTCTGGAAGAACTACTGGGTTATGGTGAGAGAAGTATAGGAGTCAGACACAGGAAGATAAGAGACTTGAGTGGTTTACCTGCTGGGTGCTCTCTGTACAGGACCCCCTCCTCAAAGTCCATCCTCCTTCGAGTAACTTTTCTAAACGGCAAACCTGATCCTGTCACTCCTCACTGAAAGCCTTTGGCAGGAATCCCCATACCTACATCCCCTTCATTTACTATAGGAGGCCTTTGGTGATATGGCCCTGCCTTTATTTTCTGACATAATTTCAAGCTGCTCTACCTTCCAACTATTCCAAACTACCCTACCTACAGGCACTTGCACTCCCCATGCTGGGTCGTGATTCTGGGTCTTAGATAATGCTGTTTCATATTTTCTGACTCTGCTTCTGAAACCCCCTTCTCCACTGATTTGCCTGATTGATGGGAACTCAATTTCTAGTGCAACCTCAGACAGCATCTCTTTTAGAAGGGGAGCTGAGTGCCCACCTGCGTGTACCCACGGTTCCCTGTACACATCCCCTTGGAACAATCATCACCTGTTGCTGAAATGTGTCTGCCTCTTTTGTAGCTGAGTATAATCTCCTCTCTCGTCCTCTGCAAGTACTCAGCACATTACCAGACACGTAAAGCAATAAGGGTTCCTTATGTGTTTGCTGCTCTGATTTGAAAGCTCAAAGGCTGGGTTTGCATAAACAAAATTCCACCCCAGTCCATAGGTCTCCTGGCCATATCTCAGGAGACAGCATTGCCTCTCATCACTGAAAAACCAAAGAGGTCACATGAAGTGAGTGTGTCAAGCAGCTAATGACTTTCTCCCTTTCTCTCTCTGCATCACCTCAGCCAACCTGGGCCCTGAGCAGTCCCACCAGCATCCTGGATGTTCTGTGATGACTCATACACATTTTACAGTATTTGTCTCCTGAATTTAAGAAAACAAAGGCACAAACAGCATTTTCTCTGGGTGGTGCCAGTGACTGCCCTGTGCAAGGTTAGCAGACAGCAGTGAAAACCACAGCCCAAGGGGAGAAGCAAAGGGACATATCGTGGCTGACGGAGGCCCAGGTTGCCTTTGTGGACAAAATCTGAGAGAAGCAGATGGGGCCATTTTGTAAGCTTTCTATTCAAAGAAAATCAGGAGCAGAATAAAAAGAGGTTTTGGACACAAAAGCTAAATGGAACAGAGCAGATGCAGGAAGCATCAAGCTGGGCCTTTCGGGAGGGGAAGAAATGAAATAGAACCCAAACAAGGCAACTCCCTGCAGCAGAATGAAGGCGCCAGCACTGCCTTACACTGTCTGTGCAGCTCTCACTCTGGGGGTTCCGGGATCCCAGCCAGGTTCACGGGGCCACAGCCTGGGCCGCTGAATGATGCCAAGACCATTTGCTGAAAGACAACGGTGCCCCAGCCCATTACCCAGACAGCCCAGCAAAAGTGCCTGGGAGAGGGGAGCCTGTGAGTGGCTACATCAGTGACAGCTTGGCAACCTCACGTTCTCGGGGAGGATGGAAGGGTTGGGGGAGAGCAGTGGGCAGGTGTTGGCAAGGGCGGGGGATTGGGGCTTTAAAAAAATCTCAGATGCCTCGTGACTCTCTAAGTCTTTGGTAAATTACCTTTTATTAGCTTTGTTAAGCCTCTGCAGCCAGGAATTGTCTCCTCAAAACTCAGCCATCTGTTCCCTTCCTGTCTGTAATTCTGACCACACGCACCAAAAAAAGAGTTTCATTTTAGCAAAAGATGATTCTTCCTTTTAAAAAAAATGGAAAGGGGGATGAAGAGGCGGGAATGAATGAAAGTTGAAATTTGCAGAGGGAGTTACATAAAATGGTGGCTATTTCTGAAACAGGATCAATCCTGACAAAATGCATTATTAATTTCTTGGTGATCCGAGTCAGGATAATTAGCCCATCAGTCAGCACACCGTTGAACAATAAATAAATATGTATTAAACTACTTTTAAAGGCAAGAGACTGGGCTAGAGGCTGTGAAAGAAAAAAAGACTTTTCAGGAAGAGTCACTGCACCCAAAAGAAGAGTAAAAATTTTAATCGCAATTTTCGAGAAATGCTGCAAGAAATCAGCTCAAGAAATGCTTCAAGACAGACGTATGGCACAGGCTGGAAGTTCCGTGTTTGCTGGGATGAGGATGTAAGCGCTGAAAAGTTTTAAGGGAGGGAAAGGGAAGTTAGGGAGATAGAAAAGACCCACAGAAGCACCAGGTTCATCTTCCTAGCCAGACAGTAATCCTTTTCTCACTAATCAGCCCATTTTGCGTGAGGATATTCTTTTTTCTAGAAAATTCTTTTCAACACAGAGCTGAGATATAGTGTTCTCTTTTCCTTCAGACAAAAGAGTCCCTTCCAACCCCTCTTCAGACCTGACAACAACCAGCAGCAGCCCAACATCCTCTCCTCTCCAGACCAACCATCCTCCCCGCTTCCCCCCATGACTCAGGATCCAGCAACCCTCTGGCCCCATTTCCTACCCAGGGAAGGCTCCTGCCAAAGGCGGTGCCCAGCCCGGAGCCTGGCACTCCAGATGTATTGGGGTCAAAGATCTCGCAACTGTAATTTATCATCCTCTGAACGTGATTCATCTAGTAAAACAGCTTAACGTTGCCTGAGACTTTAGCCACCACACTGCATTGCGGGTAAGTAGCAAACCTGTGATCCAACAAAAAACCCTTTTGTCTTTTCCACTGAAACTTGCCACTAAGCCAGGTGTCCCCTGTTTGGGCTGCAAGTCAAGGATGGGCGATTTGGAGAGGAGGAGAACGCATTCTGGTTGAGGGGAGAGGCTCGGGCAATCAGGGTGTTCAGGGAACAATGAGTGGCTACCAGACATAAAAATGGACTTTGATGCTACAGTAAATAAAACAGTTTTATACCAGCATGGATATAGCACCAAATACAGAATGGAGAAACAGAGTCATGGAAATTAAGTATATGTTAAAATTTCCCTTCATGTAAGTGGGGCAATACGGACTATTCATACTCAGAAAATTTGGCTATCCATTTGTCTGAAAGGATGATTCAATGCATTCTTAGCTATCATATATCCAAATTAATTTCAAATATTATTAAATATATACATGTTCTAGAAATAAAAGTATTATATTACATAAACATCGTATATATTAAAAAAGGCAGCTTTTTAATTATGCAGAAAATCTTCCTAAAAAAAGATATAAGATCCAAAGATGTTTTGTAAAATGCTCTATACAACAGAAGACACTAGTTTATCTACGTGTCAAGTGATGCAGCCTCCTCAGTACTCACCAGGATGGATGATGGATTTTGGCTTGTGAGAGGGCTGGGCTGTAAAAAGACAGGATGACTTCCTTAGGAGAAAAAAATAGGTAATGTTGTATAAGGTATTATGAATACATAAAATATTATTTTTATTTAAACTTTCCAGATTGCAAGTCTTTTTTTAACTGTGCTACTAGGATTACATATACACATATGTAAATATAAATGTGATGTCTGTACATATGTAGCTCTACATATATAAAATATATGTGTGTGTGTATAATTATACATATGACAGGAAAGCATCAGAGACCTCCAAAGTTTCTGTGTCTGATCACATTTACATATAATACCCACTTTCTCTAAACCCTATCCAAATATATTTTACAGGAACGCTGCCACCTGGCTCAGTAAAGCTGATGAACTTGAGTCTTCAAGGGAGAGAAAAAAACTAGATACAAAAGATGGTGAGACCAGTTTTCTGAGGAGTGGAAGGAAGGATTCCAGGAACGTGGTAGGAGCTCTGAAAAAAGGTTATTGTATGAACAAATGAACGAAGGGCCAGTAGTTGAAGGGCTTATCAAGCTTTTGGCCTAAGAAGATGAATAAATACCTATCACAAGCCCTTGAGAAAAACCTGCCATCACGGCCTCAATCCCACACGGCATGTGACAAGATGGACATTTTGCTTCTTTTACTGTCTGGTTCACTTAATTTTCCGTCCAGCTCTCACCTGTGACTATGTAGTCTGTGCTACCTGTAACTCACCTAAGAAGAGTCACAGAAGGCTAATATTGAAAATGACTCTAATTTCAAACACAGAGGCAATTGCTAATGAAACTTATAAATTGAACAAGAAAAAATCATGGGATATACTTACATAAATAACATAATTTTGTCTCCTAGTACCCCATTATAACCCTGCCCTTGGCGAGGTGGGGGTCCTTGACTACTTTTCTGATTTATTTTGGTCACTCTTAGGGAAATGAAAGTCTTTCGATCACTGTAAGACCCACAGCATAATTTCAATAATTTAACATGTCTAGTCCCAGGTAATAAACTTCAAATTGGAGTTACGGTTACACCTGGCCCCCCGCCCCTCCCCCACCCCCAGCTGGGACCC
>NW_020175192.1:13200243-13248098 GCF_003031525.2 Neophocaena asiaeorientalis asiaeorientalis
GCATGGCTGCTGGAGTGTGGCATCAAGAAAAGGCTCTCCTCCTCTTTTTTCCTGCCCAGACCCCTTGCCCCAGCTTGCCAATCGAGATCCAGGAGGAAGACCAGGAGGAAGACCAGGAGGAAAGGGGTGCTGGAAAGTCCTCGCCCCTCTGGTGCTGGTCTAAGATGGCTCACCCTTTCTGGACCTGTAGATACTTGATGGGTTATTTGGAGATTCCCTTGCTTTGTGCCTCTGCCCGCAATTCCTGCACTTTGGGCAATGATGCTTCACCCGCTGACTCCTCCTTGCCCAGCTCTTGTTTTTTTTCTTGGTTCAGGCCATGCAGAATCTCTGCTGGTCTCCTCCTCCTTCAGGTAGACCTCTACCTGGATGTTAAATGGATCCAGGATAATTCCTTCTTCCCCAGAACCTCCTCTGTTCTGGAGTTTCAGGGCAATTCCAAGCTTGCACTCCTCGTCACAAAGTGCCCAACAGCTCGCCCGCACATCTCCTTGACTTCCAGATTTCCTGGGCAGGCAGACATCTACCCATTTTGCCCTCCAGCCGCAGAGAACATATTTCAACCTCTCAAAACAATCCCATTAAAGTGCCTGTCACTTGTCTCCCTTAGCTGGGACTCATAGCAATAAATTACTCTCTCCAACAAACCCTCCTCACCTATTCTTTCCAGCACGCCCCTCTCTTGACCTTTCTATACACCTCATCTGTGGGAACAGCCCTTGGGTGAGAAGCCCAAGACTTGTGTAACCAGTTTTCAGCTATTTCCTTTGCAAAACTGATGCTTGCCTGTCTCACAACTCATCTTAGTATTGGATACTTTTCTGCCTGCCTTGGTCAAATATTTCAATTTAACATATTTTTACACTAGTGGATTGACAATTACTTTTTTCCCAGGTTGATGGCTCTGATTCTATGGCTAGCTGGAGTTACATGGGGGAAACTGGCTCATTAATCTTAATATGAAGGTATAAAAAGCCACAGGACAAGGATTTTGGAAAGATTCATCCTTTTGTTTTCTGTGGTCGCCAGCCTCCAGAATGGCCCCCAGTGGTCCCTGCCTCCTGGTACACACACCTTTGAGTAGTGCCACTGTATCAGGGTTGGTCTCTGTGACCAACAGAACAGAGAGAAGGGATGGAATATTACTTCCAAGATTAGGTTGTAAAGCACTTCGGCTTCTGTCTTGCTTGCTCTCATTCTCATGGAGATACTGATGTTGATACTCCCTCTGGGGGAAGCCATGTTGCGAGTGGGCCCCATAAAGAGTCTCACATGGAAAGGAAACCTCTTGCCAACGGCTGCGGAAGTGAACTTGGAAATGGATCCTACAGCCCCCACTAAGCTTTCAAAGACTACAACCCCAGCTGACATCTTGATTGCAACTCAGTGAGAGATCCTGAACCAGAACCACCCAGCTAAGAATCTCGACCCTTGGAAACTATGAAATAGAATGTTTGTTGTTTTAACTTGCTAGGTTTTGGGGTCATTTGTTATGCAGCAATAAATAACTACTATATTGTCTCAACAGTTGCACTGACAGTTTTTTACATTTGCGAAATAGTTTCACACTGATTATTAGATTTAACAACATAACTAAATCCGTCTTTATATTCTAAAGTCCATTGTGAAAATGCAAATGAGAGAGTGCTTCGTTTGTCAAAGTATTTATTACAGGAATTTTTTGAAAAGCAGACTAATTAGGTATAACTAAAATATGATTTAATCTACAAAATCAACTTCCATACAATTTTTTAGAAATATTTGTATTGTGTAAACAAGATACATCTATAAAATCATAGTTTAGAGATTCAGACAGGACTCAAAGTGTCATCCGAGTTATCATGTTTGTTCTGGGCAGCTCTGAACTCTAACGCTTCCACACATATCACAGCTATTTCTTGTTTAACAATCTCTAGAAAAGGAACTGGGTCTAGGGTGAGGAGCTTTGGGGAAAAGAATCAGCATTTTGCCATCTTTGCAGTTAGAAAGTGCTTAATAGGTAACTAAATTATATCATATTCAAAATGTTCTTTGCTCTTCTTAATTTTCATTATGTTCTCCTGAGAATAAGTGAGGTAAACAACCATTTAACATCTGGAGAACCGAGGCAGAGACTAGAGAAAGAGCCTTTCCAGAGATGGTGTAACTGAGGTGGGAAGGAAGAAAGACAGCAAACTAGACCTCACCCAACAAGCAGACCGTGGATGGGTTTTGTTCTGAACACAAGCCCTGAAAGCTTGATAATGTTATTGACTCTCCATAATTATGAACATGTTTAATCAATACTAAAGCAGCTGGAAATATCAATCCAAAAGAATAAAGTGTGAGGGGGTGGGGGTTGAATTTGAATACACTGTTTCATCAGCAGCAAAGAGAAACATACTAGGTGCTATGTGGGAAACCTCACATGGCATTAGACCAAAAATATGTTCCCAGTGACTTAGGATAAAGTTCAATCTATGTACATGACTTTAAAAGTCTCCACTCACTTGTCCAGTTTCATCATTCACCTTTTCCTATTTATTCTCTATGCTCAAGACCATACTGGATTTCTTTCAGTTCCCCAAATTTGCTGTGCTATCTCTGACCTCTGGGCTTCTATTCATTCCATTCCTTCTGCCTAGAACATTCTTCCATACTTTCTTCCCCTTATCTGCTCATCTGGTCTCAGGAAGTGTTCCCAGACTGCTCTAGACTGGGTTATATGCCCCTCCTATGTGCTCTGTTGTACTGGACACTTCCATGGTCACAGAAAATGCTCACACTGCATTAGACATTTTATCTCTCTTCTTGCAGGACTCAGGTCACCAGGTCAGGAGCCAAGTCTGCACTGCTCATTACTGTACAGCAGGGACCTACAACGGTGGCTAGCACATAGTAGGTCTTAAATAAACATTTGCTCAAAAATAACTATTCATCAGGAAATACCACCAGGTAAACTGCTCCCCCTGGTGTGGATGGGAAATCACCTTGTTGTCTCCATATATACTACCAGGCAAGCTATCCCAGAAGTCATGGAACAGAAAGGCTCACAACCAGATTACAATGCTAAAATCACATGGTTTATGGAATCAAATTAAAACAAACAGTGAGAAACAAGGGAAAAGAGATGAGTTGGTTTATAGCCTTAGGATAAAGTGCAAGAAGGATGGACCACACCACCTGAATCCCGGTTACACAATATTCAAAGATTTTCTCTCTTTCCCTCCCTGCTTCTTCCCCTCTCCACCCTCACCCTCTCCTTCTGCGCATTGTACCTTTTCCTGCTGACCAGAGGCGAGGTTTGAGGAAAAGGGACTGACAGAAGGAGACACCTGGGGCCAAGCCAGACTCATTATCTCAGGCAGATGCAGGACAATTACACCTGGCCCCAGCCAGAACTCACCAGTGACCTGCTGAGCAGCCCAGGTTTTTGTTTGCATATTTTGGACAGGGGATATATGGAGCCGGAATGAGTGTCATCAATGACCCACCATTGACCCCATGAGTACTGATTGTCTAATGTGCCTCATGTATATTTAGAGGTTCATGAATATTGGTGCCTCTTGGGCCTTCCATCCATTTCCATCTGTGTTCAGCATGTAATGCTTGACTTTATCTGTGTCTAACCTGTTTCATAGAAATTTATGTTCTCACATTTCTGGAGGCCGGAAGTCTGAAATCAAGGTTTCAGCAGGGTTGGTTTCTTTTGTGGGCTGTCAGGGAGAAGCAGTTTCATGCCCCTCTTCTAGCTTCTGGTGGTTGTTGGCCAGCCTTGGTGATGCTTGGCCTGTAGATACGTGACTCTAATCTCCACCTTGGTCTGCATATGGCCTTCTTCTGTCTCATGTTTAACATGGCTTTCTTATAAGGATACCAGCTGTTGTTCTTAGGGCCCACCCTAATCTGGTATGACCACATCTTGACTAACTACATCTGCAAATACCCTATTTCCAAATAAGATCACACTCATCAGTACCAGGCAAACATGAGTTTTGGGGGTGGGCATCGTTCAACCCAGGACAACACCTAACACATCTGATGAGTTTTATCCATCCTGCATGTATGCTTATTGTCTATAGTAGAATTGAAGATCCTCAAATAATATAATAAACACATCTTCTACCTTGAGACAAAACGAAAAACAAATCTATTATGCATGGTGATCCTACTTCTTTCACTTGAAAGCATCTCCTGGCTACAGTCAATCAGCTGCTGGCTCCTGACAGGGGAAGAGCAAGCTCAGGGGTTTTTCGTTTCCCTCTTTTAGGCCCAGCTCCTGTGGGTTCCCCTGTAACTGGTGGTCGGCAATGCATCCCTGTGTGGTTCAGGGCTCACCTCCACGTGTGTCAGCCTGGGATGGCCCCAGGAGCCGCCCCATGACAGGGCCTTCTCTCTACAGTGAGGGCACAAGCCTACAGCTGGGGAGCCCATTCACATCCCAGAGCTCATAGCACCTGTGGGACCCACCAGGTACTCACAGGGACCAAGCTATTCCTGGTCAAGGTCCAGATAGGAGCGAGGGATCCTTCAAGGGAAGCAGAGAAAAATTTCCCTAAGTGATATTTTCCCTGTGATGTCGATGAATTGGTCATTTGTCAGAGTCTACTAAAATTGGAATAAAGAAAAGAGCTTATTTCTAGATGTCTGAAAGTAGTGCTACTTAACTCTACAGAGGTAGACGTTAAATTACATAAAATCATCATGATTTTTAAAAACCGCTCACATGCTATCACTCATTCCTATGACTCCACCATGCCAGGTATATCCTTCCTCAGTAGCATTTATTATGTTAATTGCAGAGACTACAGGCTCTTGAGATTGGACATATTTCTTACGTGTCTTTACTCAGCAGCTCGGCTGGTATTTGTAGAGAGTCAGTAACTGTTGAATAACTGACCAACTGAATTCATTAATGAATTTTTCAGACTTGTAAATGAACCTATCTGATCACCTACATAATTTACCCAAATGAGGGGCTACTATTCTCATTTATGCATTAATGTTAAGTGTTTGTTTTTGTTTTCTCCTATCTAGTGATGGATGTAGTCTTTCTTCACTTATTTTCCCCATAACCTCGGGGTCACCCTAACTGAGACCTGACCTATCAGGCACTTTATCTGGTCAAAATTCTTTGCATGGTTATCATTCCTATCTCTCTCAACTCACAGTTGGATCAACTGACACGGTAGATATTTAATCCCTGAAATCAATCTCTCCAGATTCTAATTATTTGACTTCACTGGGTCTGACTTCCTTCCAGCTCCACGTTACAAGCCTTTGTAACTGGACCCTGACCTCTGCCGCCCAGGGGAGAGCTTCATGGACAGAGAGGTGCAAGCGTCTTCAGCCCTGATGAGGTCCTGTATGTGTTTCTGGTGTGGACTCGTGTCACTTGGAGCCAAGCAAAGGAGAGTTGTAAACTCAATGTATTTCCATGGACTCTTTTCATCTGCACACAGTGCCCACCCTTTCAGAGATAATTATGGGAACAAATGCAATGCCCATTAGTTCCCATTTAACTGCCCCACGGCGTGTAATTTGAAGCCAGGCTCAGCATATCAGTGAGAGGAAAATACCTGAAAGGCAGAAATGCCAAAGGGAGAACGGGCCAATAAGGGCACATCTCCCCAGTGCGAAATGTAGGCCATCACCTTAAAAGGTCCTACAGGTCACCTGAGTGCACAGCAAATAGAGTCAGGCTTTTGCTTGGCTTAAAATTTCTGCCCAGCCAACAGTTAGATCTTCTGGGAAGCAAATTAACTCTTTCGGCCAATTAATGTAATCTACTCACCCCTGTGACCATCAGTGGCATCAGTACTGTCATTGGCATGGCCAGAGGTAAAGAAAGTAGGTGTCGCTGCCAGCATTGCTCAGCCGCCTGGGTGATATTTAAACTGAGTACATCCCAGGTGGCAGGCACGGGGCTAAATACTACATGTAATCGCTCGTGGAATACGTCTAATGGTGCTATGATGTAGATGATTATAATTTTTTCAGATGAAGAAACTGAGATTTTTAAGAAGATATTCTCAAGATCATACAGCTATTAAGCAACAGAGTGAGGATTTAGAGCCAGCCCCGTCTACCAGCAGCTCCCGAGAGCCAGGAAGGTGATGGCAGGAGATGGGCTCCTCCCAGCTCCGAGTTCTGTGGCTTCAGCAACAGTGACTGTTCTGGCCTTATAACTGTAACTTTGGAAGCAACTCTTCAATCTTACTTTAAGCTCTTCCAAAGGGCAAAAACTGGTATTCTCACATATTTTTCTTTTGCCTTCTCACAAACACTTATTATTGAACACTTGAAAGTATATTTTCAAAGAGTTCAAAGCAAGACATTCATATAGACAGAATAAACGTGTCAAAATGTATTTCACTTATTGAGGGAACTGGCATGATAGTACAGTTGGTTCCAAAAGCATTTTGAAAACTGGATACTTATAGGCATTTTAGAAAACAGGAATTCTAGAATAAAATGCCTAGATTAGATACAAAGGTAGATTAGATACAAATGTCCTACAGGACAATCAAATCATGACCTTGAAGTTATCTTCTCTACCAACTAGAAATCTATAAAGTAACATGTAACCTCACAGCAGTGTTTGGCTCTGATCAAAAGTTAATGTCAAAGCCAAACACAAGTACGTTTTGTTAGATCAGTGGGTTCCCAAACTTTGCTGCATGTTAGAATCACTTGTGGAGATTTAAAAAATCCTAAAGCCCAATGTCCCACCTGTGTTAGCTTCTTATTGTAACAAATTACTGCAGACGTAGTGACTTAAAGCAACACAACTTTTTTCTTACAGTTCTGAAGATCAGAAGCCTAAAATGTGTCCACAGGGCTGTGCTCCTTCTGGAGACTCAGGGGGAGAATCCATTCCTTGCCTTTCCCAGCTTCTAGAGGCTGCCTGCACTCTTTGGCCACTTCCTCCACCCTCAAAGCCAGCAGCACGTATCTGCTTTCTCTTCTCTGACCTCTGCGTCCACCTTCTCTCTCTGACGCTGATCCTCCTGCCCCCTTTTATGAGGGTCATTGTAACTACATTCCCCCCACCCCCCATGAGATAATACAGGATAATCTCCCCATCTCAAGATCCGTAACTTGATCACATCTGCAAGATCTCTTTTATCACATAAGATAACATATTCACAGGTTCTGAGGACTGGGTTGAGGACCTCCCTGGGGGGCCATTATTCAGCCCATCACATCACCCCATGCCATTAAATTAAAATGTCTAGGAGTAGGAGTCAGGCATCTGTATTTGAAGGTCCCCAGGTACTTCCAACATGAAGCTAAGTTTAAAACCCACTGTTCTAAATAATGAAAGAATCTCTGAGCGACCCTGTTAAATGGTGCTCCAGTACAACATTCTGAGGACACATCCTTGACTCTGCTTTATTTCTAAGTTTGGGATAATTTTCTTAACAAACTGAAAAAATATATATATCAAACGATTCTCAAATTAACAAAGCTCTACTTTGATTCACATCTGCATCGTTTCTTTGTTCTGTCTGATTCTGAAGTGGATACTGCTGTCACAACTCTGTAAACTGGGTGGGTCACTCTCACCTTTCAGCCTTCTGCAAAATGGAGCATGTGTAACTCATTTCTGTCAGGATGACTTAGGGTAAGCTAAGTGATTGAAATGCCATCTGTAAATACGACGGCTGCACATGCCCATTGGCTGCTGGAGGGTCAGCCAGTGTCAGGTTTCCACAGCCAAGAATCATGCTCTGTGGACCACAAAGCCTGAAGCTTGTAAATGCTGTTCAAATAACTAAAATGAAAATTACACCCATGCTCACACAGCCACCTATCCATCCTTCAATTATGTCTAACAGCTGAAAGCACACAGAGGGGAACTGTGAAAGCAGTTAATGGCACAGACCTGGGAACCTTGGTGAAGCTCCAAAAACATAAAATCTCTTGCAGTAAACCTATCATCTGTCCGAGTTTACTGCATTTCACCCAGTGCTGATTCCAGAGCCTCAGGATAAACTTTTCACAAGAAGAGGAAACTGGTGCTGATTTTCGACACAAACATCTAAATTCTTGTCTTTTAATTGAAACAACAGAATATTCCCGAGGTTTGTAACAATCTGCAGGATATACCCGGAGACTCTGAAAGGTCTGAATAATGCTTCTCAGGCTGATGAAAGGGGAAGGTTAGATGTTTAGGGTCCACCATCTAGGCATTTTGGAAAAAAAGGAATTCTAGAATAAGATTTCGTAGATTGGATACGAAACTGGCTAATGTCCTTCAGGACAATAAAATCATGACCTTGAGGTTATCTTCTCTACCAAGCAGAAATCTGTAAAGTAACATGTAACCTCCCCATTTCGTGTAACATCCCCACTTCTGGACTCTTCTCTCTGTTCTGTTCATGTGGGCAAATCTCACTCTATGGATATTAAGACTCAACCTGGTTGACAAGTTTCATCAGTTCCCTGTTACTAGACAAGACTGATAATCACAACTGGAATGAACCACGGATCAGGTTTTCCAAAGCAATGGTTTCCCAATCTCCTTTTTTTTTTTAATTAATTAATTTATTTTTGGCTGCGTTGGGTCTTCATTGATGCACACGCGCTTTCTCTAGTCGTGGTGAGCAGGGGCTACTCTTCCTTGCGGCGCGCGGGCTTCTCATTGCTGTGGCTTCTCTTGTTGCGCAGCACGGGCTTCAGTAATTGTGGCACGTGGGCTCAGTAGTTGTGGTTCGCGGACTCTAGAGCACAGGCTCTGTAGTTGTGGCTTATGGGCTTAGCTGCTCCATGGCATGTGGGATCTTCCCAGGGAAGTCCCTCCAAATCTCCTTTAAACAGGAGAACCAATTTTTCAAATGAAATCTTATGCTAATATATAAGTGAGGGACTTCCCTGGTGGCGCAGTGGTTGGGAATCTACCTGCCATTGCAGGGGACATGGGTTCAAGCCCTGGTCCGGGAGGATCCCACATGCCACGGAACAACTGGGTCTGGGCGCCACAGCTGCTGGGCCCACGCTCTGTAGCCCGTGAGCCACGGCTGCTGAGGCCCGTGTGCCTGGAGCCTGTGCTCCGCAGTAGGAGAAGCCACCACAGTGAGAAGCCCGTGCACCACAGCGAGGAGTGGCCCCTGCTCGCCGCAACTGGAAAAGGCCCGCGAACAGCAGCGAAGACCCAGCACAGCCAAAAATAAAATTAATTAATTAATTAAAAAAATATATATATATATATAAGTGACAAAATGGAAAACTGTTATCTGAACAGTTGGCACCATTATGCTTCTTAGAAAAGGACATAGTTGATCCTATTTGCCAATTCCATATTTTTTAATTTACCTACTTGCTAAAACTTGTCACCCTACGATCAATACTTGCAGTGCTTTTGCAGTTATTCATAGACATCTGCAGAGCAGCAAAAAATGAATCCACCTAATGTACATGTTCCCAGCTGAGACTGAACAAGGCAGTGCTCTGTCTTCTTCCTTTGGCTCTTGTACTGTCAACAAGTGTCCTTTTTGGAGGCCTATTTAGGGCCACCTTTTTTTTTTTGCATTTTTGTGCTTTTAGTTGGTAATTTTGCTGTTTAAATGGCCCCCAAAGCACAGTACTGAAGTTCTGTCTATTGTTCCTAAGCACAGAAGTGCCTTACAGAGAAAACAGATAAGCTTCATCCCAGCATGAGTTAACAGTGCTGTTGACCACAAGTTCAGTCATTAATGAATGGTTACTGAATCAACAACATCTCTTAAAGAAAGTGTCTTTAAATAGAAAAATGCATAAAACTAAGTTATGTATTGACTGATTGACAAAAAAGTTGTGATGAGAGCCTCACGGGAAACTAACCCTAAGTTATTTCTCCTAGGAGTGTTCCCTACTTCAGTGTTTGCCGTGATTTGATAGCTCACAACTATGGTGAATAACAAGAATCAAATGCATCTTTGGAAAAATATCTGGATAATGGCTTAAGTTAGATGGTGAAACTCCAGGGGCCTGGGCAGAAATCAGCTGGTCCCTATAGGGATGGAATAGAGATAGGAAAAGGAGAGGAAAGCGAAAAGAAGGGAGAGGTAGGAGAGAGGAGTCATTGGTAGGAAGGGACTTATTTAGCTCTGGTTCAGTAAAGGGCCAAGAGAGCAGACCCCAGCCACTGGGAGGCTGCAACAGTATTAGAGAACAGGAACGCCTAATACAGACCCTTTAGGGTTTCTTGCATTTGGGGTACACTATGACCCTCTCCTTGTGGCTTCCAGCCCTCTCTCAAAGTCTGTTGTGCTCACATGTGCTTCTCATGACTGAGGCTTTTGGGTTTTGTTTTAGTTTTGTTCCCATTGGAAATCAGAGATGTGGCTTAGTTTCCTGTGTTCAGCAGAGAGATGCAGAACTTTGTAAGGAGGCAGGATTTCACTCTACCGAGAGCACCATGATGCTGTCAGCCCTCCAGGGAGAATCTTGGGGAGGACCTTGCAGAGTCAGAGGCTTTGGAATTGAACACTCCTTGCCCAGGCAATTTACCTGGCTCTGGAAGGCTGAGAGGGCCCAGGGGACATCTGAGACGCTGGCAGAGCTGTTCTGTTTGAGGCAGGGCAGGGTGCAGAGTCTGTCTAAATGTCCTTCCCCTTGTCACCCCTCTACTCTGCAGAACAGAGGATGCAAAGCATGGACCTAAAATACAACAGACTAACAAGCACAGCTCTCTCTTGGACATGTGCCTGGTACATTCCCTGACTATGGATTTAGCTTAACCCATGTATTCCTACTTGGCTTTTCACGAGGATCACAGGACTGTGCCCAGAGCACAGCCAGAGACCCAGGACTGAGCTGGGGTGGGAAAGGTCAGGCTCCCCTTTGTTGAACGCAGCTGTGTATTTGGTAGCAGCAGAGCCAAGCCCTTCACTTGTCTTCCTGCTTCCCTGTGGAATTCTTCTGGCAATCAGGCTCCCCACTGACCTGGCTTCTTTCCTGGAGGATGGAGCTTTTAATCATATGAAACCAGCCTCTTGAACATTCCAGCAAAGCTTGAGCAGGCGGTGATTTCCCCTGGCTCCACGCACGTGCCAGCAACGCTCCTGCCACCTGAGCCCCTGGATCTCTCAGTGGTGGGCTGGGGAGGGGGGTGCTGGGGAGGAGAACTTGCTCTGTGGACACAGGATTCCTCCAGACCCTCCTCAGTGGGGAAGGGGGCGGAGAAACAGACAGAGGGGGCTGCTGCTCCTATGGCACCTGCTCGTTCAGGAGCTCAGGCTTTGCAGAGCAGCTCTTAGCCCTCCTGTGTCACCTGGTCTCTTTGCTTTTGCTCTGGGGTCAGGGATCCAATGACCCAGGACCTCCTTGTTCTGTTTCCTGAGCCCAGAGTGTTCGCTGGCCGTAATTATACACCCACATCACAAACATCTTTTAATTCCCTTTATCTCATGTTTTTTCCTTTCCGAATTTTGTCAAGGCTGATACCTATATTCTCCTTTTGGGCTTATGGACCAACTAATCAGAGGTTATAAAGCTCTGTAACAAGGAAAATTTACTTGCTCCATATAAATGTGTTGGATGTAGGTGGTAACAGATAAAAAAAGATTATTATTCAAAATGTGGTGCTAAGATGCCAGGTGCTGTAAGACTTCCTACAGATTTTGAGGAAGTTAAAGTGCTGGTGTCTTTTAATAGCATGAACTGAAAAGACAGAACTGTTTGGTCAGTTCTGTAAAATATCTATTAGGCCATTTGTTTGACTCAGAAGACTATTTCAATCAGGCAAAATAGTCTGACCAGTAGACTGAATGAACACAGACTGGAAGGGACCCAGGTTCTTAATATCTACGTGTAGTCTAGTTACAAAATTTTACGTAAGATATGAATGTCTCTTTCCCCTTCCATCCCTACCCCATCCAGCTGTGTGCATGTCCTGCAGCCCAGCAGCCTGCTGACAGGTGCAATCAGCTTCTCATCTGTAGGGAACCAGTAGGTTGGAGGGCCAGGTTCTGTGGGGCCAGGTGCGGGGACCATCAGCCTGCATCCTGCTTTGAAGGAGACTCAGTTTTCACAGATCTCAGACCCTATCTGGTTGAGTAGGTACAGGACAAGGTAGATGAAGGTCCCCGTGGGATTCTTCCCTGTCTTCTGTCAAACACACTTTGTCTTTAATCAGAACAGCTCATCTAACAAAGACTCTGTGTGGTCCAGAGTGGCCTGTCCGCTACTGGATCAGGCTCGCTTGGCTGCCTGCCTGTGTATCTACAGGGCCAGGTTCATTGAAGAGAGGAGGTCTTTGGTATCCTGGTCTGAAGCAAAGTCACGTCTTCTGGGACTTGGTGGTGACACCAGAGCTGCTTCCTAACAAGGAAGAAGAATCCTCCTCCCTCCCTGTCTGTGACTTATCAGGAATGCAGACCTTGGATCATCAACCCTTTATTCGACTTCAGGTCTCTTTTCATCACGAATGCGATTTCCAGCCTTCCTGCCACCCACCTCCAACGCAGCCTACACGCCACTGTCAGATTCCTCTTCCTGAACCATGGCTTTGATCAGCATTCCTCCCCTGCTCTAAGAGCTTCAAGTGGTTCCCCCTGCCTGCAGAGCAAAGATGGCACTGCTTAGCCTGTCACTACAGCCCTCCACAATACGGCCTTAGCCTGCTTCCTTGAAACCCATCTTCTACGTCTTTCCTAAAGGAACCTTCCTTTTCCATCAGTTCTCTGTGGGATGCCCAGGGCATCCTCGTACACCCTTTCCCTGGTGTCTTTGGCTCCTCCAAATACTGGGATGCCTCTCACAATCTGCTCTCACTCCATAAAAGTTCTTCAAGAACTAGTTCTTTCTCTAATTAATTCTTAATTAATTCAGCCTGCAGTGACATCTTTCATTGTTTTGTCTTCACTAAGCCTGTTATATGCATTCATTTGGTGCTCCTGGTTCTTTTCAAACTTATCGCATCAATAAGAAATTGGTGAGTGTGTGCTGGCAACTGTAAGGCCATGGCAATGGAATGCTCTTGGGGCTGGTCCCCTTCTTTTTAAAGAGTGGGCATGATCTGGAGTAGGGCACAGAGGAGGAATAGGAAAGTTCTCAAGGGAAGAAATACCTGGCATTTATCTTATTACAAAGGAAGTTTCCTAATTGGCAAGGCTGCTTTATTTAATAAATAGAATTCTTCACTGGTTTCTGTCAACTATGCATTCTTTTCTAAAGTAAAGGGTCTAATATTACCTCCTCTGTATGTAAAGCTGATGTAAAGCTCTGGGAGGGTGCTTCTGCCCCGCATTCTGAGAAGTGGTCATGGACCTCACGGAGCCATTCACACACGCTTGCCCAGGTGTCCCCAGCAGGGTCCCATTTTTACAGCACAGCCAGCCAACCTCTGGACACTGTGCTGTGGAACATGAGCCAGACTGACTGCTCATTCCTAATTCAAGCCTATGACCTTGGCCTCATCAATACACTAGCCTATATAAATGAGCCAGACAGCAGCAGAGCACTGTGGGATTGATATAGGAGAAAGCCTTCATATATAATGAAGAGAGATTCTGTTCTTCCTAACACCAAGGCATGAGAAAGCCTCTTGAGCTGAATTCCAAGAAGCTGCCAGCTATGATAAAAAGGGCTCTTGACTACAAATTCGAATGCCTGCTCTCTGATCCTCTTGATATGACTGGGAAAAGTGCTTTGTTCTTGGTGGTGGTTTCCTCATCAGTAACTAAAGGTTTGTTTTGTTTTTTCTGATAATCTCTTGGGCCTCTTTAAGCTCTAGAATTCTGTGTATCTGAATCATCTTTGTGCCCAAGACTGAACTAAAAGAACTCCTAATGTTTTCCAATATTGACTTGCTATAATCACTACTGCAGAAAGAAGAACATGCATTTGTGGAAATCTATGCCAACAGTTTCACTGCTTTGAAACAGTGCTCACAGTTTGTCTCTGCTTAAAGTTTAAGGCTTGTTTGTTTGTTTAATCTGAAATGACAAAATTGTTGGCTCTATTGGTATCAGTCAAGATTCTTGACTGCAAGCAACAGAAATCAAGTCTGGTTGACTTAATATGAAAAGGAATCCATTGGAAGATGCTTTGAGATCTCAGATTCAGCTCTGAGAACTGAGAATCAGGAGGACAAAAAGGACATGTAATGAAGAGGCTGATTTGTTTTTTATGTTTGACCACTGCAGACTCCCACCCTTCTTCCCTGCTTGCTCTACATGTGGGCAACCAAGTTAAGAAGACCTATGGGTGCTGTAAGCCTCTGCTGGCAGCCAGGAATCTCAAATTATGCAGTCTCTAGCCCAACCCCTCCACTCCCTACCCACAGTAAAGCCCCATCTTGGTTGCCTTCTCATCAAACCCAGAATAAGCCTTTCCCTCTTTTCATACCTGGGAGGCTATGACTCAGTGTTGACTTCTAACAATACTGTGAAAACTGCATGCCAATAACCTTTACATATTAATCCAATCTTCATGACGCTGACTCATGAATTTAAGAACTGTTTTAATTTGTAAAAGCAAAAATGTCACTGAAAAGTTATTTGTGCCAACCTAGCTTTTGAAGCCTAGTCCACAGTTGTAGGGAACGTTTAATGAGGCTCTGGCTGTAGCAGCCTTTGTTTTAGAAAAAGAACTTAACCCCCCAAAGAATTCTACAGCCTTTGTTTTAGAAAAAGAACTTAACCCCCCAAAGAATTCTACAGCCTTTGTTTTAGAAAAAGAACTTAACCCCCCAAAGAATTCTACAGCCTTTGTTTTAGAAAAAGAACTTAACCCCCCAAAGAATTCCTCCGCTTCTTCCTTGCTTAGTTGGGTCTAAGCATGCTGTGGTCCTCTGAGTCTTGGCAACCTTGTATTTTCTTTCTTACCCTGAGCCACAAGTAGAGCACAGATACTGTTTCACTTAGGGTGCATTTTGAATGTGTGACAGGGAGCCAGCCAAATTGTCACACAAGGGAGGAATAAGCCATATTATTCTCGGTTGGTTCATAGCAAATTTGGTTGGAGTGGGAGTCTGCAAATGGAGACAAGAAATGGTAATGTAATGGAAAACATATTTGCATAAATGCTTGTAATTTCCCAAATCTCTATGGGAGTGAAGAAAATACATATATTCTGTTGAGATCTCTGGTGCTCTCTGGAGCCCCTCTTTTCCTTCCTTTGCTCTTGAACAAACCTCATAAAACATCTCATCATGCCAGTATCTCCAGAGGCCTAGGGGGTGGCGGGGTGTGGGGAGGCTGGAAGAGACCCTGGTGCCTAGAGTCACACAGGGGAGAGCCTGGCCTGAGCTGGAGCCTCTTGCTGTGCCAATCCAGCAGACAAGCCCTTGGAGGAACTCTGGGCGTTCTATGAGGAGAGAGAAAATTGCCAATGCTTTTGCTTGGTTGTAGGTTTTCCTTTGTAAGTTTTATCAAGAGGTACTAAGACCATCTAGCCTTTGGGTTCCTGTGGGCAGTTCAGGCCTTAACTGTTTCCCACTTCTCTAAGCTCCAGAGGCCTGACCTGGTAAAGGAGTCCCACCAAAACAGGCCCTTGACCTTCCCAGTAACCCACTCGATCTGCCCTGCCCGGCAAACCAGGGCCCCTTGGCCAGATATCTCCAGACACCTGGGTTGGAGATAAAAGTTTATTAGAACACTGCCACGCCCCATCATCTATGGTGCTTTCAGCCTACAGCAACAGAGCTGAGTACTGTAGGGCCACAAAGCCAGAAATATTTACTATCTGGCCCTTTACAGAGATAATATGCCCACCCATGGCCCCACGCTCTGCTCCCATCAACCTGCCTTTCCCTGCAGATAAGGCTCTGCTCCTTCCTAGGTTTCCCTAGGAGAGGTTTCCCTAGGTTTGTCCATGTGGCTAACTCTTCCTTCTCCTTTAAGGCTCAGTGCAGGCATCAGTTGCTCCAGGAAGGTTCCTATGGATCCCAGAGTGAACTAAATGCTTTTGAGGGGTAATGATTACATATGTTTACCTAATGCTCTCAGGCTTAACACACGCCCTGATACAAAACAGGTGCTCAATAAAGTGTTTTGTATTTGTGCACTAGATATGCACTGTTCCATCATGCTGCCATCGGGGGCACGAAAGTAATGGCCAGTGGTGTAGAAGTGGTTTGCTGACAATTTTAATGGCAAATTCACTTGGGCTTCAAGATTGTCTAGCCTGCTGCCAAGCAAAATGAACTTCCAGGCCTGTCTCGAACCCCATCCTAGGGACTTTAGCCAAGGAAGCCACAGTTCCGATTCTTGTTTTAACTGTCACAACCCCACAATGATAGGCCATGATGCAAAGGCCCTAGGACTGTTGACAGAAATGTGCCGTGCTCCCTCTTTGAGAATGCCAAGGGCAAGTTCTCCCTCGGGTTTTTCCAGAACAGTTCTGATTCTGAGATCCTATTAGATGTCACCTGCCCTAAGCTCTGCAAAGCAACCTTCTATTTTGGGTTGGATTGTCAGAAATACAGCTAATGTGGAAAATTGCTTTCATGAACCATTCACCAGGGAAATGTCTAGGTATGGATTTCTTGGTGTAAAATGACTGAACATTTCCACATAAATATGCATGAGTCCAACTTACCAGAGTGCTAAGTGATTAGAAAGATGCCTCTTGGCTAAACTGTACCTCACACTACAGTGTACAACGGCAGGAAGTTAGCTCATCTTTATCTTAAAACCGGGTTAAATGATGGTCTAGAAAAGGACAATAAAAAAGATGAGAATTCATGGATTAATATAGAAAATGATCCTGGAAGAAGTTAGACTAAGTAATTCCCTTTGTGACTGCCTTGTGATCCAATCCGGATTATACCTTGGGATGCTTGCATATGACTAATTCAAGTTTAGCTTTTAAGGGAATTGTTGTATTTGATATATAATATGATGCTGTCCTAGTAAGGAAGTAAATGCCTCATTCCAGGTTAAAATGATTCCAGCAGGTAGGGTTTGATTTCTCTGGTCCTGCTGACTGCCAACTACACAGGCATTAAATATCTGCAATGTAACCATATCTTGGCCCTTTTGTTCCCCTCCTTCTCCTCCTCCTTCTTTGCCACTTCAGACACAATGAATGCTAAAACTAGAAGACAATGTATAGTTTGTCTAACCCAATGCTTTCATTTTACAGATGAAGGAAGGAAAAAAGATTTAGAGGTGAAGTGCCTTGTCAGAGATCCCTAGTACATTTCAGGGGTAAGACTTGGACCCATATGCCCTGGCTTCTGAGCTGATATCTTCTTTATGACGTCATGCCCCTGTCAAAAAGTGGATCGAAGAGTTAAGCAGATGAAAACTACATCAGTCAGAATTACTGATTTGAAGCAATGGGAAAATATGTGATTGGCCAGGAGATAAATTAATTCATTGTCAGTACCTCCTGATTACCTCAAGGATAAAAGAGAGTTGGAAAAAATGTGGATTTTAATTATCCATGAAGACTAGATGATAGTCATTTAGCTCAGATGTGTCCCTTAACATTTGCTGGTGCTGAGTAAGCAGGCGCCATCTCTGAAATGAAAGGCATTCCATGAAAAAGCATGACCCCTGATAATTAAGATAATGGGGCATTTTTATATACTGATTTGAAGCTCAAGGATTTCTGAACCCTTTAAAAATGAAAGAAGCCCAACGTAATTCATCTCACTGTATTTCAATACAGTGCAGTATCAGAGGAACCCACTGACTTCCAATTGCTGCTTATGCTTGCTTTTTATTAGTGGAAAACTTTAATTTAAAAAATTGTTAGCTTGGGCTTCCCTGGTGGCGCAGTGATTGAGAGTCCGCCTGCTGATGCAGGGGACGCGGGTTCGTGCCCCCGTCCGGGAAGATCCCCACATGCCGAGGAGCGGCTGGGCCCGTGAGCCATGGCCGCTGAGCCTACGCACCGGGAGAGGCCACAACAGTGAGAGGCCCGCGTACCGCAAAAAAAAAAAAATTGTTAGCTATACACCTTCTCAAGAGGATTCCACAGAAAGAAGCACTACACTGAACTCATGGTGGCAGGAGTTAATGGGGCATCTTAGCAGGGATACATGTTTCTTGAGGGAGTGAATTTTTATCCATTGTTAAATAACCTTTGGCACCAACAAGACTCTGTATGTCCTACTGGTAGTGGTCCTTTTTTCTTCTTGTAATGCTACAGAACATTCTCAGTGTAATTTATAACAAAGAGAGATAATGGCTCACATAAGCTCCGTAATATTTAAATCATGGCAATAAAACTTGACAGACAGAAGGTCAGAAGTTTGTCTTGACAATGACCATAGCCATCTAGGTACCTTCTTCCCAGAATAAAGCTTCCTTCATTAATATTCTTTTCGGTTTCAACAGATTTAACATTTCAGAGTGTACCTAAGCCTGGGGCAACTCTTCTCTTCCTCATCTTTGTCCCCATCATTCTTTTTTATTTTTTAACATCTTTATTGGAATATAATTGCTTTACAATGGTGTGTTAGTTTCTGCTTTATAACAAAGTGAATCAGCTATACATATATCCCCATATCTCCTCCCTCTTGCGTCTCCCTCCCACCCTTCCTATCCCACCCTCCCTATCCCACCCCTGTAGGTGGTCACAAAGCACCAAGCTGATCTCCCTGTGCTACGCGGCTGCTTCCCACTAGCTAGCTATTTTACGTTTGGTAGTGTATATATGTCCATGCCACTCTCTCACTTCGTTCCCATCATTCTTAATTACTAGGAGTTTTAATATCTTGTTTCAAAGTCACATCACTGTTATTTTTATTGCTCACTGATCTGCTGCAGGGGCCTACAGACAGTCTTACACAAAGCATTTGTGCTAATTTCTAGTCTGGTTCTCCCATTTATTACGTGCCTCATTTTGGGTAGGTCATTCTACCCCTCTGAGCCTCCCAATGGAAAAGTCAGAGGGTTGGATTAGATTATCTCTAAATTCTCTTCTAGTAGTCGTAATCTCGATTATTCACTGATGTGTTGTATGTTTCTATTATAATTCTAAATTACAGGTACACTATTTTAAGGGGATTTTTTTGGGGGGTGGGGAATAAAATTCATTGCAAAAAGATAAAGCAAAATGACAGAATCCATGGTGGAGATCTGAATTTGGAAGGAGAACAAAATGGAATTTTCTATATCAGTCAGCATTTGGAAGAGGTATTTGGAGATGCTCCAGGAAGGACTGGAGTTGCCAGTAGCATACAATGCAAGCAGCTGTTTCTCAGTCGAAGGCCTGTCCCGGTCTCCCTTCCTCTTTCCTCTTTCCCTGTTTTTCTCCCAAGTTTAAACAGGTGAAAGAATGTGAGAGGAAATAAAGGCATGGTAATAAATTGGGGGCAGGAGAGGCAACGGTGAAGCAAGATGGGCGTAAAACCATCCCCCACCCCCAGTTCTATGCAGAAAGAGGAAATACCGTAAAGGAAGGCCCTGGCCCTGAGAGCTATTTCAGGACTTTGGCAGCTGACCCATAGGAAGGGTGGTCTGGTTTCCACAGATTCCACACAACGACAATCTTGTCTAAATATTTCATATGGTTCCTGTCTGTGTGAGAGTCACTGCCTTGACGACAGAGTTTGATTGGGTGCTTTTTCTAACACAGGCAGGTAAGGAAGAGAGAGTTGTAAGAGTCTTTGTCCTTTATCACACAGAAGCTTCACCTAACCCCCCCTCACATCCCCACCTCAAACATCCAAGCCAGCTGAACAAATCCATCCCAACTCCCACACAACCTACCCAAACAACATAAAACAGAACATCCAAGACCATGTCAAAGAAAATATCATCCCGTGGCACCTCTCCTTCCCCACTTTGTAAATTCAACATACTTTCACAGCAAGATGTGAGCTCTCTTTCCCCTCTAGGGCCAGTAGGCTTCAAACGGAATTCCTGGTCACAAAGGCGTTTTAATAAAATGTTATTAAGTAAACAATCTAGATATCCCATGTAATTTTATCCATAACCGGTTACAAAATGCAGGATAGTGCCTAATTCTGATCTACCTCTAGAAAGAAGAAAACCAGGAACATTTGACTTCATTTGTGGCACAATGATTTGATTATACATGACAAGAATTTCCTGTCCAAATGATTAATCAGAAACTGAAATAGCTCACTGAAGACTGTCAGTCCTTGTTCTTTCCCTGGAGATGTTTCAGCAAAGAATAATCACCCGCCCACCTCTCTGCCTGAAAGCAAGAGTCATTCTGCTGGATTCTATGCATTCGCAGCTATGTTGCTATCCCCATATGCCTCCCCACAGTAGGCACTGTGGTTGACCACCACGGGATCACACAACCACACACTGGGTCTGCACCTGGATCCTGCCGGCGCCACTGGCAGAGACTTCATCTTTCAGGAAACTGTAGGGAAAAAAGAGTGGGACATGGGAGATACTTTTTTTCTGGAGTCTTACTTTCCTTAGAGAGAAAATCCACGGAGCAAGACCATATTTATTTGTATTAATTGATCAGTCAACAAAATATGCAACATACAAGGCATGGTCAACAAAGGCAACAAAAACTATGACATGGTTCCTCCCTGCCTTCAAAGATCTGGTTCCTCCCTGCATCCAAAGATCGTACACATTTGTAAAACTATGACCAGTAGTAAAAAGTAGCATATGCTAGGGGACAAAGGATTAGAACTAAACTGAGGGAAAGTGCTTTACAGGTGATGGAAGTCACTCCTCTTTGACGCATGCTTCAGGAGGACCACACCATCGACAATGGTTCTCCCAGGCCTTTCTCCTCATGCTTTATTTTCCAAACAGAAAAATGATGGCTAAATTGTTTGCATCTTTGGATCCAAAATGTATGGTCAACTTGCTCTCTGTCTCTCTTTCTGTCTCTGTCTCTCTCCTCTCTCTCTCTCTTCAAATCAGAATAATTACAGCTAAGAGTTTTGTGAATTTTCCAGGCTCCTTAAGGGCCATGGACTGGCAAGAATTCCAGTAGAGGTGATGTTCAAAATAGTTAACGTTTGGTACGTGAGCCTCAACCAATCGGAACAGACATTCACCAGGATACTGTCCAATCAGAATTGAAGCCAGTCATGAGCATACCTGGCTGTGAACAAATCTTGATCTTCTGCTCCTGGATCTTCATGTTAGATATCTCTGTGATGAGGTCTTGACAGATTCTGCTTTTCTGTAACACCTAAGTTTGCACTGTATGTGTTATTTAACGAGGTTAATTAGGTTGATTGACTCAATCATTAAAGAGAGAGGCACACCAATCAGAAAGCTGGTTGTGAAGTTCCTCTATCACGCTGCCCTCCCCCGGACCCTACCCCATCATTGAGGCTTCCAGGCTTCAGGAAAGTTGACTGAGGGGGTCGCTTTAACAAGACCTTCTGTTTTATTTCTCAGAAACAAAAGAATCTGACTTCTTCAGAGCCCATCTCCACAAACTCCTCCCAAGTGAGCATATAACTAAAGGACTCCAGGATGCTTTGGCCATTTGGTATAATCAGATTCCCCCATGCAAAGAGGGCCCCATCTCCTTAACTATGCCCTCTCAGTGTAAATTCTGTAAATAAACTGTGCAGAAGTGTAGAACTGGTCTGCCAAAGCATTTCCATGGTCCCAGACAGGCTGCATTAATGAGGGGTGCTGTGGTCTGTTCTGCTCTGTGGGGATTCTCTCTCTGCATGGACCTGCTGCCTGCTGGAAGGAGAGCCCTGGAAGGTAACTTGTCTCTTTTATAACAATAACCAGCAGGGAAGCTTTGAGGCAGCCCTTGTGATTTGGGTGCCTTGAGCAATGAATGACACAGTTTCTCCCTCTCTCTCTCTCTCTCTCTGTAGCATAATTATAAAGTGCAAGCTTATTAGTAATGATTATGTATCTCTACTCTTTATCCACACACTTTCAAAAAGAGACATGCAGTTCGTGCTTTCCACATCTCATTCACAAACAGCCTGCAACTGATTTCATGTATAATCTGTTAAGTGGAATGTCTTACTATATTGTTTATATAATAACCTTTCTGCACTTTGCAAACTTAGTCAACCACAGCTAATTCCTACCTAAGAGCAGCTTCCCTAAAGTACCCATTGCTATGCATACCCTACATACATAATTTGATTTTATTCAATTGAATATAATACATGCACACTTTCATTTGCGCCAATCTAATCTCCACATGGCTTTTAAAATCTGACCTTGCTACTCACTCTTTGTGTGAAATTATAGTCATATTTATTCTATTTGGTATTGGAGCTAAGGATTGTGACTCTTTATTCTGGGGCTGGAAGAAAGAGGTATTTGATAATAGAAAACAAAATTATACTCTTAAAGTTCACTGTGATAACTAAACTCAAAACAATATCCTAAATGTCAAAGCAATTGTATTTTGAAGACTTAAAATAACAACCAATTAAGCTTCAAAAACATTTAGCTAACCTATAAAGACAGTTTCTAAAAAAGAATGAAAGTAGTTATGCAATATTTCCAATATATTTTATAGTCTTACAGTCTTTAAATTTAAATGAAGTTAAAAGGATACACTTCTTGGGCTTCCCTGGTGGCGCAGTGGTTGAGAGTCCGCCTGCCGATGCGGGGGACACAGGTTCATGCCCCGGTCCGGGAAGATCCCACATGCCGCAGAGCAGCTAGGCCCGTGAGCCATGGCTGCTGAGCCTGCGCGTCCGGAGCCTGTGCTCCGCAACGGGAGAGGCCACGACAGTGAGAGGCCCGCGTACCGCAAAAAAAAAAGAAAAGCCCAAAGTTCATGTAGTTTTTGTGAGGAAAATCTATGAGTGTGGTTTAGACACAGTGAATTTGGGAATTTTATCCCATGTAATGGGATAAAAGGAACACACTTACAGGCAGGTGGAATTGCATATAAAATCTGGCACCAGATATTTACTAGATATGAAGTACTGTAAGTCATTTCTTGCTGGAATTGGCCTCAGAGGACATCAGCACCTGGAATGTGCCTACATCAAACCCTCAGTGGAGGGCAGACACCACAAGGGCACCGTCCTACACACACACACACACACACACACACACACACACACACGCACACACACACACTTTTGTTCTGAACACTGAACAGCTATTATACTCACTATGCTGGGTTCTGTCCCCATTCAAGACAGCATGGTACAGTACTTGGTGACATTCCTGGCAATTTGAGAATTCCTCACAGCTTCCATGGGGTCATTAGAAGTCATCCCACTGCCCTCTGTAACCTCCAGTTGTTTCCACCTTCCAGGAAGTTTTTGAAGCTTCCTCTGCTGGATTTATTTTTAGGTTCCTTTACTGGTATCCAATGATGCCTGAACTTGAACAAACTCAATTTTAAAAGGCCCCGCATTGTAGACTTTGACCTGATGGGAGTGGGGAGCTGTGTGGCTGTCTGCTCCAGGCCAGCTCGTCTGAATTCAGCTTTGAAAAGGAACGCCTGGGGATGGGAATGTGGGCAAAGGAGCAGTCTTACTAAAGGCCTTGATGGGGGTGACACATCTTCATCGGTAGCACTTAGAGGGATCTCTAATTACTCTGACACATGCAAAAATGTCTTCCCCTGCCTGTGCCTGTGAGATAATAGAATATCTACTAAGGTCAAAGAGAGCCCGGGAAGCACAGTCCGGCTGGTGCAGCCTTAGAGCAAAGAAGGCAGTGCTGATGTCTGTGACCTGCAGAATCTGAGGGAGAAAAGGCCGTCAGAATAGCTCTGGGAACCTTTGAAAGCCTGAAAAGAGGATACTATTTTTTTTCTTAGTCTAGCCAAATTGCAATGAGTCTTCTTTTGTGACTTCTCAACAGTCAAATGAATATATCAGATCTGCTGTTCTCAAGGCTGGAGTACTATCACTTTCCTTTCTTTAATGCCATTTGGGTTGACCATTTCCTCTCCTTTACTGTTATTGGCACACGGGAGTTTAAACTTTCTCCCTGTCCCTCATTTAACAAATTACACTGTGTATCAGGAGTATCAGGAATAAATGAGAAGTAGTGAGTCTCGAAAGATAGCTTTAAGGAATGTTATGGTATCTATCAATCAAGAAGGGCTGTTCCTTTATACTTTAATTTGGGTAGTATATTTCCATTGGAGTCAGAAAGAATAAAAAATTTTTGTTAATATAAAATACAATCAGAGATCTTTCTCTTCCCCTTTCCCTTTCCTTCTATTCTTGAACAATTCAATCCTAAAGCCATTAGGTAGGTATCCATATGCAGAGGAGAAAGAGGGGCCACAGTAGCCTAGAGTGGGGTGTCAAAGCTCATACAGAGAGAGGGGCAAGATGGTAAGGTGGTGGAGTCCACGAGGGTGAGGAGGGCAATCAGGTAGGGAGATGGGTGGCCCAGCTCCAGAAGTCAGAGCATAAATAGGGTGAGAAGGGCATCCCCAAGGGCAAGGGGAACCTGGTATAGGGTGTCAGAGCCCAAGCAGAGAGAGGAAGCTATCTTCAGTGATGGGAATTAACAGCAGTGATGGAAATTGTGTACATACGGGGAGACTGATCATATATATTATTGTTAAGAGTAATGGGAGCCTGGCTTCTCACTGTCAGAGAAGGGCATTACAGATATGAAAAGGAAGGGGAAAAAATGCACCCAGTGGTGTTGGACTGGAATTAGAGGCATCAGGATGAATTCACAGCTTTCAACGTATAAGACAGCTATAGAAATTACCACAGTGATAATTATATGTGTGTATGTATGTTCTCTAGCTCTGTCCACTGGGAGGACCTAAGAACATGATACCTCTATAGCAATGAGCCACCCTAGTGCCCAGATCTTGGCTTCTAGATACCATTTTAAAACAAGTAAGAGCTGTAAACAAGTACAGCTTGTACAAGTACAAGCTGGAGTCTGCGATAACTTTAAAACAAGTACAAATGGAGTCTGCAATAACTTGTTGTGCCAGTAAGCAAGGAGATGTTGAGACAACAACAGGGCGTGAAAAGAACACAAAGGCCAGCTTGAAGAGGCTTCCACTGGCCACATCAGAGACAATTTGAGCATCAAAATAAATAATGATATAACAAGTTATAACAACTTGAATAAAGTAAGAAACAAGTTCATACTGAAGTAAATGAATAAATATACTGAAAGCTGGAGGAAGAACAGAATATTCACGTGGTTTCAAAATCCTTCCCCCTAAATACTAATTACAAAGGGGAAGAGAGTAACACTACAATGGAGAATCCTGGCAGATTCAGAGAAGGTTGTGCCTATTTTAAGCTCTTTTGGTAATTTTATATCCATGAGTCCTCCTCTGGGTGAGTAACTGCAGAAGAAGACAGTTCCTGAAGGGAAAAAAAAAAACAACCTGGGAATTCTTGATGTTAAGCATCCTATTTCCACAAGGCCAGGCTGACACAAGACAGAGGTGTAGGGTGAAAAATTCAAGGAGGCCCTACTCTCAGAGCCACCCTGTGTTTGCACGACCCTGAGAGTGACAGAGAATCCGGGGCCTGAACAAGGAGGCCGACTCCAGGCTAGGAGTGGTGGCTGCATGAACAGAGGTTCACCCCAGCTCACCAGAAGCAGACAGAACCAGTTTAAAACCGGAGGTTGAAAAGAAACCAACAAAACAAAACAAAACGAAGCTCGGGGGACATGGCAAAGGGTTCAAGCAGAGGAACCAAATCCGTCAGCCCTTGGAAGGGGTGAGCAAGTGTCTGGGAAATGCAAGGCCCAGCCACAGAGTGAGAGCAATGTTGAAACGGAAGGAAGGCAGAAAGGGAAGAGCCAAGAGGGCGTGGGCCGCACTGGCCCAGGGATGTCCTGTCGAGCTGGACTGAGACACCAGGCACTTCTCTTTATGGGACTTGGTGACATTCGTGTGGTGGCTTAGGCCTGATCAATTCGACAAAAAAGAGCAAAGAGACTCTTTAAGCCTCAATTTCCTCATATGTAAAATACAAATAATATCTTCCTTATCTGACTGTTAGAATTAAAAAGGGTTATTGTTTCCAGCTTCTCCATTTTACAAGGTTCCCACCATCATGGTCCAGGGAAGCGGGAGGGCGTGGGTCATGCAGGGGTGGGAGCCATTTCTGTCCTTTTAAAATTTTCACCTAGTATCAGTGAGGAGGTCCTCAACCTCAGACAGAGGAATCAGATGTGTGTGAGTGCACGCGTGTGCGTGTGCGCACTTCTGTTTAAATCTTAGCCCAATTAAATGCATGTTTTGATGCCGCTGGTTAAGGTTGAGAGAGGCTCTCCCTCCCTTTGGAATGTCCCCTCTTCCCTTCTCTCCCCTCTAAAACTGTGAGCTGCTTCAGCACGGGACTGCCTTCCCCCCCCCCCAGCACCTGTCACAGCGCATGACAAAGAGAAAAGCCTATTAATCACTTACAGAATAAATGAGGAGGAGAAATTCAGGGTCCAGAAAGAAACCCATTCAAAAGACTAATACTAAAAAAAAAAAAAAAGGATTTTCCTAATGTAATCATAATTTTTAACTAGGATTCACATTTCAATGCCTCCTGAGGTTGTTTTTTCCCCTCGTTCTTCTTTTTTCATTTAGAAAGCTGTCATCTCCTTTCCCTAAATAAGTTTAGAACTCTCAAGTTGGGTCACTAAATTAGAATTTTGCTGGGGTGTCTGAGACCTGTTACACACCTGTGAGAATAACAGGCCAGTGGAGACAGCCAGGCTTTAGAGTTTGAATCCTAGACTGCCATTTACCACCTGTGAGACTCTGAATGAATCACTTAATCCAGCTGCACCTCCATTTCCTCACCTCTAAAGCGGGAATAACATTTGCCTCATCATGTGGTTAAAGTCAAAGAGGGCTCTTCAGTAAGCTTCCGTGATCACTCCACTTAAAATCCCAAAACGCTTCCCCACCCCAGTCCCTTTCCCTATTTTATTCTTCCTCACTGCACTATCACCTTCTGATATACTACATAATTGACTTACTCATTTTGTTCATTGGCTGTCTTTCCTCACTAAGATGTAAATTCTATGAGGACAGAAGAGGATGTAATCTGAGAAGAGGAAGTCTCTTGGGACCAAGGCTGATGGGAATTCTGCTCAGATCCTGAGTCTCGGGCCACCAACCTGCCGCTGAGTGACTGGGTCACATCGGATTGCAGGCCCCGAGGAGGAAACAGCCTTGACACACTCCAGGACCTCATCCAGTTCTTCCAGAATAGAGGTTCTCCAAGTATAGTCCATAGACACCCTTGGAATCCCCAGGACCATGTCAGTGGGTTCACAACATCCAACCAATTGTCATAATAATAATACTGAGGTTTTATTTGCCTTTTTACTGTATTGACATTTGCACTGACAGGGCAAAAGCAACAACAGGTAAAACTGCTAGTGCCTCACTATGAATCAAGACTGTGTAACAAACTGAACTAATCGTTATTTTCATTATAGTAAAACTAAAAGGAAATAAAATAAAATTCCAGTTTCACTTAAGAATGTCCCTGGGACGAAAAGACAACCCTCAGAATGGGAGAAAATATTTGCAAATGAAGCAACTGACAAAGGATTAATCTCCAAAATTCACAAGCAGCTCATGCAGCTCAATGTTTAAAAAACAAACAACCCAATCCAAAAATGGGCAGAATACCTAAATAGACATTTCTCCAAAGAACATATAGAGATTGCCAACAAACACATGAAAGAATGCTCAACATCATTAATCATTAGAGAAATGCAAATCAAAACTACAATGAGCTATCACCTCCCACGGGTCAGAATGGCCATCATCAAAAAATCTACAAACAATAAATGCCGGAGAGGGTGTAAAGAAAACAATAAAGACTCAGACTTACTAGAGAATGGACTTGAGGACATGGGGAGGGGGAAGGATAAGATGGGACAAAGTGAAAGAGTGGCATGGACTTATATACACTACCAAATGTAAAACAGATAGCTAGTGGGAAGCAGCCGCGTAGCACAGGGAGATCAGCTCGGTGCTTTGTGAACACCTAGAGGGGTGGGATAGGGAGGGTGGGAGGGAAGGAGATGCAAGAGGGAAGAGATATGGGGATATATGTATATGTATAGCTGATTCACTTTGTTATAAAGCAGAAACTAACACACCATTGTAAAGCAATTATACTCCAATAAAGATGTTAAAAAGAAAAAAAAAAGAATGTCCTCGGTAAAGCCACAAAAGTCATTCATTTTGAAGAGCTTGACTTGGCTGCACATGTGTTTTTAATATTGTGTGTGACACAACAGAAGTACACGTAAAGTGGGAGCACCTTCTGCTGCGTTACCTAAGGGTGATGGTTGTTTTGAGGAAAAGCACCTGTATGATTGAGTTGTGAGTTGAATTGGATGCTCTTTCTGTGGGAACATCATTTTTTACTTGGAAAAAATGACTAACAGGCAAACGACAGTTATTCAGACTTGGAGATCTGGCATGTTCTCAGAAATGAAAGAAGTGAAACTGTCACTTCAAGAAAAACTGACAGCGTTTGTTGCCAGTGATAAAATTTGACCTTTCAAGTGAAAACTGAACTTTGGAAAACTTGTTTCTGGCACCTTGAGCTTCACAGCATCCCAATTCTTAACAACTTTTCTGAAGAGATCAAAGTTGATATTAATCATTGTGACTTTCAGGTGGTGGGTAATAGTGTGCTGACATTGGCATGGGTTAGTAAACCAGTATTTTCAGATGACTACAAAGTCATGCATGGGTCAGAGATTCATTCAAAGTGCAAGAGAGACTTTTTTTAAAAAGATTTTAAAATATTTTAAAAAGAAGTTTTAATGTAACAGAGTATGGAACCTTCATGGATATGGTGTCAGAGTCCACATTGCAACATTCATCAAGAAAAATACCCCAAATTCTCTGAAAAGAATACTCTTTCCTTTTCAAGTACACATCTGCATGAAGCTGAATTTTCTTCATATACTTCGATCTGAACAACATACCACAGCAGAATGAATGCAGAAGCAGTTATTAAATTTCAGCTATCTTTCCTTAAACCAGACATTAAAAAGACCTGCAAAAATGCATAATGCTACTCTTTTTTATTTTGCTTAAGAAAATATAATCATTTTTCATAAAAATATTTGTTAACATGTAATGGCTTTATTATTTTAAGTGAATATGTTTAAAATTCCCTGTTTTAATTTCTAATATTAATCTTTATATAACCCTCATAAACAAAAGCTTTTCTGGGTCCTCAATGAGTTCTAAGAATGTAAATGGGTCCTGAGACCACTGTTCCAGAAGATGTAGAAGCATGGCAGGAAAGAAAGAGCATGACCTTTGGAACACAGTGCTGCTTTTTGATTCTGGAATTTCCACTTACTAGCTGTTGATTTTTGCCTACTTAGTTAAACTCTCTAATCCTTGGCTTCATCTTGTGTTGAAGTAGGGATAAGAATACTTACTTTCCGTTTCCTAAAGATAAGAATTTATGAGGAAATTCTTGAGAAGAAACGTGAAATGTAGTAAGCAATTTAAAGGCTGAACTCCTTTCTCCTTTTTCTTCTTTAGACCCAAATAGAAAGGTCAAGATCACTCAGTAAGTCCTTTCTGCACACGTCAATAGACCTGGATGTTTAAGAATAGTTGGCTCCACTAAGAGTGAGCCAAAAGCAATCAAATTAGAAAACAAAACCAAAAAATTCATGGAGGACCCCAAACCACGGGCACATCTGCTCCCTAGAGCACTCACAGATGGTCTCCAAAATCAGCTGAGTGACTTGCCCCCAGCCTGGTCTTTCCAGTCTCAGCTTGTCTTCTGATTGGGATGGCGTTTTGTCCTTGAGTCTCTGTCTCAAATTGACCAGGTCTTCCACAAGCCCCAGTTTGCCTTCTGGACATGACACTTGATCTGATCACTCCAACTTTCAGCAGCTCTGTCCACAGGTCCCCACTATGCTGGATCTACCAGTAACGGAATATCTCATCCCTGCTGGACCCCAGGCTAGCACCACTTCAAACAGGACCCTCTCCTAAAATTCCCCTAGGATGAGAGCTCAAACCTCTATCTTCCAGTCTTTTGTTTCAAAATAGAATTTTAGTGCTGAGGAAGTTGAACTTGTGCTGTGTCTTTGCAGCTGCTCATCCACAGGAATAAAAGCAAAGGACTTCCAGGCAAGACTTTAGGCTCCATTCAGAAAATCCACCAAGATCCCATTAATGACGGGATCATGTGCATAATTATGAGTGTATCTTGTAGAAAGCTTGATCATTGGTGAGGATGTTCTGGCTCCTCTTTGCTCCCTGGGGAATGGGATTATTTCCATTTTCATAATCCAGAGGAATACTCAAATGCATTAGCTTTTAGACTAATGGTCAGGGTTTCCTGGAAATTCTTTTCCATAGCTGCAAGGCTAGTCTGGATTCCAGACATTTTACATCTGATCAAATGGAGTGAATCGCTACCCTGGGAATATTTCAACGTGCCTGCTTATTCACCATGGAAGTAAATGAGCTTTAATCTGCAAAATGCAGAGGGCATGAGCATAGGAATAAAAGCAGTGATGAAGAAGAGTGAGAAGTTGTGGAAGAGGGAAGGACAGAAAAGGCCAGAGGGAAGGGATGTCTCTCAATCCAGAGTAAGGAACATAGTCAAGAGTTGTATGGGGCTCTTAAAGTGTCACTCTGTTGATGAACTTTTGGCTATCACATATTCACTACTATATAGAAGCTCTTAGTAATGCAAGTTTACATGACAAGTGTAGCCTGCCTTTTTTGCATCATTCCAAATTTGACAATATCCAGGGCAAATTTGACGAAAGGATGTCTCTGAGATGAGAAGCCAACTTTCTAGCCACAGACTCTTACCATGGTCTGCCATCAGCCCCCATGATCATTTGATTTCTCAGGCCCTGGTTGTCTCATCTATAAAACTGGAGTGTTTAACCTACCCTCTGCTGTCAACCCTGCTAGTCACAGTCATCAAAAATCAATGACCGCCATTTTGAAGTTAAAAGTTTCAGGGTGATGGTTTAGAAAACCATGTTGTTCAGTTTCAGCACAAGAAACTGTCAGGGCCCAGACAGGATAACAAGTCTTATCCCTGCCTCCTGAGTTCCTCTCTCTGTCTCCTGCACAGGCTGGTAGCTTAGGTTAGTAGCTGTCAAATCCTAAAGAATTTCCTCTCTTAAAAAAATATATTCTTTACTCTTGGCATCTGAAAAAATAATCCCCACATTTTTCTTAACAAGAGCCACCTCTGGAAACTGCTTCCCAAGACTGCCCCACCTCAGTGATGACATCTTAATCCAACCCTTTTGCAATATCAGAAACCGGGGTGTCTTCCTGGACCCTTAGAACTCTCTCATCTCCCAGCATCTAGCATTGTGTCAGCACATAGGAAGCTCACCTGTTCTCTGTCTCTTTTTTTCTCTCCGTACACACACACACGTACACGCACACACACGTGCGCGCGCACACACACACACACACACCCTTAAATTCTATCTTCCTCAAGACTTTTGCCTGACCTTACTGTCTTCCTCTGCACTTTGCTGCATGTTTCTACTCTTTCTGTCCTAACTGCAAAATAAAACTATATTTTTATATCCAATACCACTTTTCTCTGAATGTGTTGTTCTCTTTCCAAAGCCAGCTGTCTCTCGAGTACTAGTCCTGGGTTCATGTGCAGTCTCTGAAGATGTCTTATCCACAGAAAACAAACTCTTCTGCTTTTGAACAAACCTAATTCTCAGAAACACAGTGTCCTGTTGGTAAGATTTTTTAAATTCCTCATTAGCTCTTGGAGTTGTGCTAATTCCTTAAATTTTTCCTCAACCTCCACCTAAGAAAAATGCTTAATTCCCCATTTAAGAGAGACACCCGGGCTTCCCTGGTGGCACAGTGGTTGGGAGTCCGCCTGCAGATGTAGGGGACGCGGGTTCGTGCCCCAGTCTGGGAAGATCCCACATGCCGTGGAGCGGCTGGGCCTGTGAGCCATGGCCGCTGAGCCTGCGCGTCCGGAGCCTGTGCTCCACAGCGGGAGAGGCCACGGCAGTGAGAGGCCCGCGTACCGCAAAAAAAAAAAAAAAAAAAAAGGGAGACACCCATTTAAAATATCTGCTCATTGATTAAATGCCTCAAGGCTTCTATGGTAAAAATTCTGATTCCAACCCTTTGATCAGGGTTTACTTATGTTTCACTGAGAATCCTAGGCCAGGAGGAACCTTGCCTGGGGGAAGGGGAGGAGGCTTTTGAACAGCTCACACTAGCAGTAGAGACCACAGTGGATCCAGCTTTTGTATATTCATCCTGTATATTCCTACTGTTCAGTCTAGTATAAGAAATTGACTTATCTTAGGTATTCAACTGCTAAAGCTCATGGTCAGGTGCCTTTGAGAATCTGTGGATAAAGCACAAGAATCCTAAAAACTCACTCTTGCTGCTTCTCCCTTGTTGGTTCCAGATGCCAGTTACTGTGTCAGACTGCCCTTTTTAGAGGGACAGGGGTAATCTCCCTAGACAGCACTTTGATCCCTCCCTACTAGCTGAGAAATTGGAAGGAGAAACAGGACAGTGATTTCAAATAATTTAATTAAGAATCTGGTTCTGATACTTGCTGCAGGACTTTGGGCAAATTGCTTAATTTCTCTGTGTCTCAGTTTCTCCATATGGAATTAAGGACATCCTCCTCACAGAAGCAGCAGTAATTCATGCCTACTATTATTAATATTATTACCAACATTAACAACAGTAATAACTGCAGCAATACTTTGAAGTAGCCAGTCACTGTGTGACATTAGCAATCTACACCAAAATCAAGAGCCTCTGCTAATGCTGCAGTATCACTCTCTCCGTAGAGTATGAAGTCCGGGGAAAACGTAGATACTCTTGCCTTTATCATTGGAGACTCTCCATCGTGCTAGTGTTCCATTATCGGCCCAAGTACTACCTACCCAAATGTTATCAAGCATGACAGATGGCAGGGTTTGTAATTAACTGCCCATATACAATCAAGATTAGATTCCTGAGAGATGCAATGCAAGACATAGTCAATCAGATATCTGCATTTTATCCTGCCTAAGATTTTGTCCCAGAACTTTGCTGGTTTTTGTAGACTGCTGAGTTGGGCTGGGCCCAAAGAAACCTCAAGGCCCTTTTTCCCCTCCTCTCTTGTGTTTTAGGCCAGAGTCAGCCCAAACTCCAGTTTTCATTCTCTGGATGTCACTCCTCCTATTAGTCATCCAGAGCAAAGGCCCATGTACTTACCCTTGAACTAGGAACAGCAAAGAGAAGAAATTATGAGACAATCAGGGAATTTTAAATATTGACTGAGTAATGGGTGATATGAAGGAATTATTGTTAATTTGGAGGGAGATTATGAAAGTGGTATGTGTTTACTTATTTTTAAAGAATTCTTATCTTTTAGCAATGCTTACTGAAATAAGGCTAAAATGATATGATATTGAGATTTCTTTCTTCAAAATAAACCTGAGGGTGGGGAGGATATGGTTGATGTGGGTAAATTTTTTAATAGTTACTCTTACTCTAATTTTGCATGTCTGAAAGTTTCCATACTAAAAAATTAATAAGGTTGATATATAAAAGTCAATAGTTTTCCTATTTGCCAGCAATGAATAAATAGAATTTGAAATTAAGAACACAATATCATTTACATTAGCACCCCCCAAAATGAAATACTTACATAAAGTCTAACAAAGTATGTACAAGATCTATATGAGGAAAACTACAAAACCCTGATGAACAATATCAAAGAAGAACTAAGTAAATGAGGAGGTATTCCACATTCATGGATAGGAAGATTCAATACTGTCAAGATGTTAGTTCTTTCTAACTTTATCTATAATTTCAGTGCAATCCCAATCAAAATCCCAACAAGTAATTGCAGATGTTGACAAACTGATTCTAAACTTTATACAGAAAGGCAAAAAACTCAGCATAGTCAACATAACACTGAAGGAGAAGAACAAAGTTGGTGGACTGACACTACCTGACTTCAAGACTTACTATAAAGCCACAATAATCAAGATAGTGTGGTACTGGTGAAAGTACAGACAAATAGATCAATGGAACAGAACAGAGAGCCCAGAAATTGACCCATATAAATACAGTCAACTGATCTTTGACAAAGGAGCAAACGCAACACAATGGAGCAAAGGTAGTCTCTTCAACAAGTGGTGCTGGAACAGCGCGACATCCACATGCAAAAAAATGAATCCAGACACAGACCTTCCATCCACCCATTATAAAAATCAATTCAAGATGGATCACAGATCAAAATGGAAACACAAAACTATAAAACTCCTACAAGGTAACATAGGAGAAAATCTAGATGAGCTTAGGTTTGGCAATGAATATTTAAATACAACACCAAAGTCAAAATTCATGAAAGAAATAATCAATAAACTGAACTTTATTAAAAATTAAACACCCACTCTGCAAAAGACAATGTCAAAGGAATGAGAAGACTGGAAGAAAATATTTGCAAAAGACCCATCTGTTTCTAGACTGTTATCCAAAATATATTAAAAAACTCTTGAAATTCAACAATATGAAAACAAACAACCCTATTAAAAAATGGGCCAAAGACTTTAACAGACACCTCACCAAAGAAGATATACACATGGGAAATAAGCATATAAAAAGATGTTCCACATCACATGTCATCAAAGAAATGCAAATCAAAACAACAGTGATAGATTGTTAGAATGACCAAAATCTGGAACACTGTCACTGGAACAGTGACAACATCAAATGCTGGCAAGGAGCAAGAGGAACGCTCATTCATGGCTAGTGGTAATGCATAATGGTGTGAAGAAACTGTTGGAAGACAGTTTGATGGTTCCTTAGAAAACTAAATGTACTCTTACCATATGATCCAGCAATGGCACTCTTTGGATCTTTGGTTTTTACCCCAAGGAGCTGAACATGTATGTGTCCACTCAAAAACTTGCACATGGATGCTTATAGCAGCTTTATTCATAACTTCCAGAACTTGGAAGCAACCAAGATGTCCTTCAGTAGGTGACTGGATAAACTGTGGTACATCCAGACAATGAAGTATTATTGAAGGATAAAAAGAAATGAGCTCTCAAGTCATGAAAAAACATGGAGGAAACTTAAACGCATTTTACTAAGTGAAAGAAGCCAATCTGAATAGGCTACACACTGTATGACTCCAAGTATATGATATTCTGAAAAAGGCAAAACTATGGAGACAGTAAAAAGATCAGTGGTTGCCAGGGATTAAGGGGTGATGACACATAGGCAGAGCACAGAGGATTTCAGGGCAGTGTGAAAATACTCTGTGATAGCATAATGATGGGTACATGTCATCATACATTTGTGCAGAGTCATAGAATGTACAACATCAAGAGTGAATCATAATGTTAACTATGGACTTTGGGTGATTATGATGTAACAAATGTAACACTGGTGGAGATGTTCATAATGGGAGAGGCAGGGGCTATATGTGAAATTGCTATACTTTTCTCTTAGTGTCGCTGTGAATCTTAAACTGCTCTAAAAACAGTCTGAATTTTTTTAAAAAAATCAAGTTAATAAGGAATAAATAAGTGAAAATAGTTGTATGGACTTATTTTCCCATTATAAGAATGCTAACTATTCATTGAAAACTTTTTCAAATATTTCAGTATAAAAAATACTGTAGTAAAAACACCTTGAAAACTTACAGAGATAAATATTATCAACTCATGTTTTCCTACTGAAATGGCACAAATGCTGCTGAGTTGATGAGCCATGCTTCTTTTCCAAGCTTAGCTTCCAGATCTCATAGAATTGGGGGAGGAAGAGATGCTTGTAACATGCAATGAAGATGAGGATTTGATGTCCAGTTATTCTAGAATAGGCTAAAAATTATACAGCTAACCTTGTTCAATGGGAAATTAATCCAGTTGTAGTTTTCCAAAGTAGGACATTTTGGTTTTATTTTCTTGGGAGGAAAGAGTTGGCATTTCATTCATGCAGGACCAAAAAAAAAGGAACACTACTGTATTTATCAATTTGAATAAAAACAAGTCCAATGTAGATAAGTCATAGTTATGAGGACAGGAATAGGCAACTGTTACCTTAAAAGTCCAGCTTCAAAAATCTCCTGGAATGCTCAGAAAATGTCAGCACAAATTAAGTATCAACATCAGGAGTATGTTACATTAAGCCCTTAGAATTAGCAAATATTTAATTAGTTCCCGAAGAGCCTCACATTTCTTCCTAACCTGTACCACAAACAAAAGTGAGAACTAGTTCAAGTTAAACAGAGATTTGGATTATTATCAGATTACACCACTCTGGATAAATTAACCTATTTAATTTCATGTTCTTTAAATGAGTAGAATCAAAGACTTACTTTGATGAAAAGAAGGGGTAGTATTTAAGGGGTAGCTGAGAGACTTAAAAGGAGATAGAGGACTTATACTAAATAAAAGGAGATAGAGGACCTATACTAAATACTGACTTCTGTAATCTGTCCCCTCTCATTTTAAAATTTGATTACTGACCACTTTGCCTAGAAAATGAGCTCACTATCCTTTATAGTTTGTGCTAAAGCAAAAGGGAGAACTAAGATTTTTGCTCTTCCTTTCTTCTTATTCTTTTCCTACTCCCCTCTCCATGTCCCAGTGGCTGCTTTTTTTTTTTTTGATCATCAGAGAACAGAATCTATTTTTATTAAGTTTTTTTTTAATTAATTAATTAATTAATTTTCTCTTTGGCTGCGTTTGGTTTTTGTTGCTGCGCGCGGGCTTTCTCTAGTTGTGGCGAGCGGGTGCTACTCTTCGTTGCAGTGCACGGGCTTCTCATTGCGGTGGCTTCTCTTGTGACAGAGCACGGGCTCTAGGTGCGCGGTCTTCAGTAATTGTGGCACGCAGGCTCAGTAGTTGTGGTTCGCGGGCTTAGTTGCTCCGCAGCATGTGGGATCTTCCCAGACCAGGGATCAAACACGTGTCCCCTGCATTGGCAGGCAGATTCTCAACCACTGCGCCACCAGCGAAGTCTTATTTTTATTGTTTTAAAAGATACTTCCTACCTACTCTCTGGATAATTTTTTTTTTTTTTTTGCCCATTTTGAGCTGGCTAGACACAAGGTTTTGTTCCCCTACCTTCGTAAGGATTTTACAATCAATATTAAAATTTGAGGGGGAAAAAGCAAGGTAAAACAGTTGCCAAACTTTTGTTCAGAGAATACAATCATCCAGTCAAAGCATAATTTTCAAAGGGTTGAAAAAGATGACTTTCATACAACTATAAAATGAAGATGTGCAAAAGATTTTATTCAACTTATTGACTAATGAGGGAACCAGTAACATGTTAAAACCAGTTAAATCCTAGCAGTGCTAGGATTGGCTTTCTATTGACTGATCTAATTTATATCTTTGTAAGGACAGATATCAACTTGTAAATTTTGGCTGAGTAGAGATGTAAATAATTTCTTCCTAGTGGAATAGATAACCCCAAACATTACATTTAAACTTAACTGAACATTAACCAGCTTTATAGCTAACCCAGCAATTTATTAAATCGCCTATGTATATGCAGCTTTCCAAATGCCCTTTGGACCGGTTTTAACATCTTGACCGGTTGACATTTTGTTTCTTACGTATCAGCATGTCACATTCAGACTAAATCTAGGGAAGAATAATCATTCTTAAGTAGTCTACCAGTAACTGTATTTTTTTATCTAGTTATGCTACCTTTCAAATACATGTAGAGGAGGATAATAATATTTGCTATTACGATCACTGCAATATGCTGCAGCGATCGAGAGCATTGGTTCTGGAGTCCAAACCACCTATACTATTTAGTAGCCATAGGATCCTGAACAAAAATTACTTAACTCCTTTGGGCCTCATTTACTATATCAATAAAATGGGGCCTGTAATAATACCATCTCATAGGGTTATTGCAAATATTAGGGGAGATTATAATGTAAAATGCCTAGAACAATACTTAGCATATAGTAAGCACTCAATAAATGTTAGCTATTATTATTATCATACTGACTAGTGGAGTTGTCTTGAAGCTGGATTTTAGTTACCAGAAATTATTTTACATACAGTGGCTCCATGGAGAACTCAGTCACCACCCAGAAAGAAGATGCTTATTGTTCATGCTGCCTGGAGCCAGACCCTCTGCTGTCACAGACTTCGGTCAGAAACAGGCCTCCTGTTTCATGGGCTGGCTTTTAATCTTTGCCAGGACTTTCAGGAAAACAGAAAACGGATTTGTAGCATTTATGAAACTAAAGCCTTATCTGAGTTCCCAGGGCTGGTTTGTCACATGGAAATGAGCTGTTCCGTCGCTTTATCCCCTTGATTTCGCCTCCAAGGATCTGGTTCAGGGCACTGCTATTTCCACATATTAAAACTTGGTGAGGATTCTCTGGTGTCTTTGTTTTCTTTGTAACTCGGGGTGACATACTTGTTTGCCAGCACATCCAAGCACTGCATTGTCATTCCATCTTAGTGGCAAGAACAGTGAGCTTGGCAAAACATTCTGAAAGCTAAACTTTGAAAATCATTTGTTTGTCAGGTAAATGGGTGGGTTTCTTTTTGTCTCCTGGATTTGTTTTTTGTTTCATTTGTTTTGTTTCTCCATTTGGAACCAAATAAGGTCTAAGATGGAAACAAAGAATTGGAAAACCTCTCCATGTAGGACTGTGGGATTGAGTTAAAGGAAGAGATTGTGCTCTTATTCCTAATGTGACCATGAAAGAGAAATCTCACTGTACCTCACTGTTTACTCCTCTTTAAATCCAGTGTTCATCACTCTTACTATCTTACTCCCCTCCTGTCAAAGTCTCCAAAGGGAGGAACGAGATGACACATGGGAGAATGCCTTGCAGTCCTCCTCTGGCACACACGTGGATCGTAAATGTGAGACGGCAGACTGTAGAAAGCACAAGGATAAGGCTCATATCTGAAGTACCACTTTGAGGAAGAAAAAACTTCACCAAGTGAACTGGGAGTATCCTGTGTGAAAGTCAGATTTATCTCGTGATGACAACATACCCAGCAAGGACAAATACTCCTGAGCGCACATAACACTGATCCAGACTAGCTCAGCTTATACGTTGCAGACTTTGGTCTTGTGGCTGCTGCAACTTCAGATTCTGCCCTTCGTCTCTCTCGTCACCTGGCACAAGCAGCATCAGTAGCTTCTGTGGCAAAATGATCAACATGCTTCATGTTTGGACCATTAGAAAAGCTTTGTAATTTTTTCAATCTGTTTTGACTTCAAAGCAACATCTCAAGTTAGCTTGTTCTTATCAGACCTGAAAAAATTCATTTCAACGGCATTTATTTCACACTCAAATAATCATAGACTTTTAAAGTTGCTATGTGTTGTCACCTGTATGATTTTTATGCCAATTTAATTATTTTAACCCTGTTAATACATAGGACAATCTACCTTATGACAATCTCAGGAGTGCATTTGAGCAAAAAGGAGGGACGGCTTTCATTAGGTTTGTGTTATGAATGATACACTTGCATGACTGAAATATATGGCAATTTCTCTGAATACAGTGTAGAATGGAAATCCACACAACCAGCTCTCAGTAGTGGATCACCCAAATTCTGAAATGGTGCTTTTTTTTTTTAAGGTGGTAAAATGGTTTGAACTAGTAACCGATTTTTGCTCCCCTGGCATTTCCTTCTTCCTCTTGGCCCGTACCTGTCCAGTCAGCTTGGCATTTCTACACACATGGCCTTAGGGCAGGTGTGAGAAAGCAGACAGCAGAGAACAGAGAAAAGAGGAGTCACCTGAGGGCATTTGAGTCACAACAGCCAAGGGCTTCAGGGAGCCAGGAAGGACAGATGTGCACAAGCAATGTATTTGGAAGAATATTGTTGAGGTAGTGTCTCAGCCTGGAAACTGGACAGGCACTCTCTGGGCTACAGGAAGGAGGGAAGTTGGAGCAGATGTAATGAGAGCTTAGGTGCTTCTATACCTCTTGTGCTCTGCCCCTGGCAAACCAAGCCCCCCGTAGGTGGGTTGTGAGGGGCAGGGATGAAAATCTCAGATAGGTTTGGGATGATACTGGGAATTAGTAAAGGCCTGTGCCCTTTCCTGGGTAGAACCCTAGAGAGGAAGCAAGTCCAAGAGAATGTGATGTACCTGGACCAATGCGGCCAGAGCATCTCACCAAGTATCCAGCATGGAGGTAGAGTCAATGTGAAGGACCCGGCAGGGGTGACTCAGTATTGACCTGCAGGTACTGATGAGATAGACGATGGATGATGTTGAAGATCTGTCTCAGCATGACCTGCCATCGGCCAGGCCTCGGCACTCCACCATTGCCATGGAACTCAAGCCTTATTCCAGGAAATGAAGGGAATGCTGAATTTTTGTGACGTTTTTCTGATACCCCAGCAGAATGAAATCTTTAAAAAGTTACATGGAGTTCTATAAAATAAACATATTTCTTGAACACTGAGATGGTATACTGACCTCTGTAACTGGCCCAATTATATTTTCATCTTTTCCTCAATTGTACTGCCTTCCCTCCCCCCCAGTACCAAATACCCTCATAGTCTCTCCTGTTAAAATTTTTATATTAGAGGAGGAATTGCTAGATCCTTACACCAAGATAAAAGTGAATGATAAAATTTAAAGTATTACCTCACCCAGAGATATTTTCACTTTGGCAAGGATTCAAAATTTAGGTCACAGGAGAAAATCCATCATTGTGGGATGCCAGCTCTCCATTAAATGGCAGGAAGATGGTTTCCTAGGAGGATCTATCTCTTTCCAGGGTTCCAAGGTCACCCTGAAGCTTGACTCTCACCTGTTAAACTCTTCTTAAAGAGCAAAAGCAGTGTTTCTCAACTTTTTTTTTTATTATCACTCCCCCTAAGGAGCCATTTTAGACACCTTTTTCTAATTTCTTCCTTGAAATTTTCACACTGCAGAAACATTATTAAGAGCTATTCTTAATGTAGTTTATGAATACCTGTGCTTTACATATAAAAAGGCTAAGAGGTTTCTTTTGCTCTCCCACAAATCAATTTTTGCTCTATTGGGGGACATACAGGCTTCATGGAAAATTCACGCTGTCAGTGCAAGGCTGGGTCCATAGAATGAAGATCAATGAAAGGGGCCTACTGCCCTCCTCACTGCCCCCACCTCCACCATCATTCTCCAGGCTGCACATAAGAAAGACGGAGAACTTTCTCATACTATGAGTACTCACTGCCTCAGGAGATGCAATGAATATATTCCTGGGAAGTTGAGGAAGAGCTGGTTTTTATTCTTTGAACTTGTTAAAAACAAATCCATGTTCGAGGCTGGGCCAATGGAATTTGAAGCACCTGACTCACACCAAAGTTTCCTATAAACAGTGAGCCAACCCAAATCCTTTTAAAATGGTATCCTCTGGCCTTGGTGAACCCTTCCAACAATTGCCTTTTGTAACAGTAGCATGATAGGGTACGTTGTCTGAGGAGCACTCATAATGGCTGTGTATACACACACTGTCATTATAAGAAGCATAATATCATCTCACGTTTATATTGCTTGCTTTCATCTTAGTGAATCCCAAAGCATTTTACACATTATATCATTATTAATAAAATAGATAAATACGTGAATGAAAGCATTCCTCTTTCTAAATGTATGTACTATATAATAGACTTCACAAGTGTATTGCTATGAAAAATGCGAGCAATCTGATTAGCACTTGTAAAAGAGTTGAACTTTCCCGTAGTCAATATGGTACCTGTACTGGCGCAATCTAACATGCTTTTGACAGTCTACTCCTCCATCTGTTTCCATCTGGTGGTGGCCAAACCCAACAGTGATGAATTCATTAGTTCATTTGTTAGTTCATTCATTCATCCATGCGTTCACCGAATGTCTGCCCCAGGTAAGCTTCTGTCTTGTACCAAAGATTATAGAAGGTGCTGGTTTTCCTTGGCAAGAGGTAGCGAGTCAGGGATGATCTTAAGGCAAAGAAGCTGCCGGGCATGGAAAATGTGAAGCTTCCTTCCTGGCAGTCACTTTTGGGAGCACCAGCTTCCTTCCTGGCACTCACTTTGGGGTATGACACACATGCCTGAAGTTTAAAGCTTTTGTGTCTCCATTAAATTAAACCAAAGTCACAGCGTTTTCTCATCCTGCTTGACACCCCAAAGAATCCTGCAGCCCCCTGACAAAAACAGGCATCTGCTCAGCGTCTCAGCAACCATGCCAGAGGCTGCTTTTCCTCTGAGAGTCACATGTTGCTCCCACAGAGGAAGAGGTGGCCTGAGCTGCCTGGCAGCCCCTACTCAAGCTCCAGCTCTCTCTTTCCAGGGAATGTACTGGCTGGTTCTGTTCACACCTGCTGGTCTTACTCAGCTGAGTCTGGGTGTGTCCAAGGAGTCCCAGGCAAGTCTTCGGAGGAGACAGGCTAGTGTTGGTGCTGTCTCTGCAGGCAGGTACGCCCGGGAATGTGGGCAGCGGCGGGCTGCCTCTGTAGCAGGATTGAGGCTGGAAGACATCTGGAGCCAGAGATGTGTTTTCCACCAACCTGCAAATGCCTGAAGTTCACCATAACAGGCTCCACTGAGTCTTTAAAGAAACTCAAATGCCCTCAAGAAAGGGCCTGAGCCCTTACCTCCCAATGTCTTGCTGAGGGCCAGAGAGGATCCACACAATGGAGGGAGAGCATCAAGAGAGCAAAGGCAAAAGCTGCCAACACTTGCTAGAGTTGAATTCTGCCAGTCTCACTGGTCCCCGGGGAATTCCTCTTGGCAGCCACCATGTATGCGGTGTCCACGTGCTTGCCTGCCTGGATGGTCCCAGCCGGAAACATTCAGGCTGCTTCAGGATGTGCTGGCTTTGCACAAGAAACCGGGAGAGAGGACTGTCTGTCCTTTCCTTGAGAAACGTTTTGTCCTGGTGGAAGCATGGCTCTAATACCCTAATGTTGCTGCCTTTTTTTTTTTGAGACAGTGGTAATTTTACCTTCATTGAGCCTCAGAAAACAACTTGAAAATGAAAAGAGAATATATAACTTCTCTCAAATGGGGGGCTGGACAAATGAGGGTCTTTCTTGCTCTAAAGTCTTAGGTAGTGTGGTTGCCTAAACCCTGTTTACAAACACTCTCACCCATGTCCTCACGATGCTGAGAGCAGGGCCACCCTCATGGGCATTCGACGTGTGCAGTCACATGGGGGCCTGTGCTCGGAAAGGCCTCACACTCGGTTTCATATTCTGCAGTCGCCATCTTGGAATTCTTAGTTTTTGAACAAGGGACCTCACATTTCCATTTCGCACTGGGCCCTGCAAATTACATAACCGATTCTGCCTGAGAGGATGCACCTGAGACATTCTTTCCTCTGGGAAGCCTTTACTGGGCCCCCAAGAGAGAGTTGGCTGCCCCTCTGGGCCCATTAGAAACCTGAGTTTTTCCTCTAATGAGACTTCTCAGGCCATTGGCCAGTCACCTCGTAGACTGTCAGTCCTCTGAGGCTTTCCTCTCCTGGCATCTACAACACCTAGCACAGTATCTGGCACTATGCACATAACAGATTTCGGTAGGTATTTCTGGAATGAATTGCAATGTACAATGTACAATGTATTTCTAGCAAGTGCTAATGTAGTTGTTAAATACATTTATGAATTTTACAGATATTTGTTAACCCTTTACCATGTGTTGGACTCTGGGGAGTAACTGGAATAGTAGAGAGAGCAACAAACAAAGCCCCTGACATGGAACTTGCCCTCAAATGTGGAGACAGGCCATTACTAAGAATCTGAAAAATACACAATTACAAATTGCGCTGATTTCTCTAAGGGAAGAAAAAAAACTGAGTAGAATCAAAGAGAACAATGGCTTCTCTCTAAGAGCTGGAAGCTATGTAAGGCCTGAGGGAGTGGGTTATGGTGCCTCAAGTAGCCAGACACGTCCAGAAAGGGAACAATCTATGATGAGACCTTGAGGTTAGAGAGAACTCACACCCCCTGGTTCAGGAACAGAAAGAAGGCCAGTGCGGAGCGAGCTTGCTGGGCACAGGGATACTGGCGAGAGACGAGGAGACAGGCAGGGCCCGGATCTTGTAGGAATTTGGATTTTATTCAAAATGCAGTGAGGAGCCTTTGAAGAGTTTTATGCGTTAGAGTAACATAACCCAATTGGTCTTTTCAAGAGGATTTCTTCAGTGGCACAGAGTAAATAACTTGGATGTGAAATAATAATAACAATGATAAAAGAATGGATGTAGAGCGAGCTAAGAGGGGGCTACCGCAGTAATACAGGGAAAGATAATAACAGCTTGGGCTAGGGGGCTGTGGAGGTAAGAAGAGGGAGTGTTTGTGAGATATTTTGAAATATAATTTGGTTATTGATGAATATGGGGAATGAGGGCGAAGGAGATGATCTGAATGACACCCGGGTTTCAGGCTTGAGTAACCGGATGGATGGAGGGCTGTTTGTTGAGACAGTCGATATGCAGAAAAGAACATATCTGAGGTCAGAGTAGAGGGTGGGAGTCAGGCGTTCAGATCTGAGTAGTTGGAAGACAGAACGGTGTCAGAGTTACAAGGGTGCCATGAGTAGTTTTCTGGTATGACAGACATAAAAACTGGGAAATCTGACTGTTCCACATGTACAGGGCTGTTTCTCCCAGAGCCAGAATAAGTCTGGGAACCAGGGTGGGGAGTGGGAATGACGCCCCTCACTAGGACATGTACCCTCACTAGGACACTGACCCACTTCAAATACTTCGCTCCTATTCTTGGTAGCTACACCCTTCTCTGAGAAGGAAGGCCTCCCAGGAGGTTCCACTGGATTCAGAGTAGACACTGCCATCTGTCCCTGTTGTTTACTGCTAAGAAACCAGTGGAAGTGGTCTGGAAGCGGCCAGCTCAGGAAGGAAATCGTGAGCTCTCCCTCCACTCTGCAAAAAAGGGGGCTGGGAGGGGAAATGTCCTCCACGTGTATTGGCCACCAGAGGAAGAGAACAGTTTGCAGAGCCCACGGAGGCAGTCTGGTTTCTGAGAAGGCCAAGACTGAAGGGCAAGCTCAGCGATGTAACTGAAGGTGTTGTGGAGTTTCCTGGACTTCAGGGGGTATGTGGATGGCTTGGAGGGGAGGGCTGGGGTGGAGTTTTGGTTCAGAATGGGGGACAGTGTGGGGATGAGGGCTGAGCTGCTAATGACTGCAGGGATGCCAGGCTTGGATGTACAGCCGTGATTAAATTAAAGAGGAATGTGAAGCACGGTGTCCTTGAGGAAATGGATAGGCAGTCGGTGTTTGCTGTGACCCCAAATATGTCACTGAGTGGTATGGAAATTCCAGAACCTCTGCTCCCTCGGCAGTGATAGAGTTGGAATGCAGAGCTAACAGTCCTGGATTGGGGCTGGTCTCAAATTGCGGGCTGGTCTTGAGCCCATGTGAACTTATCTGGGGAATTCTGACCCATCTGGATTTATACTTCTAATGTCAGGAAACCTTGGATGCAATAACATTCTGGGATTAGCTGGGATTGATACGTGATATGTTATTTGTGTCACTTGATAACCTCTGCTCCAGTCTCCCATATAAACTAAAACTCATGACAATGCCTCCTATGAGAGTTGCTGTCTCCACCCAGGGTGGACACCAAGGCTGTCTATCTTGTGTTCTTATAAGTTGCTGTTGGCAGGGAAGTGATCCTATTGTCCCCCTTTTAAATGACCTTTCTGTATTAAAGGCTATGTGGTGAATAGTGGACAATCCAGTGTTACCAAGCAATTACAACTTCCACCTCGTATTTGAGGTTGGAGAGAGAACAGAACGTATTTTAAGATTCACTTCCAAGTAGATGAAAATGGTTCCTCCATTGCTCCCTTTCTTTTCTTTTTCTTTCTTCTATTCTTTCCAATGGTCAAAATGAGATGTGGTGGCCTGGATGAGAGATTCATTCACACATTCCCTATTTTATCTCTTCATCACACAATTTAGTCTGCTGGGACTGTGCATTTGGAAATATGGAAACTGTGAATTCCCTTGTTTTTCCTATGAGATCATAAAAGGTGGGGAGGAGGGAACTAAACATTAAAAGTGGACCCACTTTTATTGTTTAGAAAAATAACAGTGGAATGGTTTCCACTTATATCTGACATATCTATTATCTACTAGGCATTGGAATTACAATGACAAGCCAGATAAACCTTCCCTCCAAGGGTTACTGTACAGCTGGATAAAAGAGAGTTATTACACATTATGGCAGCACCCAGGCAGGACACCTAGCCTAGTCTTTGGGGTCCAAAACAATAACATCTAAACTAAGTACTATATGTTGAACAGAAGTTGACCAGGTAAGGTTGGTAGGAAGAAGAGAACAGCCCAGGAGAAGCAACAATGTGTACAAAGGCCTGGGAAAGAGAGCCAGAATGGGCGTTCAGGAAGCGGGATTTGTCCCTTACAGCTGGGATGTAGAGTACAGTAAGGATGCCAGAGGGAAAGGAGTTCGGAGAAGGAAACCAGATCCTGCAGACCTAAGATGGGTGGGTGAGATATGACTTTCCTGAGGGAACTGGGAAACCACCAAGTCATGTGACAACAGTCAGATGACAAGCAGAGGGAATTAAGAGACTCAGGCCTGACAGAGGCAGACCACTGAGAGGCTGTGCCTGTGAGCTAGGTCCCTGGCTAGCTCAAAATTTTAGTCATGCACCCTTGTCTAAAAGTTTTTGAGCATGGACTCCAAAATATGACTAGTTACCTATAAGTGATAGAGAGGCAAGTTTATATTTCAACCATATAAAATAAATGATATTATGTATATTTCAAACATATGTATATTTAAACATACGTTATGTGTATCTTGAACATATATAATACTACTTCAGACAATGAGATGAAATATATAAAAACAGAAGTTCTAATCATTTTCAGTCCTCCTGCAGTGACTTCTCTACTGCATCCCCTGTGTCACTCTAGCCCACTCTGGAGACCACCGGCTGAGGCCAGTCTGAGCCTGAGACTCTGATGCTACGGCTGCAGTAGAACTTGGGACTGTGCTGGTGCACACCCAGGGCCCTGGCCTAGACCACAATTTCGGAGTATTTGAATTCTGTTCTCAAAAATTCTGATGCAAATGTTTCCAGTCCTTGGGAAAAGTCAACACTTAGGGTACTTTCAGCACTGAGAAAGATGCAAACAGCACCATCTCTTACCAAAGCAAAGATAATTTTCACAAAATTTTAATTTTTTCTTCCTTTTTAAAAGTAACATTTTTATGTTACTGATTAAAATATAATCGTGGAGGACTGTGGGGGAGGGGGGACATCTCTCCTTGGCTTAGTTGAATTTCTAACAAGTCTTGCTAATTTTGACTTGATGGTCTGTTAGGCTGCTGATGGCAGAAGGCTTGCATTCATCCAACTTAAATCCCTGGATTATGAAGGTGGTGCTTGATGGGGCAGGACCTGTGCCGGCATGGTGACGTGGGCGGTCTCTGGGAAGGCTCTAGCAATACCCAGGGGGATACATGTGTAAAGAAACCGTGTTTGAACACAGATATTGCTGCGGGGATGGTTCCCTAGAAAGTAACTCTCAGAGCAGAGCGCATCTAAGAAGTCAGCAAATAAATACATATGAAGCACTTCACGCGGGCTTTGGGGGAGCAGAGCTGATCTCTCCTTGAACTTTACCTGCCTCTTTCTTTGGCAGAGTGGCCTCCTCCTGCTCTCGCTGCATCTCCTCATGGTCTTACTCAGATGCCAAGACAAAAGTTTGCTCCTTGAGCAGGAATGCTGGGCAGGAGGTGACAAAAAGTTCATCGCGACTTTCGCTCGTTTAGGGAAATCATTTGCAGAATTTTTCCTTCCACAAGACAGATGCTCTCTCCCCAACCAAATCCCCAAAGCTAACAGATGCATATTTATGAGGAAATGTAACTATGGCATCTGTGAAGGCACATTTCCATATCTAAATATTTATTGGGACAGAGGGATGTGGTGGAAACAGCAGAGTGAAAGGAACAATTAAATGTTACAGGAATTACAATTTTTTAAAAAATCACTCTGTTTGGTTGTATTATATGTCAGCAACTTTCAGGTCTTGACTTTTTTTTTTTTTTTTTTTTTTACGCGGGCC
>NW_020175192.1:13248130-13421140 GCF_003031525.2 Neophocaena asiaeorientalis asiaeorientalis
CTGCATTGGCAGGTGGACTCTCAACCACTGCGCCACCAGGGAAGCCCAGGTCTTGACTTTTATAGATAGAGATTTTTATAGAGACACATGGGACATTTCCATGTTTGAGATGCACGTTCTAGAAATTGTAGGAAGACACAGACAGTTTAATGGGAGGCGTGGAGGCACTAAAGTCATCACCTAGCCTAGAGATCAAGAGAAGATAAAGCTACACAACAACTCAGCAGATGCAACCAAGGAAATCAAATAATGAGAAGGCTCTAAAGCCTAGTCATAAAATAATAATTTATCTTGAAAATAAAAGAGTGGTTTCTCTAGACAAGTACCGCATTTCTTTTGTCTCCTTCATGCCGACATGTTTCTATTCTATTTACTCTGAGAAAAATAAATTTTGAAAAATGCTCTCCCCAGATCATTTACTCTCTCTTTTTTACTATTTGGTTTGTTTTTTTCTTTTTAAAAAGATTAGACACTAGAAATCAAAGTTACTATTTTTTTTTTTTTTTTTTTTTGGCCAGACAGATAAAGGGCTAAGCTAAAGGGCATCCCCATCACTAGGGCTGGGAAGGCTCCAGGGGGTGGTGAGAGGGTGGGGATGGAGGACAGTGTCTTGATCCAGAAGGAGGTTCCAGGTGGAGCAGAAACAAGACTGCTGTGCTTGGTGGGAGCTGCCTGCATGGAATTAATTGTTTAATGGGTACTGAGAAGTCACCTCACACGCTCATGTGAAGGGAAGAGAAGGTGAGACCCTCACGATTCTCTCACAAACGCATTCATTTGACAAAAATTTATTTAGCACCACTGTTTGCAGGGTGCTCTTCTTGGAGCTGGGGATACAGCAGTGAAAGAAGTCCCTGTACTCGAGGGTTTCACAACCTACAGAGGAAGATAGATAATAGATCATCGGGTAAGTGCCAAAGTGAAAAGTAGAGTTGACGGGAGGGAAAGAGAGAGAGGCCTGAAGGGGGTGAGGCTGCGCCCTCCCCTCTGGGTGAGGAGCCCAGCCTGGCTTCTATATCCAGAGGTGCAAAGGATGCAGGGGATGCTGAGTATGACCACCATGCCTGAAGCTCCAGAGGCAAAGGCCCCTGATTCTGGAAGGAGGCTGTAGTCTGACATTGTCCCAGAAAGGAGCTAGACACCCTCTCACTGCTTCTCTGTCCACAATAAAATGCAGAGGCTGAGAGGGACCAGGAGAAGGCACAGGTTATGGCATTTCAACCTGAAGTGAAGTATTTCCCATTATCTTAACAAAGTCAGGATGTACAATGCCTATTCACTTGTTTGTTTGTGTTTATTCAGTAAATGTTTATATTTACAGCTCCTATGCACCAGTTTTTTAAAAGAACTTAACTCTTTTCTAAATGAACTAAGTGCAGACATAAAAATATTATATTTACAAACTGATTACCATTAGAGCAAATGCTAAAGAAATACAAGCACCTAGGACCAATTCGTTACCCTTAGCAACAATTCTTAACCTGTTAAAAATCGTTGTTTAATCCAATCCTGGTCATACTCAGACCCCAGGTAAAACTAGTTTACTGACTGTCTTTGACTTCTTTTCAGCTCAAAAATCTTTCTTTGAAGTCTTCTATATTTTGGCATTTCGGTCAGAATTTTGTTTTTTTTTCCCCAGCAACACCAGCATCATCAGGGAACTTGTTTGAAATGCAGACTCAGGCCTGCTCCAGAGCACATTTTAACAAGATCCCCGAGTGATTCGTGCACGTACTAAAATTTAAGAAGCACTGCTATAGACTATATCTAGTCCTGCTCTAACAGGAAAGCCTCTCTCTGAATCTTGCAAGATAGGCCACATTTGTCCTTTGGAACTTCCACTTGAAAGACTCACCACCTCTATTCCCTGAAGACCTAACCTCTGCTAGAGTCCCTCCCTCTGTCCTGTCCCAGGGGCTCAGAGGTCTTCATGGCAAGCCCTGCCCCTCTCTGAGTGTCAGCACACACTTTCCAACTCTAGATTCCCCACACCCAGCAAGGAGGGGGGTAGAAGGTGGCTAACCTCCATGCTCAGGTCACGATGGTGGCACTATTGTGACAATGGAGTGGACTCCTTATGTTATAAGGTCCCACCTCCAGCCTGTTCCTTTCCTCTTGACTCAAATCCCTAGAATCTCATGTATTCCAGGCACCTCTCTCTCCGCTTGGTTGGGGACTCCTTGGCTCCATTTGGACTCCACCCACTGCCTACCTCCCTGAATTGCTGCCGAATGAATGTCTAGGGCCTTTGGCCCATTTACAAATGCAATCATGGCAGAGAAACAGGCGGTGGTGAAGCAGTCAGGCTGAAGTAACTGCAGCAGATCCCTTCCGGAAATTTGCTAATCTCATGATCTTGAATCCTTGCCAAGCAGCCCCTGGCCAGCTCCCTCCTCCAAGATCCTCCTCCTTGCTACCCAAGGCTATTGTTATACTCAGCATCGACAGTCCCTGTGCTAAAAAAAAAAACCAAAAACTAAGAAGAAGCATATTATAGACATAGGATCACACACGTTATCTGGCACATGCCCAGCTTCCTTCCCCAGGTCAGCTGAGATCATTTTTTCCTCTCTTACCAGGCATTCCACCTCACTGTACTCGCAGATTATCTGTTTGTGCATTGAAATGTTTTTCTTCTTAACAACCTGATCAGATTTCTAAAAGTTGTTCATATGTTTAAAGGGGAGAACAAAAAGAAAGAATCTAAGAGCTCCAATCCAAAGACTGGGATTTTTAAAAAATGTTTAAAGGGACCACATGTTTCCCCCACTGAATAGCTTAAAGTGCTTCAAGCAGATAGAAAATTATTTCCTCAGTCTCTCTGACAGGATCCTATCTGAGTTATGGGATGTAGCTTGGGTAGTGAACTCATCATATTTGCAGTGAATCTACTGGGTAGGGACCCATGAGAAAAAATAATGATGTGTCTTACAGATGACACATATAATGGTTATCTCAACATGGCTATGTACTTAGGTGGTATAAACTTGGCATGTAACTAGTCCTTTACACGTGAAAGCCATGTAAACTTGTAGCCTTGGAGTCAAAGCTCCTCTTATGTGGAGATTAAGCTACTGAGTGGTGACTGGCAAGGGCCCCTGGGTCTGGTTGGCTGTTTTTGTGAAAATGTAAATAAAAATTCTATAGTATGCTTTTCATATCACATTACATGAAAAAATGGCAACATTCGTATGTCACACTCATGTCACCCAGAGGTAATCCGGAACTCAAACAAGACTGCTTCCAATGGAGATGACCAGCTGTGGGTCTCTAGCCACCCAGGCACGCTTGGTCACCTGGCAATGGGGGCTACTCTCTATCTCGGGACACACTCTTGGGAAGCACTTGTATCTACAGCACAAATGCTACCAAGTGCCACCTGAGGGCAACTTCCTACCCCTGCCACTACTGTATTCAGTGCTATCTCTCCATCCAGCTTTCGGATACTGTGCAGTTCCTCTGCCTGTCGTTCCTTCCTCTTCTCCCCATGGCCATTGCTTATGCCTAGTTATGGGAAGATCTCGGAGTAACAGTGTTGTTCCTACTTTTGAAGGCTGGAACACACTCACAGATGATGACCAGGCATGTGCGTGGAGGGCGCCCAGTGGCAACACTTGCTGTTCAAGGGGCTGGACGAGTTCTTAATTAGGAAGCTCAGTGGTAATAACCTCCTCTGAGGTCAAGTTAGAGCCTATCACAGTCATGGTCACTTTGCCCAACATTTTTGCGTGCTGAAGAGACTTCCCAGTTCTGCCACGCTAGTTCAGTGGATACTTCCAGGACAAACATATTTTATAAAACACAGGATGCCCCATTAAATTTGAATTTCAGAAACACAAATAACTGTTCAGTACAAGTATGTCCCACGCAAATCCCAAATCTGATGGAGCCCTGTGGTCTTATTTGCTGTCCTGCAGCCCTGCTTTCATGGTTATTGTGAGGATTCTCTGGGGTAACACACATGAAAAGCTCAACACAGGGCCCGACATGCACCATAGCTGCACGATTGAGATCAGCCAGTCTGTCCCAAGAGAGGATAGGGAGGAAGGGCTGGTCCTCCTGTTGGACACCCATCTGCTCTCTGCTTTGTTTGGGTACCAATCCCCAGGTGGGAGATAACAATCTTTAACAAGCTCTAAGTTTGAGCTACAGCTGGTAGTTACCTCCTGCAGGTTTCCAGATCTGGTTGAAGAGTTATACAGTGTTTGGGCAGCCTTTGTTCCTCATAACAAAGATAATTCTGGCTTCTTAAACATCGAAAGCCCTGGCAGCTCTGAGCCCGCACTCCCACCTGGCACCAATCAGCAGCTGAGCAGCAGCTGCTCTCTTTCATTAGGCATGCACTTGCCAGCTTGCCATCTGGTCCATCCACAAGCTCCTATCACCTGCCTGGACCCAGGGCGGGAGGATCTGAGTTGCCACCCCTGTGCCTCCCCTGCAGCCCTCTCCCTGTGCTGGCTCTCTGACCCCAGAAAATGCTGGACCCAAAGTGGGGCAGAGACTGAAGAGAAGAGTTAGGTAGGAGGAAAACAGGATGGATGCTTCCAAAGCCAGCATCTTTATCGGCCCCAATTCAAGAAATTGTGAATTGAGTTAGGTCCTGATGCAGGATAAAAGGGGGGAAAAGCCTAAGTACAAACAAAAATGAAAACAAACAAAAAACAGGAAGGGCAGCGTGTGTGTGAGTCTGGCGGGGGTGAAGAGGCTCAGGAAGATAGTGGAGAAGCAGGTAAGAAAGATGAGTGACTGGAAACTTAAGAGGCACAAGGGTCAGCTAGTCAGGAGAAAAAGACAAGGGCACCCATGGAGTGACTATCACAGTGACTATTAATGACTATTACAAACAAACTTTTCTCCCAGTGGATTAGAGTCTCCACAAAGTATAATTCCAGGCTGTTGAAGAGTTGCTGAGGAATTCTTACCTAAAGGCAAACAGAGCCCTTTTCCTTTTATTCCGCTCCAGATGACATCCTTTCTACCAACAGTGGGGTCAGTGCTAGAATTGGGATTGGGACCTGAAGGATAGCAGATGGGACTTAAGGCCCATAGGATGGCTGATGCTTTGCATTTTGGTGTTTCCTTCCACTGAGTGTGCCCTGCAGTTGACAGAGAGTGACTGAGAGGCCCAGGAATGGCCCTGACCAGGTCACATGGGGCTCTGAGGGGTAACTAAGGGTGCTTGCCCTCCTCCCTCCCCTACTCTGCACTGATCTTCAGAAATAGCTGAAGGGTGAAGGGTGACAAGGAGCAGAATAGAGAATCATTTTGTCCTGGAAAGCAGCTTCTGGGACTCCCCGTTTCCCCCAAATGGGCATGCAATTGTTGGAAAGCAGAAAATCTGAGAAAGGGAATTTTGCCACATAAGACCTGCCTTGAGAAATGCGGGGAAAAAAGGGAAGAATTTTGCTTTCTGGGGGAGAACAAAGCAGCTTCATACGGAAAAGATGTAACATACTGAACAAGAACCTGGCCGAAGAACCCGCCCCACCTGTCCTACAGCAGAGGTCCCGGGAAGCAGAAGGCATCCCCGGGCCTCAGGTTCCCTGGGCTGAGGACCATCCCTCAGCCTAGGATGTAACTTCCTCATCTGTGGGCGGCTGATCTCAGAAGCACAGAGGTTAAAGGGGAGATGATGGAAATTCCTCTTCTCCTACTGGACCTTGGACTACCTCTGCTTATTCGGCTCTCAGTACACGCCTTTCTGGAAATGTTATAATAGATTTTTCCATTTAGGTCTTGCATAGCTCTAGCTAGGACATTACTAAGCATTTTATCTTTTGTTTCTGTTGAAAATAGGAGTTTTTCATTGAAATGCTTAATGGTTATTATCAGTGAATATAATGTTATCTATACTTATATGGAAGCCTTGAATCTATGTATCTTGTGGAACTTTCGTATTAAATACAGGAGTCTATTTGTAGATATGTTATTTAGGGGTTTTGCACCTTTGTTTATATGTCAGATTTGCATACCATTTCCTCATACTTTCTTTGCCTAGTTTTGCCATCAGAATTATGCCAAAATCATAAAATGAATTGGGAGGTATTGCATACTTTTCTAAGCTCTGGAACAGTTTATACAATGTTGGAGGTATCTTTTCTTGAAAGCTTAGTAGACTGTACTTGTCAAAATTCCAAACCTAGTGGCATTTATTAGGAATATATCTTTGACTGCCCTTTTCAGGTTGTGTGTGTGTGTGTGTGGTGGGGAGGGTGATTTTCTCATGTCAGGTGTATTTCTTAAGCCAAATTTTGATTAATTTTATCTTCATAGAAAATCATCTCTTTCACTTATATTTTCTATGATATTTAAAACAAAGTCATAAAAAGTATTCTTTTATAGTTTTAGAAATCCATGTCCTGAGTTCTGTTCTTTCTCAATCCTAATTTTGCTTGTGTTTGTTTCCACACTAGTTGTTGATCAGATTTGCCAAAGATTTGTCTATTTTGTAAAGTAGTTTTTTTAATTCATAAATTCCACTACTTTTTCATCTTTTTATAACATTTTGCTTAATTAGTTGTTTTTTTTTTTTTTTTTTACTCTTAGGGTTTACATTATTTTTTTAACTCTTGAGTACAACCTTAGTTTATTTTTAATCTTTCCTACAGAATTAGATTTTATTCCTATGCATCCTTACTTAGTATTTCTGTTTTGAGTGGGGCACACCAACTTCTCATTCAAAGGGATCACATTGGAGTGAGTCTGAGGACTCTTGCGTCTTGCCAAAAAAGGCTCTCTTCCTCTTGGGGTTGCTGAACTGAGAATATATATGCCAGGCCCTGCAGTTGACCATTATTTTGCAGTCATATGGGGAGAGTTTACCTGAGAATAAAGGCAACACTGAGGAAATAGGAATTGACGAATTTTTTTTCAGCACCTGGATCTAACCATGCCTGAAAACTACCCTGGACTTTTTAATTACATAAACCAATATGTTTTTCCATTTGCTTAAGCCAGTTTGGTTAGGTTTCAGGCCTTCATAAATTAAGGAATCCAACACTGTCTTCCAACAAAAGCACTGAATTCTATATATTTTCCTCTGAGCACTGCCTGTATGCTTCAGGTTTTGATATATTTTTCTTATAGTAGTTCATTTCTGAATAGCTAGCAATTTCTATTTAAATTTTTCCTTTAACTTGAAAGGATTTAGAGTTTTTAAAATCCAGTTGGATTGTTTTTAGATTTGTGTTTTCTTTCTATTTCATGTTGATCGTATTGCATTGTGATCAATGAGTGTGGTCTGTCTAATGTTTGCTTGATTAGGAATTTCAGAATTTGTGAAGATTTTCTTTGTGTTAATACATGGACAGTTTTAGGAATGTTCCATGTATGTTTTAAAAGTATGTGTATGTATTTTATATCTACACACATAAAATTTGGAGGTTTTTATTGTAAATATTTTTAAACCAGTCATGTATGCATACTGAATTAAGTTTATTATGTCATTTGAATCCCATGTATCTGTATCTATCTGACCATTTTATTGGGAAATATTTTAAAATCTCCCTTTAGCATTGTGAATATTATTTTTCTTTGTACTTATCCCAGCTCTTGCTTTATGTAACTCAGGCAATTTGTTGGCTACATTAGGATTTATGTTATAATTTCCTGGATAACTGCACCTCTTCAAAATATGACATATACCCTCTTTGTTTCTTTTGATTTTTTTTTTTTTTTTGCTTCAAATTCTGTTTTGTCTAATATAATGTTATCACACTTAAGGATTTTTTGTTACCATCTGTTTTGTAAATCTTTTTCAAAGATTTTTTTTTCCCCATAGATGTGTTTCTGTGTCATGTTTGTATCTCTTGTAAGCAGCATATAGTTTGAATTATCTTGGTTTTGACCCATTCTGAGAGTATTTAGCAGGTGAATTATTTTATGGTAATTGCTGATATAGTTAATTTCTGAGAGTAGAAATAAAATCTAACCAATTGGTATTATAGTTCCACCCAGGGAAATATTCCTGTACTGTTTTCAGACTATTTTCTTTCCTTTCTTCTTTCTATTCTCTTCCTTAAGATAGATGTTATAATGTTTGGAGACGTTCTCTAAGCCTTTTAATTCCATTTTCTCATTTTTCATCTTTTTGTTCTTTTGAACTATCTTCTCAATTTCTTAGCTCCACTCTCTACAGTGTTGCTTTTAAGCTTTGCCTCACCATCCATCTATTGAAATGGTTCTTTCAATAATGGTGATTTTTATCTTCAGTTTCCCTGATGATTGTTCATATAACCTGATTTTGTTTTACAGATGTGTAATCTCTGTTATTTCCTCTGAAGATATTATTCATAACAACATTTCTTTTAATGCCTGCACCTCTTTCTTCTCTCAACTCGTTTTCATTTATCTCAGTTCTTTTGTTTATAAGTTTTAGTGTCTCTCTCATGTTGTTTATTTATCTAACATGTTAGGTAACTCTGGTGTGGACTCACATTTGCATTTGAGACCCTCCCTTACCTGTTTGTGAGTACTGTGCTTCTTTAACAAGGCTTGTCTCCAGTGATGTAGGGGAAAGCAGAGTGTACTCTCAACGTGCTGTGTTCATTAATAAATGGTCTTCTGGGCCTGGCATCCCATGTTTCCCCAGCTATATATGAGCTGCTTCCTGGGGCCAGAGTGCCCATGTTCATGGCTCCTACATGGGACTGAAGGAAGCAGTCCCACCTGCCACGTTGTAGTATCCCAACCTCTCATTCTATTGTTCCCTGCATCCCCTGGGAGCTGGGACCACCCCAGATCTACACCCACCAGGGACAACAGACCTCTTCTCTGTCCTTGGACTACATTTATTTTAGCCCAAGTTTACTATGACTATCAAAAATTTTAATACTGATATTAATATTTCATATTCTGCTGGATCAGAATCCTTCACAACCTCCTACTCATTCCTGGAGTCATTTAATAGAACTGAGTGCTTTCATAACCTAAGTTTCAGAGAGTCTCAACTTTTTATTGCATCCATTAAAATATTTACACCTTGAATTTGCCTAAGGCTGTCTCCTTAAAAAGCAAAAAAAGGGCTTCCCTGGTGGCGCAGTGGTTGAGAGTCCGCCTGCCGTTGCAGGGGACATGGGTTCGTACCCCGGTCCGGGAAGATCCCATGTGCCATGCAGCAGCTGGGCCCGTGAGCCATGGCCGCTGAGCCTGCGTGTCTGGAGCCTGTGCTCCGCAACGGGAGAGGCCACAACAGTGAGAGGGCCCGCGTACCGCAAAAAACAAAAATTTCCAATTTAGAATGAGATGTTTCTCAGAATTATACTGGACATTTCAATGTGTTCTACAGGGTTTATAATTAATAGTCAAAGCAGCACCTGCTCTAAATCTTAACTGCTTTCTTCCCCATGAAAACTCCATGTTGGAGATGTTGGTGAATTGATTTGTACCACATAAGACGGTTGCAGACATAGCTTGGCAAACACCCTACAGAAAGCTGAACATGGTATTGAAATTTTTCCCAAGGAAAAGCTTAATTATAACTACAGGCATTCAAGTCAAGTACCTGCTAATGAACATGATGGTGATAGTACTATTATTTACCACTTGATGTCACACAGATGTCTGGACATCCAAAGACACTGAAGAGGTGGCATAATTTATCTGATAACAATAGAAACACTCTAGAGTCCAGTAACTCAATTTAGCATAAACTGTCTTTTACATTCAACCTTGCTGTTCTTTTTATTTAAGTGTGTCCCTCTCAGTAAAGGATCCCTAGGTTGTGAGTCCACCTGTTCTAGTCACATCTGTCCCTATGGGTACATAGCTCACCTTCCCTGGACCTCGGCTTTCTCGTCCCACAAAAAGGCTGCAGAGTCAGGCAAGGCAAAGCACAGCTGCTAACCACAAGTGGAGCTGGCACCAGCTCTAAGACTCGAATAATTTACTTCAAAAAGTGTGCATGGAAATACCACTTTTGTAAATTAAACTGTTTCTAAAATAATTTTTATTATTTTTCCTTCTAAACAAGAAATATGTGTTTATTTCAGAAAAAAATATAAAAAAGACAGAGAAACAAAGGAAGAACATTTCTTGCACTGTTTAATCAATTGCATTTTAAATGTCCTAGGGGAACATAAAAACTTTAAAAGCATACAGATAAATTCTGTGTAATGTGGATGCTTGATTTATTAGCTTGATTTTTCATGTAATAAGTTTACTCTGAAACAGGATTCAGGGGTATTGCTTGATATATATTCACCCATCCATGCAATCAGCATTTCTAGAGTTCTTCTGCTTTAGGACCATGACTTATCCCTGCTGCTGTGTGCGCTACATCTAGAGTTAGTGCCGCTCTTTCTGTGCATAACCACAACTGTTGTTTTTGGGTTTTTTTGTGGTGGTGGGGAGGGGGCGGGGGGAGTTGTTTTCCTCCCTTCCTTCCTCCCTCCTTCCCTCCCTCCCTCCCTCCCTCCCTCCCTTCCTTCCTTCCTTTTTTTTAAGCAGACAGAACCCAACAACACATTAAAAGGATCATACACCATGATCAAGTGGGATTTATTCCAAGGATGCAAGGATCTTTCAACATCCACAGATCAATCAATGTGATACACCACATAACACACTGCAATTGTTTTTGTTTCAACTTCGCACTGCGGGGCAGGAGGCCTCCTGTCCTGTGATTGACTCACCATCCACTCGGCCTCCTGTCCTGTGATTGACTCACCATCCACTCGGATGATGGACGCTCTCATGGTCAGGTGCAGACCATGAGATACCCGTCCAATACCAAACTGAGCTTTCCTGCCATCGTGCTATAAATCCATTCTCCAAAAGAAATACTTTAAAAACGTGGTTTACTTTTGGAGGTAACTTTATCACTTTCCCCCCCACCCCGTCACTTGGGTGGGGTACAGTAGCTCCCGTGGAGGGGCTGAAAGCATACCTCAGCAGAAAGGGTCACTCTGACCATGTATCTCATTAAACCCTTAACAGCTTGCTATAAAACTGAAAAGTGCAGAGGCCACTTCCCATCTCATGTCTTATTATAACTGTTGTTCTGACATTCCCTATCTGGAGCTGAACAAGCAGGCCCATTATTAGCATGCCCTGAAGGAACTATCTTCACAAAGGAAGCCAGGCTTATTAATTCAGTCACAGTCTTGTGGAGTCCCAATTCAGCTTCTCCTGTTAATGAAACACGCATAGTACTTGACAGTCGCTGTTGAAATTCGCTGTCATATCTATGGTTTACCAGAGCCTTCCCTTCTGAGATTTCTAACAAAGTGACAGGGATTTCCCAGCAGTCTAGTACTTTATTTTTCTGGGTTTATTTGAGATGTGAGTAAATGCAAGATATGAGGGGAAAATGTGTATTTTTACAAAGAACGTTTATTTGATGCTTCAAAAATGTCTTGCATAAAAAGATAGTTATTCATGCATTGTCTTCTTATTATTCTTAAGCATATCATTTCAATATATATTGATTAGCACAAACAAATGAATAATACTCAAGCACAAACAGCCCTCACAAGTTATGGAATAGATTCACAGTGTATACGTAGGCACATAAATCACAAAAATATATATATGTTTTATGTAATTATTTTGGGTCTGCACATAGATACATTTTGGAAGCCATTTTATTTGCTTTGTCTTTATTCACAAAATATATATGGAGGAAAAGATGTTACCTGTGTTTATAATTTCCAACAAATTTTAGACAATTTCAGCTCTGGAGTATTAACTTACTGTTGGAAGTAACTTTATAAAACAATAGGAACTCTGTGGCCATTTGAATTTACCCAGAGTGACGGTGTAAGGGCTTAATCAATTACCAATATTTATTAAGAGCCTACCCGGCATGGTGCTCGTAAAATAAGCCACAATCTCTAGGCTTTGAGGAAGAGTATGTTTGAGAAAAAGAGGGGAGAGGGGCAGTAAACTGCTTCAGGTGCTGACAAGAGATTGACACCTGAGCCAAGCATGGTGGGGCCACAGAGGTGACTGTGGCTTAGTCTACGCGAAGGTGAGAGAGGGAGCTCAACTCTCATGCTGTGTTCATGGGTGAATCTCCCACTGATCTCACAAGGTGACATTCTGATCCACAATTGTAAGGGCAACACATCCATGGAGCCTATCTAATGGTGACTCTAGGAGTAAAATGAGTGAAGTTGGTTCCAACAGCTACCCTGACTCTCTTCCCATCATTGTGTCTCACCCTAAGAATTGCCAGCTGTGACTGACTCATGTTAACTTATTCCATAACGAAAGTCACAAATAAAATTCACAGGACTTTGTACAGAGCTAAGCTCTGCCTTGTTATCATTCTTGTATGTAAGTGAAAGGAGTGACCTGTTTTCACTTAGAAATTGGAGGTCATTTTCCTTCCTTGGGTGGGTTTTTAAAAAATGATGGCAATGGCTTCTATCTGCCAATTAGATGTTTCTCAGCAATTTGTGTTTTTCTTAGTAGTGTGTGGTTCATTGGGTTAGAATAGTGGTTCTCAGCTGCGGGTGATTTTGTCTCCAAAAAGATACTCGGTAGTTCTGGAGACACTTTTGGTTGTCCTGGGCCGGGGGGAGATGCTACCAGCGTGAGAGAGGCCAGGGGTGTGGACAAACATCCTGCAGTGCACAATCCTGCCCCCTGTACAGAGAGCTATCCAGCCCAAAATGTTAGTAGTGTCGAGGTAGAGGACTCCTGTGTTGGATGACAATATGATTTTTATAAAGCAGTGCCTAGAGGGGAAAATTGGAATGATGGTCTGCGTGGAAGGAGTGAATATTTTTTCAGAAGTTCATCTCTTGGTTGAGAAAGCTTAAGGGCATGTTCACTTCTAGACGCCTCTAGCAAAATCTATGAAAGGAGGCAGCAGTAGCTCTCTGACCTGTCTGAAATGGGGGTCACTGAATGTCTGCACTGTGGGCAATTTCTTCCCCCTTCTAATCCATTCACCATCTACACACTCACGCACCCTCCCTTCTCTCCCAACACAGTGTATCTTCTACTCTTCATTGTATTTCTCCCATCCCAAGTTGCATATCAGTTCTTAAATGCTGTTTTATATCACCAAGAAATCCCACCCACAAGATATGCAACCCGAGAGTCTGCAACCTAATTTCAGACAGCTGAATACTTCTTTAAATTAAAAAATGTTGATGGCAGGAGCTGATAACAGCTATGCCCTTTTTTTTTTCTGGCATTCACAGATAGACATGTATTTCAAAAGGCTGCCTCTTCTTTCCAGGATACCATTAGAGGAAAAATAAAGCAATTTACCCTTTGAAGTCTTTTTATTCCAAAAAAGGCGGGGGCAGGGAGTGGTGGTGGTGAGGGTGAGAGATAGAATGAAAAAAGGAACTTTCCTCAAAGGAAATATTCTAGACAGATGACTTGATTTAGAGCTCTTACATGCACTTAGCTTTTTAACAGTCTGAATAACTCAGCAAATCTGAAACAAAGAAGGTTTTAAAAAAAGCATCCCGTGGCTGGGACTGTGGGTAATGAAATTTGCTTTGAACAATATGATCACTGTGTGTGAGTGTTTCGGATGATGACCAGAACATACACACAAAAATCTTTGTTCTGTCGGTGCTGTTCTAATTTTAGAACCAGATTAGACCTTGTTCTCTTGCCACTGTGGAATTTTGCTTCCCATGGAAATAGCCACTCCTTCCTTAGAAGTGGGCAGAAGACACTATTTCAGACAGTTAGAGAAGTCCTGAGGCGGAAGTGGCAAAGGTGTGGCGTGTGCCTGGCACAACTGCTGGTCCCCACTTCCTCTTCCTTTCCCATGGCCAACACGTGAAAGGAGTAAACAAGGCCTCCTTCTGATTGAGCCCAAACAAGGTCCCTGAATCCTCATGCAGAATTCCTTTCTGTCTGAGCCCCTGAAGGGGTCTCGCTGTAGAGCAGATCTCCTGGTCAGAGGTTTTACAGTTTTTCCTCTTTGCACCCGTACCACACAGCCCAACACACTGCTGTCTATGAAATGCAACCAACAAAACCCACTACTCTCACTGGACTGAAAGTACCTGTAACTCCTGAATGATCATCAAGTGAGTTACTATCCCTCTAGCTAATATTCCCATATTATTATTAATATAAATGCTAAATTACATTATTATTAATAATGAAGTCCTCAGAAAGAGTACCTGGCACAAGTAGTGCTTGTTAAGTGTTAGATATTATTGTTATTAATGGTATTATTATCATTATACCATCAAAGTCCCCAAAGAGTGTTGATTTGTAAAAAGAGGGTTTTGCTAGTATCACTGTTGAAGATATGATTCATGATATAACTAAGCTCAACTCCTTGACGTGGCTAATTTTGAGGGTCATTTGGGCTAATTTTGGTTCTTGGTACTGGATTTCATGATGGCACACAGACCATTCTGAGGAAACAGGCTGCTCCCTTTCTGTTCAGGGAATACTTGACAGGTCCTTGCAAATCTTTTCCTGTCTAACATTCTCTTCTGATCCATGGAGCTGTCCAAGCTCAGTTTCTGTACCGTGCCCCTCTTCACATTCAGGGGAAAGAACAGTAAAAGCTGGGAGACACCTAACTCTTACTTTTATCTCCACACAATACACTTCAATTTTTCTTTCCATTTATTTATTTATTTATTTATTTATTTATTTGCGGTACGCAGGCCTCTCACTGTTGTGGCCTCTCCCATGGTGGAGCACAGGCTCCAGATGCGCAGGTTCAGCGGCCATGGCTCACAGGCCCAGCTGCTCCGCGGCATGTGGGATCTTCCCGGACCGGGGCACGAACCCGTGTCCCCTGCATCGGCAGGCGGACCCTCAACCACTGCACCACCAGGGAGACCCTCCATTTATTTTTAAATGTCTTCTGTGTTACCATTATGTAATCATTCGAGCTATTGGGAAGGTAACTGTGTTCATGACTTGAACAATTATATCTAAAATCTCTCTGGCATTTTCAAATACTTGTAAACCATAGCCGAAGATCTCCCTCCAAGGTGTCACTTCATTTGCATGCCTCTGAATGCCTTCACACTCTCAGTGTGGTCACCCTGGCTCCCGTAAACATGGCTGTTGATAAATCCCTAGGAGCACAGGTCTGTGAGAGAGGAGGTCTGCCTTGTAGAGTGCTCATCTGGATTATTTGCGACAAGTTTTCACAACTGGGGCAGGTGTCTATGTAGGCAGCTATGCACAGATAATGGGTTTGGGGATGCCCAAAAGGCTTATTTGGCTTATTAATGACTGATGCTCTGCAAAAGGAAACAGTTCAAACGCAAATGATGCTGGTAGTGTTGATGTGTGAAGCCACCCTAGTCACTCACCTCCATGTGATGAGTTCGTCCGGTACTTTCCTGAGAACACATTTGGATGCGGAACATGGAGGAGAAGGATGAAGGCAGAGCTCAGCTAGGGTAAGGGGATGCCAGTTAGATGGGTATTTGCCCCCTGCAGTAATAGTCCTAGAACCAACCCTGCTCACAGGGAGAAGGGTAACAGTTGCTGTTTCCATCTCAGAAATGGGTTAGAGTGATTAAGTGATATTCTCAAGGCTATAAAATGCAGTCATAGAATGGCCCAAAGTTTTAAAATCAAAACTCTTGATTCTTTTGTCCACTATACATACTAAGAAGAGGAATAAATGGCAGCATCTGTTTTCATTAAATTTCAAATTTCACTCAGTTTTACTAAATGTAAATTCAAGTTTCTTTTAGTTTGCAAAACTGGAAGAGACTTTGATAGGCCATATTACCCATTCACCTGCCCCTGAAAATAATAGCTAACACGTATAAGCACTTGCCATGGCCTAAGGATTATTCTACATGCAGAGTAAATATTAACATATTTAATCCTCACAGCTGCCCCATGGGATAGGTATGATTAACTATCTCCATTTTATGGATGAGGAAACAGAGGCACACACTGTAAATAAATATTTATTAAGGAACTACTAGGGACAGTGAAGAAGACAGAGAATGTCCCTCTTCTTTCGTGGAATTGATATTTTACTGGGCAAAATAGAGTACAAAGAAATAAACAAGAAAAGGAACAGGTGATACATGTTATGCCTGAGAATTTTTGTAAAGGTGACTTCATAAAGAATAATAGAGGGGTTATCGATCAGTCCAATTAGATGGTCAGAGGAGGTAACATTTAAGCTGAGATCTAAAATCAAAAGGCAGCCCGCCATCACAGGTTAGCTGGAAGAACATTCCAGGCAGAAAGATCAGGCAGTACAAAGGCCCTAAGGCTGCACAAGCATGGTGGTGTTTAAAAACCAGAAAGATGGCTGTTATGACTGGAGTTTGGGGGGCAAAGTAGATGAGGCTCAAGATGAAAGCAGAACAAGAGAAACAGAGGCAGAGGACCATTCAAGACAGACTTGGAAATCCAGGGCAGGATGCTTGACTTTTATTCCAAGTGTGTGAGAAAAGCATTAGGAGGGTTCACCACAGGGAAGTGGCGTGATCTGGCCGAAGATTTAAAACAACATATGCAATATAGTGTTATCAACTATAGTCACCACGTTTTACTCTTGATCCTCAGAACTTATTCATCTTATAGCTGAAAGTTTGTACCTGTTTGTCAATCTCTGTTTCCCTCACCCACCAGCCACTTTTCTACTTTGTTTCTATGAGTTTGACTTTTTAAAAATATTCTACATGTAAGTGAGATCATTTTTGTCTTTCTCTGTCTGGCTTATTTCACTTAGCATAATGCCCTCAAGGTCCATCCATGTTTTTGCAAATGGCAGGATTTCCTTCTTCATCATAGCCGAATAATATACCATTGTATATGCTGATATATGCCACATCTTTATCAGTTCATCTGTTGATGGACACTTAGGTTGCTTCTGTGTCTTGGCTATTTGTGAATAATACTGCAATGAATATGAGACTGCAGATATTTCTTCAATATTGTGATTTTGTTTCTTTTGGATAAATACCCAGAAGTGAGATTGCTGGATCATATGGTAGTTCTACTTTTAATTTTTTTGAGGAAACTACATGCTGTTTTCCATAGTGACTGCATCAATTTACATTCCCACAAGACAATGTACTTTATTGTCTCAGAACATTTGCCTTTAGTAACCACTTCCTATGACTTATTCTCATATCTTTCCACAGCCACTTGCAACAGTTCTTCATCTGGCAGTCCACGGCAATGAGAAAAGGGACCATGATCCCTCACTCACCTGTTCTGTAAATATATCTTAATAAAACAACACTCTGTTGCTGTGGGACAATGAACGTGGGGCAGGAGTGAACGCAGGCAAACCCATCTGGGAGCTCTTGCTTCAGTTCTGACCAGAGAAGGTGGTGATTTAGTCCAGGGCTGCAGCAGTGAGACAGTGAGAAGGGATCAGATTCAGGATATTTGGGGAGTGCAGCTGACAAGTTTTACTGCTGGCTGGATGGAGGTAGGGGGCTGACGAGGGAAAGAGAACAATTTTTAGGCTTGGAACTTGAACAACGGGGGTGTATGGACAGGCTGTTTTCAGAAATGGGAAGACTGAAAGGAAACTAGACTTTTTTGGCATTTGAGTGGGTCAAGGGAGTAGGCGTGGAAATCATCTGCATGCTCTAAGTGGTTAATACTAAGGAACTAAACACAGTTTTGTCATCAAACGTGGGTAGCAGCTTCTTTCATTGACATTATATTTAGATGCATAAAAACAATCACTTTTGCAACAGCCTTCTTGAACATGGCCAAGAATAAAATTGCTTCTTAACTAAGTTAGTAGAATCAGACATTTGGTTGGGTTTTCTTTCCTCTGTACAGCCTATGTGCAACAAAGCCCTAAATGAATGTCCTTTCATGATAGCAATGATGATAACTCACAAGCTGACTTTTATCTTCCAGACCACATCAGAATAATTGTGCAATTATTGGTTTAAATGGCTGTCTCCATCACCAGAACGTACACTCCTCAGAGGCAGGGGCCTTGCCTGGTACATTGTGGATGCTCAATAAATATTTGTTAAATAAATAAATGAATAAAAGCTTAAAGAATCTTTGAAAGAGGTATTCTGGTTTTGACTATTAAAAAAGGCAGCAACATGGATGGACCTAGAGATTATCATACTAAGTGAAGTAAGTCAGACAGAGAAAGATATATATCATATGATATCACTTATATGTGGAATCTAAAAAAATGATACAAATGAACTTATCTACAAAGCAGAAATAGACTTATAGACATAGAAAACAAAATGATTACCAAAAGAGGATGGGGTAGAAGGATAAGTTAGGAGTTTGGGATTAAAATACTACTATATATAAAATAGATAACCAGCAAGGACCTACTGTATAGCACAGGAACTATACTCAGTATCTTGTCATAACCTATAATGGAAAATTATATATATATATATAACTATATATACATATATATGAAACTACATATATATAAAACTGAATCACTTTGATGTACACCTGAAACTAGCACAACACTGTAAATTAACTATATTTCAATAAAAATTTTAAAAAACCTTTGTAAAAATAAGGTAGCACAGAGAATTCCATCTCCAAGGATATGAAATAGATGTCTCTTCCTTATTCTTCCTGCTCAGTGCACTAAAACAAGCATAGAAGACTCTGAAGGTGGGGAAAGGAAGGCAGAGAAGCTAGGGGAACCCAGGGCCTAAGGAACAACACAGTGGTGAGTTCTCTCAGTTTTCTTTTGTCCTCATACATCTCTGACTAGGAGCTGAAGAAGCCAGTAAGCCAGAAATGCCTAAGAGTGTAGACAAAAGAAACTCAACGAAAGCCTACTCTCTTTAGCCAAAGGACTAGGAAAGGAGAAAACTTGTAAGAGAGAAAACTTGCAAGACAGAAAACTTGCATACAATAACCTCTCTTCTCCAGCCAAATAACTCAGAAAGAGCTGCGGTCCTATCTCTACCGATGCCAATATAGTTGAGTGGAGATTTCCACCCATGCAAGGCTGTCCCAAGGTGCCCCAATACCCGCCTTGGAAGCCAAATAGAGAGCCTGCAGTGAGGTCCCCCTGTGGCATCAGGCGGAGACCACCCGGGGAGCCTGGCCCTTCCTCCTCACCCACAGTAATCAGGCATCTATCCCCTTACTGTGTGGGGTGGTGCCAGGGAAGCCAGGGGGAGATGAGGACTTTCAAGGTCTACCAGCATTAATGAGGTGCATAAAGGGAGCAAGACTCCCACTCTCAGCCAGCGTAACAGGAGCCCCCACCACTCCTGCTGCGGGTGTCCATGGGGGATGAGTGGAGAGCCTGGCTTTCAGACTCCACCTCAATTTCAACAGCCCTACAACCGTCAAGTAAATTGAATTCATAATGTTAAAAAGTTCCAAAAAAGAAATATCAAGGTCACTTGAAGAATTATATCAAATGTTTACAGAATTAACATCAATTCTATGCAAGCTCTTCCAGAAAATAGAAAAGGAATGAACATGTCACGATTCATTGTATGAAGTTAATATTACCCTGATTTCAAAATCAGTACCAAAAAGAAAAAAAATACCTACAGACCAATATCCCTCATAATCATAGATACAGGGCTTCCCTGGTGGCTCATTGGTTAAGAATCCACCTGCCAATGCAGGGGACATGGGTTTGAGCCCTGGTCTGGGAGTATCCCACATGCTGTGGAGCAACTAAGCCCGTGCGCCACAACTACTGAGCCTGCGCTCTAGAGCCCGCAAGCCACAACTACTGAAGCCCGCGTGCCTAGACTCTGTGCTCCGCAACAAGATAAGCCACCTCAATGAGAAGCCCGTGCACCGCAACAAAGAGTAGCCCCCGTTTGCCGCAACTAGAGAAAAGTCCGCACGCAGCAACGAAGACCTAACGCAGCCAAAACATAAATAAGTAAATAAACAAATAAATTAAAAAAAATTATAGATACAAGAGTCCTTAACAAAATATTAAGAAAAAACGCAGTACCTTACTTCCTTTTGAATTCCCCAACACCTACCTCCTTCTCCTTAGTCCACAATGACATATATACCTCATCTCGCCTTACTGTTTTTGGAACCCCTCATGCTTGTATGAATTCACCATACATACTGTCAACAAAAATTAATCAATACTCTACGAAATTTTATTCGAACCAAATTTGAAGATTATAACCCAGGAAAAGCATCTCAGAAAGCTCTGACAACTGTTCTGTTAGAACTCAAGGCACAGTTATAAATAAATTATTTTAGACAGAGGGCTGTACATTATATGTATTACTGACAGCTTACACAATCCAGATCTAAGCATTGTCATCGCCCCTTATAAGATCAAGGAGGAAAGCTATCTTTAAGGAGTTGTCTTGTTGGTGCTAGGAGAGTGTGTTGCTCCTTATGGTTGAGCAGGTATTTCTGCCGATGGGAGAGGTCTGATCTATGCAGATCCACAATGCACAGTAGAGGGGAGAGAGGAGGCCAAAGGGCAGAGAAAATTTTTTTGTTTCAATTTTTCTTGTCATAAAATATGAATTTTATTTCACAATACATAATAAATTTGATTATCTCCTGCTAATATCTGCCTTATGTCATTTTAATTGCCAGCCAAAACAAAAAAAATGAAAAGGGGAAAAAGGGGAATATTCCCCTCTGCCACAATATATGAGTTTCATGGCCTAACATTTAAAGTTACTACTATTAGTAACACTAAAAATATATATCTTGCGGTTTCCCTGGTGGTGCAGTGGTTAAGAATCCTCCTGCCAATGCAGGGGACACGGGTTCGAGCCTGGTCCGGAAAGATCCCACATGCCGCGGAGCAACTAAGCCTGTGCACCACAACTACTGAGCCTGCACTCTAGAGCCCGAGAGCCACAACTACTGAAGCCCGCGAGCCTAGACCCTGTGCTCTGCAACAAGAGAAGCCACCACAATGAGAAGACCGTGCACCACAACCAGGAATAGCCCCCGCTCTCCACAACTAGAAAAACCTATGTGCAGCAACGAAGACCCAATGCAGCCAAAAATAAATAAAAGTAATTTATTAAAAAAGAGGTACAAACTATTAAAAAATACATATCTTAAAGTCTATCATCTTATTATGAATTAATAAATTAACATAATTTTGTACCTTCTGGGTCAGACATTTATCAAATATAATGTCTCACATTAACATGTCTGCAATAATAAGCCAAATATAGAATTTTTATTTTTTTGGCTTACAGTGGTATTTAAAATTTGATCATATTAAAATAGAATCTGTACAGATTGTCTTATTTTTGTATTTTATTCTTATTTGTATCAATGTAATATTTGCTTATAGTATAAAAATAAAATAATACTGAAAGGTTCATTAAAAAATGGAAAGAAAAAGAACTCAGAAAAATATGAAAAGAATTATGCAGTATGACCTAGCGGGATTTATTCCAAGGATACAAGGCTGGTTCACTATTTGAAAATCAATCAATATAATATACGTTTCTCCAATATACAGACAATTCTCCAATAATATACCATATTAACAGGCTAAAGAAGAAAAATTACATTGATTACATTAATCAATGCAAAAGAAGCATTTCACATAATTCAACATCCATTCATGATAAAAACTCTAAGAAAAAAGAACAGTACAGGGGAACTGCCTCAACCTGATAAAGATTATCTAACATATACTTAATGGTGAAAGGTTGAATGTTTTTCTCCTAAGATCATGAACAAGGCAAAGATGTCTGATCACCACTCTAATTCAACATAGTGCTGGAAGTTCTAACCAAGTAAAAAAGGAAATAAAAGGCATACAGATGGGAAAGGAATACAATTATTCCAGTTTGCAAATAACATAATTGTCTATGTAGAAAATCCCAAGAATCGCCAAAATCTCCTAAAACTAATAAGTGAGTTCTGCAAGGACACAGGATACAAAATGAATATATACAAATTAATTGTATTTCCATATGCTAGCAATGAACACGTAGACACTGAAACTAGAAATACCATTTGCATTCTCTTAAAAAATAATTAAATACTTACTGTCTTGGCAAACAAATACAGTAGAGAACCCAGAAATAGACCCACAGAGATATGTCTGATTTTTGACACGAGGATGCAAAAACAGTTCAAATGGCCCTAGAGCTATTGGACATCAATAGACAAAATATAAACCTCAAAGCTGACACCTTACATAAAAATTAACTCAAAGTGTACCACAGACTTCATGTAAAACATAGAACTATAAAGCTTTTAGGAGAAAACCTTCTGATTCTAGGGCTAAGTAAAGGATTCTTAGACTTGACAGCAAAAGCATAATCTCTACAAAGAAAAATTGATAAATTGGACTTCATCAAAGTTTAAAACTTTGTCCTGTGAAAGTCAAGCCACAAACTGGGAGAAAATATTTGCAAGCCACCTATCTGACAAAGGACTAGTGTCTAGACTATATAAACTACTCTTAGGGTTCAACATAAAAAAGAACAACAACAAAAACAATCCAATTAGAAAATGGGCAAAATATGTGAACAGACATTTCTCCAAAGAGAATATACATATAGTAAATAAGCACATGAAAAGATATTCATCAGCACTAGCCATTCAGGAAATGCAAATTAAAACCACAGTGAGATACCACTTCACACCTATTAGAATGGTTAAAATAAAAATAAATAGTGACACTAAAAATACAATTACCATATGACCCAGCAATCCCACCACTGGGCATATACCCAGAGAAAACCATAATTCAAAAAGACACATGCACCCCAATGTTCACTGCAGCACTATTTACAACAGCCAGGTCATGGAAGCACCCTAAATGCCCATCAACAGACAAATGGATAAAGAAGATGTGGTACATATATACAATGGAATATTACTCAGCCATAAAAAGGAACGAAATTGGGTCATTTGTAGAGACATGGATGGACCTAGAGAATGTCATACAGAGTGAAGTAAGTCAGAAAGAGAAAAACAAATATCGTATATTAGCGCATATATGTGGAATCTAGAAAAATGGTACAGATGAACTGGTTTGCAAGGCAGAAATAGAGACATAGATGTAGAGAACAAACGTATGGACACCAAGGGGGGAAGGTGGGGGTGAACTGGGAGATTGGGATTGACATATATACACTAATATGTATAAAACAGATAATAAGAACCTGCTGTATAAATAATAAATAAATTAAATTAAATTAAAAAAATAGTGACAACATCAAATACTGGAAAGGATGTGAAGAAACTGGGTCGCTCATACATTGCTGATAGGAATCTAAAATGGTCCAGCTACTCTGGAAAACAGTTTGGCAGTTTCTTAAAACCAGAAACATGAAATTACCATACCATTCAGCAATTATACTCCTGGGCATGTATCCCAGAGATGTAAAGATTTATGTTCACATAAAAGCCTATATGTGGATGTTCTATAGCTGTTTTATTAGAAATCAAAAACTGGAAATATTCAGATGTCCTTCAGCAGGTGAATGGTTAAATGAACTGTCCTGCAAACTACAGTACATTCACACTATGGACTACTACACAGCAATAAAAAGAATAAAATATTGATACAGGCAACAACCTGGATGAATCTCCAGAGAATCATGCTCAGTGAAAAAGTAACCAAAAGGTTACTCACTGTATGATTCTATTCACATAACTCTTGAAGTGGCAAAATTATTAAAGTGGAAAACAGATTAGTGGTTCCCAGGGGTTAAACAGGTAATGGGGTGGGAGGAAAGTGAGTATGGCTATGAGGGATGCTTGTGGTGATGGAAACGTTTCCTATCTTGCCTGTGTCCATATCGATATCCAGGTTGTAACAATGTACTACAGTTTTCAAGATGCTATCATCAGGGGAAACTGGGTAACAGAAATATGTGATGTCTCTGTATTATTTATTACAACTGCATGTGAATCTATAATTATTTTAAAATAACAAGTTTAACTTTAAAAATGAATTATAAATATTTTAAAAATCACAACAAGCAAAATTAAAGTATAGAAGCTAAGGGCTGGAAGGGCTTTTAGTGGTTTTCTTCTAGTCCAAAATACCATATACCAGACAAAACTCATTTAATCATTTTAATTTAAATTAATAGTTTCATTTATAAATATGTCAGGATATGTGACTATATGAAGAAAATTCATTCAGAGGCTGTTTAGTCCAGGCTTAATTGATTTATGACTTGCAAAATATTATCCAGAGCTTCCAGTCCTATAGGAATGGGCTGAAATAGTCCTCTGTGGCTGTGAAGGAGCTTTCAGTGTGAGCTGAGGTCTAAGCTGTATTTAACAAAGAAGCAGTCTGGTAGAAAGTGAGGCCACTTACTTTCGTGAAACCTTCTCATACTTTACGAGCGATTTACTTTGAGGAGAATCCTAGCTTCCTTCTTTGGGAATGTGGACACATAACCTTCTGGTTTCTAACACAAGGACTGACACATGGTAGATCTTTAATAAATGTTGATTTGGCACTGACAGTTCTCGCTTTACCCACTATGCTTGTTTATTGCCTTTTAAACGGCAGAAATTTGCAGCAGACCACTGAATGGAGCAATGAAGGACCAGAGGACCCATCAAGCAAGTATGGTTGATAAAACTTCTCAGTACCCAGTTAAAAGGGTAAGAGATATCTCACATGTCCTTTCTGTATTCCTTTGCCTGTTGGTGAAGCCATCTACCAAGAAATCCACCAAAGGTACCATTATAGTGTTTTATTTCTAAAGACCTCAGGTTCTTACAGATATTTTTCTAACATACTATGCTAGATTATGTCACTAGTCACTCTCCTCTGATGATGTCTTTGATGGCAGTGACTTAACCATCTCACTGAATGTTCTTTATCCAACATTTCTCCTGAATTCTGTTGCCAGCATAGGAAATAGGAAGCAGCAGAATCAGAGCTCCGGAAGCTGGAAGGGAGGTTGAGAAGGCATGTAATTACCTTCCTCACTTTTTAGGTAGAACACTGGCATCCAGAGTTCCCTTTGACCATGACAGGGACAGGATGCAAATTTCTACATTCCAAACTGCTGTTTTCCCTCGCTTACATTTCCCCCTCAACATTTGATGTCTCATTTCAGGAGAAGAAAGATTGCACTGTGTTTTCGTCTTTGGTTTATATGAGAAATATTAGATCATAAGTCCCTGGAAGGTAAAAATTCTGCTTTTTTGTACATTATGTGTACCATCTAGCTCGGTGCTGTGTGTAGTCACTTAATATGCCCAATTTTTGGATTGATAATTTGAGCATTCGTCCCTTCCTTCTTAACATGAGCGCTGGTAAATTTTCTTGAGGCTGAAGGCTTGTGTGTTTCTTGCATCTCTCAGAAGGGAGTGGTTCCAAGAAGAGAACTGCCAAGCTGTTGTCAGAGCAGCCCTGGCCTATGCTCTGGGCAGGTTTGCTTTCTCACTATCTGCTAATCTGACCTCCTTGCTGGCATGGTCCTTAAAACCAAGCAGGTGGCCCCAAACTGCAGCAAAAGACATACTTCTCTTTACTGCCCACTTTTTAACACATTGATTCAGGTCCCAACCAATTTGCAATGTAGTAACAAGCAAAAAAGAAAAATAAAATACAGTCACACTCATGTCCACATTTTACAAATGTGCTAAGGCAATCGTTTCAATCAGATTTCTACTTGGGCATCCAACTGAGAACCTTTTAGGTATTTTGACATCTACTGGTACAATTGCTAATTATCTACTTGTGTTTGAGTCCTTTTTAATTCCCTCAAAGCTATCAGATCAGGCAACTTTTCTGAGACTCTGAAACATATTATCATCCAGGTGTGCAGAACACCTGAGTTCAAAAGGAGGTCACTGGCCTCGTGAAAACAAATGTGTGAATAGTTCCCGAAGCAAAATCCCATCCTGCTTTCCAGGTTATCAGGAATGAAAGGATAAGAAATCTGAAGATGATTCATAGTAATCTGTGTTAGATTCTGAAAGGCCAGCTATGGCTATGGCTATCAGAGGGCTGAGCCTCTTAACCCTCTCTAACTGGGAGCATAAACTGACAAGAGATAGGAAACACAAATGTGAAATAGTAATTATGCTGATGATTGCCACACGTCCAGCCTTGTTACACAACAGCCAAAAATGCCAGAGAACAAATCGCTTAGCCCAAGAAAAGTGTTACAATCAGGAGTAGGTCACTGGTTGGGGAATATGCTCCCCTGTCACAAAAACCAACTGCTGTCTGCATCCTGAACTCTGGTCGGTCACCCAACCACTGTGGGTGCTTCCTCTCTGGGAAGTCGGTTAAGGGAGAGAACACTGTGAGCATCAGTCTTCTGCCTCATGAGCCAGCCAGGGTCAGTGGACTTCCTTTTCTACATGAAAAGCAACCTGCTCCATCTTTCAACCTCTAGAGCTACCGTTGCTAACGAGAGAAGTACAGTCGTCTCTTGGTATCCTCGAGGGATTTGTTCTAGGACATACTGCGGACACCCAACTCTGTGGAAGCTCAGGCCCGGTAGTCCACCTCCGCGGTTCCACAATTGCGGAGCCAAGCAACCATGGATCGTGTAGTACTGTATTTACTACTGAAAAAAAAATCTGCCTATAAGTGAACATGTGCAGTTCAAACCTGTGTTGTTCAAGGGTCAACTGTATGTATATGGAAAAGAGCTCCATCTGGGACCATAGTTCAGAGTTTATGTTCACAGATGATTGTAAGGTGTTCCTTTTCCAAGCTCCTGGATGATGGATGAGTTGGTGTAACAGGGGAAGATGAGGTCAGCGGATTGGTGTCTGGACAGAAAATCTCATAGACGTGAGATTGCCCTTTACCAAGGCACTGTGACCATTGAGTTGCCTGGAACCTTGTATGGTAGCTGGTTTTACAGTTAGATCCTTTGATGTAGTACATAACTGTTTCTTTGAAACAATCATAGTGCATTCCATTTTTAAAGAGGAATACAGCGGAAGGCATGGCAAGTCCATACCCATCCCTTCTTACCAGAGGTAACATTAAGCTGGTGAATATTTCTGCAGCCCTTCTAGCTATTACGTCTTTGACTTTTGCACAGGACTAAACAAGTGAGAACAAAATCCCCAAAGAAAGCTGGTGCACACACAGATCTTGTCTTCTAAGTCAGAAAGGAGAGAAATCAAGGAGCAGAATTATGCAAAAGCAGTCATTAACTTTTTTGTTTATTTCTGTAGATTTATTTTTTATTGAACTACAATTTACTAATGGTATAGTATATAAATCACAAGTGTATAGGAGCATTTTGACAAATGCACACACTGATACAACAATCACTCACTTTTTTTAAGTGCTCAGATTTCTAAAAGTAATATTAACAAGCTAATCTTGTTTCTCCCCTGTTTTCAAGTAAATCTGCAATTTCTTTTCTTTTAAAGGCCAGATCTTGGGGAAGTTGATAAACAGAGAAGGTTAAGAACTTGCTTCTCCCTAGGCCAAAGTGTTTGAGGAGGTTGAGCTAGGTTAAAATCCACTCTTCAGAAAGAAATAAGATCTCTGGGTAAGGTAAATTGTCTTCAACTTTTGGTATTATGGAAATCTTGAAGCAACTCATTTTTAAAAATACTCTAATTTTTAATTGAGTTCCCAATAATCTTTTTTGGACCCATTTTCCCCCCACCATCCTATTAAGAAAACAAACAAACAAAAAAGAGATGGCCTTAAAAAAACGTCTGAAGAACTCAGAATGCTACAAATTTCACAAATATTATTTTTGATGTGTAACTTTTATTCAAGGTGGTACTGAATTTTAGATAGCGCTTTCCAAATCCTAAAACATCAGACTCACTTGAGGTACCTACTAAAAATGTAGCCCTCACCTCACACCAGTTCAATCAGAATCTCTGAGACTCTGCATTACACAAATGGTTCTGAAGACAGGAGTCCTGGAACATACTTTGAGAAACCCAAATTTAAGGGAACTCAGGCAACAGGCATAATGAATATCTAGTAGTGCCTACCACCTGTTCAGAGTTATTCATTTTTCTCCCCTTTTTAAGTCTATCAGCATCCCTCTAGTGGGCAAGTTCTCGGCTGGGTCAGCTCTGCAGTCCATGGATAAGTTTGTAATCCCTACAGAGTAGCATGGTTATCTGGTTAACTGTGCAGCCAAATATACTAGGTTTAAATCCAGATTTTGACACTAGCTGTGTCACTTGCCCTCTCTGTGACTCAGTTTTTTCATCTGTTATAATGGGAATGACATCTTTAGAATTTGCTGGTAACTTCTTCTAAAGGTCATCAGGATTGGCAAAGGGCAATCACTGTGCCTACCTCATATTTTTGTTGTGAGGATTAGACACGTTAATACAGTTCCTCCGCACAATTCAAGAATTCGCCCGCTTGCTGAATTTATTTGTAACCCCCCAAATCAGTACTCGTGGCACTTTTGTGGTCATTCTGGCACATGCGAGGTGGTGAGGAATTTGAGTCTCCCCACGTGCACGTTTCCAGGTGGGGTGGAGCAAGACGACACTCTGCCTTCTTGTTTCAGCTTCAGACTATAAACAAATGTCATTTTTTTTTTTTTTTTTTTTTTTTTGGATTTTTTTTTTTTGCGGTACGCGGGCCTCCCACTGTTGTGGCCTCTCCCGTTGCGGAGCACAGGCTCCGGATGCGCAGGCCCAGCGGCCATGGCTCACGGGCCCAGCCGCTCCGCGGCATGTGGGATCTTCCCAGACCGGGGCACGAACCCGTGTCCCCTGCATCGGCAGGCGGACTCTCAACCACTGCGCCACCAGGGAAGCCCAAACAAGTGTCATTTTTGAAGTCTATTTAGGGCCACATTTTTGCATTTTTGTGCTTTTTATTAATGATTCTGCTGTATATAGTGGCCCCTAAGCAGAGCACTGAAAAGTGCCAACTGGTGTTTATAGGTACGGAAAGCTGTGGAAGGATCTTTCAGAGAAAATACATGTGTTAGATAAGCTTTATCCAGGCACGCCTGAGAGTGCTGTTGGCTATAAGCTTGATGTTAATGAGTCCACAATATCTATTAAACAAGGTGTCTTTAAACAGAAAGCCAGATAAAACAAGTTATGTACTGATCAGCTGATGAAAATGTTGTGGCTACAGGCTTGAAGGAACGTTAACCCTGAATCTTCCCAAGAACACGGATAGTACAGTATTCGCTAATTCAGTGTTCACTGTGACTTTAAAGACACAATTACTGCAAAAATGAAACTCGATTGCATATGTAAAGGATTAAAGCACACCAGGCACAGAGTTACTGCTATAGAGGTGTTTGTGAAATGAAGAAATCCATGACTGAGTTTACAGAGAGGCCAGATCCCACCTTAAGGGAGGCTATAAGAGGGAGCCAGTAGGAAGCAGGCCGACCAGACGACAGCAAAGTCCTCCCAAGGAAAGTTAGGGATCCGGGATAAAGGGAATTATAACAGGCCAAGGCAGATTTGCTGATGGAATTCCCCCAGGTGCAAGGCCCATTACAAGTACAAGCGCTGCTTTAAGCGGTGTTAAGAGATGCTGCTGGGAAGGGCAGTGTGATGCAGTGGTCTGGTGCCTGATGTTGCTGAGCATCAGAATTACCAGGAGGGCCTCAAAACATCTGCAGAGGCAGATTCCCCAGCCTCACCTCAGAATTTCTGATTCTAGAGATGAGACCGGACATGTGTAGCCTTAAACAGCTCCCCAACACCAGTCTAACATTTGGGAGCCACTCAGGTGATAGCAAGAACTCCTCCCTTGGACTAGGACAGGCTTGGGTTTGAATCCAGCTACATGGCCTTGGAAAGATGATTGAAATCAGTGAGACTGGGTTTCTTCATCTGTAAAGTAAAGATGTAATCGCAACCTTAAAGCATCACTGCTGAGAATAAGCCGAGAATGCATGTAAATTTCCAGATCCAGTGTCTGGGATGTTGTAGATATTCAATACCGGGTAGGATGACCTTCCTTCTTGTTGGTTCATCCCCAACTGCTGTGTCCATGTTCTCTTTTTATATGTGAAAGTGACACTCCCCCAGGAAGCATGGGGTTATTCTCCAGCAAGGTCAAGAATTTGAGGCAACCCCTGGCACCATCCTCCTCCTCCCACTGGCTGGGAACAAACAGATGCTAGGGCACCCAGGTGAGAACAGGGAACACTCAGCCCAGGCTCACTTTCCTCACAGTTTCTGCAACACAGGGAAGCCTGCCACAGGCTGCATGGTTGGTTAGAACGTGCACCAGAAAGGAAGCACTCCTTCCTTGGGTCTGATGTCAGCCTTCCTTAGGAACGTGATCTGGAGCCCCTGGGGCTTTGCAGCTATAATTGGCAGACTGAGTAAATGCAGATGGGCCAGGTGGGGAGCAAGGGCGCCAGAGCACAGGTGGCCACTGGCCCCAGCTGCATCTGCCACCAGCTGAAGCTCCCCCAGAGTCATCTGCAGGCCCTCCAGGCCCTATCTGTTTGCCATTGTCCAAGATGCAGGCTCCTGGGGCCCTGAGCACCGACTGTATATTGCAAGATGGGCTTCTGTACTGAGCAGACCCATGCAGCCCCCTTCACCTCCTCCCCTCCCATCCCTGACATTCTGCCCAAGCCTGTCTCCCTTCCTGTTCCTTTCTGCCCTCTCCCCCAACTCCTACCCCATCTCCAAAATTAAATTTCCTCTCCGGTCTGCTTTGGAACACTCCCAGCTTTTGTCATTTATGTTTTTGCTGGATCTTGGCTAAGGGTTTGGCAAGGAGGGAAAACTTTCTAGTGGCAAAGGCATAACCCTCCAACAAAAGCAACTTCCCTCTGACTCTCTGGTTGTTAACTTGCAAAGAGAAGTCCATTCCCTGGCAGAGCGAGATGAAGCCCCACATGGCTTCCCTTCTGTTCCCCTTGACTGGGTTTCACTCCAATCAGTGTCCAGGGTTTGCTGAAGTTCAGTCCTGCCCATCAGAAGGCAGGAATTACATGATCATTCATCATAGTGCTTTGAAGTCGAGTGGAATTTTCCTAAACTTTCAAGTGTGTTCCATTGACATCGGCCACCCTGATCGAAGAATGAGGACTGTATGTAGGACAGTGGAGAGTCGAAGGGCAATTCATAAACACATAAATTCTATCACCTGGCAGTTCTTGACTGCTAACTGTGTCAGGCACTGCTGTGAATGAATGAACTCATTTAATCTTTTCTATACCCAAAGAGTTAGGAACTATTAGAATTAGGTACTATTCCGATTTTATTGATGAGGATATTGGAACACAGAAGTATTAGGTAATTTGAACAAGAGCCCAACCCTTGGAAGCAGTAATGTCAGGATTAGAAACCAAGCAGAATGTCTTCAGAGTCAGAACATGTGGCCTCTGCCCTAAGCTGGGCTCTTAAATAGCATTTTTCAAGCTGAGAAACCATTGAGTCTAAGGGTTCCTAAGACTGGGGACTGTTGGGGGTGGGAGGTACCTAGCTGTGGTGCACCCAGTTTCTCAGTCTCCACCCTTCTTCCCACCCCACCTGCCCTCCTTCTGCTTTTCTTTGTTATATACAGTGGACTTCCATGGAAGTCAGCTTGAAAAGAGTATGTAGCTCACCAGGCTGAGTCCTATTAGTCTGGGACAGTTTGGTTGGTGTCCAGCACCTGGCAGGAGATTAGGCTTGTGGTAGCTGCCCAACACTGTTTGTTGAATGAGTAAATGACCCTCCCCAACCCTGCCTTCCCTTCATCCTTGGAGATGAGGAAACGAGCACAGGGAGGGGAACTGTGTGACCCAGTGGCAGGGTGCCACATGGCTGGCCTGGGAGTAACACTGACTTTGCCACTCACCAGGGAACTCAGCAGGCCTTCGGGGCCTCATGTGAAAACTCTAGGAGCTGGACTATACAATTTCAGGTTCTTAAGTTTCTACGAGTCAACAGTAAGGATGCCAGAACTGGGAGCCAGTCATGCATCAGAGATGTCAATCACATCTCTTATCTCCAGCAAGGCAATCCTGCTCCCTCCGCAGGGAGTGCACTGGGCATGTTGTTCCGTGTTCTCCCTGGGAGCTCCCCTGGGGAAAAATTAATACTAAACCTCTCAAGGAAAGAAACAGATGCGTATATAGACAGTGATTTTCAAGCATAAATGGGTCAAGGATGCTGCCTGAGAATGGGACAGTTAAGAAGGTTCTATCTACAGAGATTATGTCAAAGAAAGAATGACTGAGGCCAGAAAGTGACAAAGCACCTGCGGGGTGGTGCCTCTGCCCCTCGGTCAGAGGCAATAACAAATGTGGAGACATCACCAGTCCAACCATGTCCCTCAGGCTGATCCATACACATTAAAAGTCAAATATATCAACACAACCAGCAAAAGTGATAAGCAGCCCCTTTTCAGAGGCATGGGGATAATTTAAAAATTTCTTTCTTTTACAATATAATTTAAAATGGGATTCTTCCCATTTTATTTCTGGCTGACAGTCCTGTGTTAGTTTCCTGGGGCTGCTGTAACAAATTACCCCAAACTGGGCGTCTTAAACAACAGACATTTACTCTCTCCAAGTTCTGGAGGCCAGACATCCCAAATCAGTATCACTGGGCTGAAATCAAGGCCAAGGCCACACCACGTCAGGAGGCGCTAGGGGAGGTAGGCTCCTTGCCTCTTCCAGCTCCCGGGGGTCGCTGGCGTTCCTTGGCTTGTGGCTGCAGCTCTGTCACCTGTACCTCCATGATTACATTGCATCCTAACCCTATGTGTCCAATCTCCCTCCGCCTCCCTTGTAGAAGAGTGCTTATGATTGCATGAAGAGCCCACCCATATAATCCAGGATAATACCATCTCAGGATCCTTAGTTTAACGCTGTCTTTTGCCATGTAAGGTAAGTGTCTCAGGTTGGGGGACTTAGGACTGAATATCTTTGGGGAACGTTCTTCAGCTGTGACAGCTCCCACAGGCCAAGAACAAATCACTAGGTGCCAGGCCAATGCAGGATGCAAAAAGCATCCAAAAAGGTTAAAAGAAAAAGTCAAATACCATCACCCACTTAGATATCCAGAGGTGGATGCTAGGAAGGCCAGAGAGGGTCACCAGGATGCCGCTCACTTCCTCCCACCCCCATGGAGGAGAGAGGACCTTCTCCTCTTCCAGGCCATGTAAGGCGCTACCCGGAACAGAATGCAGCATGGTGACAGAGTTTTTAATGTGACTGCACCCTCGTAGAGTGTGCAGAACACAGACACTGGCACCTCATTCCTGCCTGGGAAACCTTAGGGCAGAAACTATGACCACAGGCTTGGGCAGGAAGAGCTGAGGGAAAGGGAGGTGGGCCTGGGCTGAGTGGGGAAGCACTGCTCACAGGCCGTGGAAGACACCCTCCACACCCAACAGGGCTTCCTGGAGGGGCACTGCCTTCCAACAGAGGAACCGCCATGCAGAGACCCCAAGACTGAGGGGGGAGTCATCGTAAGGACCAGGCAGCAGAACAGCTCTGTCCTCACCACGCGGTCCACAGTCAGAAAGGGCCCCCATGAGAGAGAAGCAGACAGTCACCTAACTAAGATCATGTGCAATCCACTGTCTGATTACATCTGGGTCCTTCAGGAAAGACCTCTTGGTCTCCCTCCACACCTCCCTTGCCCCAGCTCTAGCTCCAGGGAAGCCAGGAGCAGTGTCAGGAAGAAGAAATTGGAGGAAAAATCACAATGTCAGATCTTGAGCCCACGGCAGACACAGAGCAGGAGAAAAGCTTTAACTTTGGATGAAGTTTCGAGTTTTGATGCATACATTTAATTACTGAAATGCCTAATTTCTGAAATGAGACTTACCTTGAGATCTAAAGGACCCAGAGACTTTTTATTACTGGCAGTGACCAAGTCAGTGGACCTGCCTGAGTTTTCCCCCAGCAATGGGAATGAACTTGCCTACAGAATTACAGAAGGGATTCAACTGCACGAGAGAGAGACAAAATAACGCAGTTTTCTGCGTGCACCTTATCAAGTCTAGCCCATTCACCATAATGTTGGATTTCTTTTTACCGTTTGGTCCTCTTTTATTTTGTAGGCCATGGAGCTGGATTTTGCCAGTGATCCTAAGCTTCAGGAGAAGGGCAACATAGCCATGTGCATTAGCTAGAGCTGCCCAGGTCTTCCTGTTTACAAAGATCAACTGCACACATTGCCTTCACAATGTATGTCCTTAGCCATGGATGACAAGGATTTCTGGGTCAGTGGGGAATCCCCACGTTTCCACAATTAGCTGAGCCATTGACCTCACTGCTTAAACAGCTGCAGTTCATTTGGCTTCCAAATGTCATCCCAAGGGCCAATTTCAGTTTCGGTACAGCATTTTTCTTCAGCCTGGGAACAAAGTTTACTGTTTTACTCATTCTTCCAGTCCTGGGAAGCCCCATGCCTTTTTAGCATCCTTTGTAGCTCCTCCAAGTGTAGTCATCTCTGCATTTATCTGCTCCTAAATGTTAAGGAGGCTGAACAGTTGGAGCAGATAAAGAAAGCCCAGAATAGAATAAAAGAGTTGTATACCACACTTCCCTCTTCTATGTCTCTTCTTTGTAGACTCAGGCAGTGAACCTGAATTTTTTTTTTTTTAAAGAAGATGTTGGGGGTAGGAGTTTATTAATTAATTTATTTATTTTTGCTGTGTTGGGTCTTCGTTTCTGTGCGAGGACTTTCTCTAGTTGCGGCGAGCGGGGGCCACTCTTCATCGCGGTGCGTGGGCCTCTCACCGTTGTAGCCTCTCTTGTTGCAGAGCACAGGCTCCAGATGCGCAGGCTCAGTAGTTGTGGCTCACGGGCCTAGTTGCTCCGCGGCATGTGGGATCTTCCCAGACCAGGGCTCGAACCCGTGTCCCCTGCATTGGCAGACAGATTCTCAACCACTGTGCCACCAGGGAAGCCTGGAACCTGAAATCTGAATCATGGTTTCCCAGGATCACTGGTGGATCCGAGAGTTCCTAGTGGCAGACGGTCTCCTCAGTATAGGCCAGGACACAGATGTGAAAATGCAGAAACAGCGTTGGAAAGAAGTCAGAAGGCATGTGGTGTGGTCCTGGCACAGTCCCTTACTGTTGCCATGTCATCCTTCATCTGTGCTATGGGCATATGACAGCCTCATGACCTGTCTAACTAGGCTGAGAAAAGCCAGTGAAACAAAAATCATGACAGTGCTGATACACGCATTTAGGAGCGTGAAAATAGCTCATTGTCTATCATTCCAAGGGAGGTGGTGATTGAGGGCTCTGACCCCTCCACAAGGAGCATGATAGGACACACTCATTTAACTCCACTCCTGTCTGTATTCCCAACAAAATGAGAATTCGGAATAAAGTTACTAGGACAAAGAGACTGGGGCAGAAGATAATAAAACAAATACATGCATACATATCTGTGTGTGTGTGTGATGTTTGTTAAAAACAGAAGGACAAATGATAACTGGCTCAGAATTTCTAGGCAGAATCACTCTAAGTCAGCAGGCAGGAAGCTGAGAAACAACTCAGTTTGCATCCAGAACCTTCAGAAGCCTCAGGAATTGGTAGCACAGGTGCTTTTAGAAGTGAGAGTAAACAAGGGGCAGAAAAGGAGACAGTTGGTTAAAAGTCTATTTACAAAGCAGTAAGGTGCACAGATCCCCTCCTTAACTCTGCACGGATGGGTGAGTGTCCCTCCCTGCCACACCCCTCCCCAGAAGATTGGAGTCTTATTCTCTAAGGAGGACAAAACAGAAGATCTACACACACCAGACCAGTTGAGTACTCGGGCCAGAGTGCTTGGTTGAAAACAGAAGGATTAACTGAAAATCCCCAACCTCCCTCCCTGACTCTACTCCTAAAATGCTGGCATCCAGGGTAACACTCTTCAGACAGGAGACTGGAAGATCTCCTCTGGGAAACACGATCGGCCTGAGATTCAAATGCCCAGTGACGTACCATAAATGCCCTTGTGCACATGGCTCCCAGTCTGATTTTTAGACCCCCTCTAACATCTGGAAACAAACAGCCAAGGATCACAGGACATCTGAGGCAAGTCTCAGATATGAAAGGCAAACTCCAGAACAGACAGACAAAAAAGTAACTTGAAGTAAACAGAAACTATGCAAGGACATGAGAATTACTCCCCACTCTTGTCAAAAACAAACAGAAAACTGCCACTGTTACTTTCAGAGAGGTAACAACAAAGATTACAGCTTAAAACAAGAATAGAATTGTTTCAGGAAGGAAGAAATAACGACGTAGTGAGCGTACCATATAGCTCAGCCATAAACAGGATTTACACAATCCAAATGATGTAATCTGCTATGATATCATCAAAGTATGATGCAGCTATACTAGGAGAAGTGAGCAGTGATGGGCAGTAAAACTCTGCCTTAATCTTCCACATGGGAAGGTAAGAGCTAATGCTTAAAACTGAAAAAAGAAAAAGATCACATGATGAACAGTAATAGCGAGAGACACGTATGCAAATATGAAAAGAAAAAGTAAAATAACTGAAAGTGACAGCCTTGAGAATGAGGAAGTAGGACAGCTGGGTGTGGTGCTACGGGATTGATAGGCTGATCTTTTTAGTAATGAACTTTAAGAACTGTTTGGCTCTTGAAACTACGTGTATTGAATTTTTATAAAAAATAAAAACCAAAGTATAAAAGAGCTTAGGCTCTGGCATCAGCCTGCCTGGATTAGTAACTGGTTCTCATCACTGGCTCCTTGTAAGATGTTGGACAATCTACTTAAGCTCTATGTGACTCGATTTATTTCCTCATATGTTTAGAGGGAATCATAGCAGTACTGCCTGATAGAATTATTGTTAGAGTGAAATGAGGTAATGCATGTGAAGCCATGTAGCACGGGACCCGGCACGTGGTATGTGCTCAGTAAATGTTACCTACTATTGTTTTCATTATTGTTGCTTTCTCACCCCTAAGGATCTGATTTAATTGGTCTGGGGTGTAGCCTAGGTATAGAGAGTTTGAAAAGTTACCCAGATGACACTAACACACAGAAAAGGGAAACCAGTGGTCCACAGCCTAGAGGAAGCCAGCTAGGTGAACAACATAACTATTGCTAAAAAAAGATGATCCCTGGATGCTTCCTTGTCAGTCATCTCCCTCCCCCTATACCATCTAGAGGATAAAAAGATGGAGTATTAACTCCACAGTGTCTCTCATTTTACTAAAGAGTAGTTACCCACCTGGAAAGTTGACTATACACCGAAGTTTTCTTAATTGAACCCATTTACTCACTGAATTAGATTTGATTTAAGACATAGGAGAATGCTGACCCTGAAATATACTAAGGCTCAAGCTTAAGAATGTAGCAAAAATCTTAAGAGCACACTCTTTAAGCATAAAAAACATTATGGAAAATATTAATAACCTCTAAACTTCGGCAGGAGGTGGTTCAACAAGTGGTATCTTTAGAGCACTTAGGTTGAACCAACATCAAAAGCTTAGGGAAAAATTCACTTATGTCAGCTTTAGTGATGTACAGGTCTCCCCCAAATCTCCTGGTTAAAAATTTCCAACACAACTCAAAACTAGCTTAAGCAAAATAAAGGGAATATGTAGGCTCAGAAGGCGGGAAGGGATCAGTGATAGAATGAAGGCAAGAGCAGAGGGAACCAGCTCTGGAAGGTCTTGGAGGCCAGCACTGGAATTTGTGGTGCTCTCTGTGTTCCAGGGTCCCCCGGGGACATGCGGAACACAGCAATGAAAGCAACAATAAAAACCAGAGACGTAAATATATAGTGCACAAAAATTAAAAGACAGCCATGTCAGAGGATGGAGAATCGTTCAGAAGCTGAGGAGGCTGATGAGCTCCAAGGAGGAAGGGACAGAGGTTGTAGGGAAAACCACAGTAAGACTTTGGCTTTCCTCTGGGTGAGATGAGAATCCTTTGAAGGGTTTGAGCAGAGCAGTGACAAGGTGTAATTAACATTTCAAAACACTGTACAGGCAGACAACTAAATGACCTCTTTGCTGCATGGAAAATGGACTGCATCAAGGCAAAGCAGGAGCAGGAGGACAAGGAAAAGGCTACTGTCATTTTCCAGGGGAGACACAATGAAGGTTGAACCTTAAGTTGTTATGATGGAGATAAGACCCTGTCACATTATCAGGATCAGGTTCCAGTTGAAAGGTGGAGATGAAAGAACGTGCTGACGGATCCCACCTGGGCTGCTACGAGAGAGCGTCATGTTTGATGCCTTGCTCCCAGGACTCTCTCCCTCCCCAGCCATCCTCAAGCATGTGTCCATCCATCTTCCATCTCTGCCTGTCTCTTGGCTTCACTCTAATTTTCCACGTGGCAGGAGATAGTATGATGTCCAAGATCCCAAATCCACACCCTCCCATTTAGCGGCCATGGAAGCTCACTTCCTATTTATACATCAGACCTCAGCAAAGCCCTGTCTGAGTCAAGGATCCAACCCTTGTACCAATCACTGTTGTCAGGAAGATGGGATACAATGATTGCCCAGGCTTGGGATACACACTTATCTCCGTGGCCAGGGCAGCAGGGCAAGTTACTGAAATCGGGAGTTAGGAAAAGCATTCCAGACAAGCAAAAACCAACTGTTACCACAGTCTAAGCACCCCTCCCCCGCAACTGAAACCCAAATTATTTTCCCTTTGAGTTTTATCCAACTCCTATGGACCCTGAAGACTCTGCCTTTTCCCTAAACTCAGAGCAGCTTTCAATTTGGGGCACCTACCTCAAAAGAAATATTTTTCTTTTGCTATCAAACAATAAGTACCCAAATTAAAAGTCACAGTGATTTTAAATCTGGCCTCAGTATCTGACTTAGTTTGTCATTCCAAAGAAGGAGGATTGGGGAGGGGGAAGAGAGAAAGTTCATCTCAAATTGCCAGAAAGATCTTTCCTTCCACCACCCCCCCACCCGCCCAGTTTAATTACTGAAAGAGATTTTTCTCTCAAATGTTTTCGCAAAGAGCTGCGCGAAGAAGCATTTCCAGTTGGTTCTCTGAGCATCCTGAGATGTTTTAGAGCAAGGCTGGCCTGCATTTTTACCATCCCCGGGCCTTTCTGCACTCTTGGTCAGTTAAGGATTCTTGGCCCCAAACCAGCTCCACAACTAATGTTTGTGTGCTTTGGAAAAACTGCTGAAGAACTGAGGGAACAATCCACGATCTGAAAGAATTTACACATTGTGGTAATGCAGGATTTTGAAAAGCGAGTTTTACAAATGGCAGGGGCCCCTGCGCCCTGTCCACATTAACATCCAGGGACTTCCGTGCAATCAGGGCCTGATCACAGAACCCACCACAGCTGCCATGCTCATCCTTCCCCTGGAACACCTGCTCCCACACTCGCTGAGAAAGAACTGATTTATGTTGACAGTTTCTTACCCCAAACAACCCTGGGCTGTTTATAGTACATATCATACACTAGTGAGGTTTTCTTGTTCTCTTTTTTCCCAGACGCCCCTCCAGCTCCTCCTTGCCTGCTTTCATTCTTGTCCGTCTGCCACCTGGAAGCAGCAAATGCAGCCGCCCCTCTTGCTCTTCTGCATACCAGAAGCAACCATAATATTTACTGTGGCAGTGAGAGGCCTTCCTGCTGTCCTCACAGCTCAGATGGTGGTGAGAGACAGGGAGAGCCAAATGCGGAACCAGGGCTCTTTCCCAGAGAAGCGTTCTGCTCTGACCCAAACTCCTGGTGTGATCCTGTACAGAAGCCCCCCTCCTTGGCCACCTGGGACACGGTAACCAGGGAACTCCGAGAAGTTTCCCAAAAATGGAACAGTGTCCCTCTAGGTGTTCAAAAAAAAGATTGTTTTTTTGGAAGAGAGTTACAGAAGAGATGAAAACATCTGGTTGAATTTGAATTTGAATCTAAAAATAGATTTCATGTACCCCAGAGACAACAAAGATAATATGTTAGAGGACAGGAAGAAAATAATATAACTATTTATTTGTAAATATAATGTTTGTGTATGTTTAAAGTAAATATATTAGTACAGAAGGCTAAGTATGTCATTTAAAAATGAATGAATACGCTTAAATTGAAGCTACATGCTCAAATTGTTTTTTATTGCTGAGGGTAGATGATCAAAGGAGTTTGGAAATGATTAAATTAGGAGATACTTATGCTCTTTTCTCACTGAAATTCTGTGGTTCTGTGGTTTTATGTCCTGGGACAAAGTCTGCTGTGGTAGAGCCGATAAAAGGAGGTGAAGGCAGACAACTGTCTGTCCAGGGCTTGCCAGATTCCAGTAGCCTTTCTGCCGTCTGAGCCCCTGGGCCCTATCACCGCTCCTGGAGGGAGTGAGAGTGTGAGCAGCTCTCGGGGAGGAGGTGAGGGAGCTATCAGGCCCAGGGCACACGATGGGCCTTGCTGCTGCTCCATGGTGCCATCTGGGGGCCCCCTCCCTTGTGCAGGTACAATGTCACCAGGCATTGGGACCAGGCTTCTAGTCTTTACAGACTGTGTCACCAAATGGCACCATCTTCTCCTAGTTCTGTTTAGGTGGTTCTCTGTCCGATGCAGACCATGTTGTCCGGCTTCAGAATGGAAAAGTCTGTCTCTTGATCATCTGCTCCAAGTCTGACCACTTTGTCGTTCTTTGTTTGGGATTTAATATATGATTTTTAAAATCTTTTCACTTTTCTTTACTCCTTTCCCATTTGACTTTTCTCATGTACTTGTTCATCATTTTCCTTCTTTCTGTTATTCAATTTCACCTTTGTCTTCTCTTATAAGGATCTGTGGCCAAATCCCTTTAGGCAATTCAGATTGCCAGTGCCCCATGCCGTTTGGTAATCATTTTTTAAAGATTGTATATGGAGTCCAAACCTTCACTTCAATTGCTCCCCATTCCCTTCAGTGCATCTAACCTCTCCTGGAAAAACCCCCTGCCTGGAAAATTCTGATTTTTTTTTTTTTAAACACAGTTTAGATGTCATCTCTTCCAAAAGCCCTCCCTGTTCCTTATGCACCATTCAAACAAGCTAATCAATCCCTTCATTGTATTTTCTACACACACTTCTTTTTTATAATCGAGATATAATTGACATATATTACATTAGTTTCAGGTATACAACATAATGATTTGGTATTTGTGTATATTGTGAAATGATCACAATAAGTCTAGTTAACAACCATCACCACACATAGTTACAATTTTTTTTTTCATGTGATGAGAACTTTTTTTTTGCTGCATTGGGCTGCTGCGCTTGGGCTTTCTCTAGTTGCAGCAAGCAGGGGCCACTCTTCTTTGCAGTGTGCGGGCTTCTCATTGTGGTGGCTTCTCTTGTTAAGAAGCATACGCCCTAGGTGCGCAGGCTTCAGTAGTTGTGGCACATGGGCTCAGCAGTTGTGGCTTGCGGGCTCTAGAGCGCAGGCTCACTAGTTGTGGCGCAGGACTTAGTTGCTCCGCGGCATGTGGGATCTTCCCAGACCAGGGCTTGAACCCATGTCCCCTGCATTGACAGGTGGATTCTTAATCACTGAGCCACCAGGGAAGCCCTGTGATGAGAACTTTTAAGATGTACTCTCTTAACAACTTTCAAATACACAGTATTTAATAATATTATTAATTATATAATATATAATTAATATATATTACATTAAAATTATATAATATATAGTTAATAATATATTATTAACTATAGTCACCGTGCTGTACATCACACCCCATGAAATATATTTTATAACTGGAAGTTTGTACCTTTTGAGCACCTTCTGCACAAACTCCTTTCACGGCACCAATGACACTTGTCTCCCTTCCTCTGCTAGTCTGTAAACTCATCCAAGGTCAAGGCTGGAGCCCTGCCCAGCAGCTTCTAGCACAGTGCCTGGTACAAAGCAGGCTCTTAAGAAATGGAGTGAATGAAGGGAGAATATCTGAAGCCAACTCCTCTTGGCCTCCCTGTTGATCCACCAGAATGTGGCCAACTGCAGAGGGAACAACAGCAAAGCTAATACTTATTCCATGTGCTTTCAGTGGGAAACCAATGACATATAACTGGCTGAGTAGAGACCACCAGACCAGTTAATCATCCACTCTATTCACGAAGAAGCAGCCCCTTCTCCTACACACGTTGATGAGTATATTCCAGGCTAAAGGACGGCATCTTACTTGCCAGGCTCTAATTGTTAGATTGTTTCTTAAGTTCATTTTCTGTCTTTTAATCACAGTTTATGCATGACTGTTCCTGGACTTTGAGGATTCAGACTTTGCACCAGGAACACTGCCATTTTCTTGTTCCTGGAAATTCACTGGAAATTTTCCAGTCACCAAAAGGTGGAATCTAACTGAAACACAACTTTCCACGAATACAATTTTCTTCTCCAACAAAAAATATCATTTTTTAAAAACAAATCACCAAATTGAAAACAAGAATGCAGTTTACGAACTTTGATGACTAACTTCATCATCTGACCCATCATCCACAGCCAGGAAAAATCACATACTTTTTCTTTTATATCTTTTGTATCTGAATTCCACCTGGCTTTCTCTCTCTCTCCCTCTCTCTCTCTCTCTCTCTCACACACACACACACAGCCTGGACAGTGAAGCTTTCATTCCCAGGCCATGAAATTTTCTGCACCTGTGAGCACTCCTCTCTCAGTGTTATAAACAGGTCTCAGCCCTTTCCACCCAAAGCTCCCTATTAGCAGCTGCCCAGAAACCGACAGAACCCAAGAATCTCCCAGGTCACCCCACCTCTGCCAAAGCATCCCTGCTCCCCAAGTCCCCACTCCCACACTGATACACCCATCCCAACAACGTAACCGTGAAGAAAACTCCTCTTTCGAGGCAGGGCAAGCCCGTACTGTCCTCTAACTTCCCTCTCTGGTTGATATTATCACAGTCTTAGAAAACTGAAAACTGAACTTAAAGGCATGTATCCGAGTTCTAAGATCCTCAGCTACCTGAAAACTATGAGACCTTGGATGATTCACTGAGTCTCTGCGGGTCACAATGAAATTTAGCAAACTTGCATGTCCCCCGGGTCTTTTTCCTTCTTTTTGTCTGATCTGTCCACTCTCCGATCTCTCTGCTTCTACATAAGGTCATCGTAAGGACGGACAAGACAATGTTTGTGAAATGCCTTAAATTTCTACAAAGGAGGTTTATAAATTCAAAATATTATTGCTTTTGGAGATGCTATTTTTAGTGCTGTGTGAACACTGTTAACATATCTTTATAGATAAATAGAGTTCCTGGTTGGATGGTGGTGATGGTGGCACAATGATATGAATGTACTTAAATGCCCCTGAAATGAACTCTTTACAGTGGTTAAGATGGTAATTTTTTTTAAGATGGTAAATTTTATGTTATGAGTATTTGACCACAATTTTTAAAATAAATATATAGTCAACAACAACAAAATCTTTGTATTATCTGATTGTTTAGAAAGCAGGTTTCCTGGCATCCACCTGCTCTGTGTCCCCTTTTGCTTACTTGCGTCTGCTTGCCCTCTGATCTGTGATGGAATCTCACAAAGCATGGGAGGGGACTTGAAGATCGGTGGTCCATCTCACCCCTTCATCCTACATTACATATGAGAAATGAGGCCCATTTGAACAAAAAGATCAACTCTAATTTAAAGTTCCTCCCTCCTACACTGTTGGTGGGAATGTAAGTTGGTGCAGCCACTATGGAAAACAGTATGAGGTTCCTCAGAAAACTAAAAATAGAGTTGCCATATGATCCAGCAATCCCACTCCTGGGCGTATATCTGGACAAAACTATAATTCAAAAAGATACATGCACCCCTGTGTTCATAGCAGCACTATTCACAATAGTTAGGACATGGAAACAACCTAAATGTCCATCAACAGATATGAATGGATAAAGATGTGGTACTATATACAATGGAATATTACTGAGCCATAAAAAAGAATGAAATAATGCCATTTGCAGCAATATGGATGCAGATTATCATACTAAGTGAAGTCAGAAAGAGAAAGACAAATGCCATATGACATTACTCATATGTGGAATCTAAAATATGACACAAATGAACCTATCTACAAAAGAGAAACAGAATCACAGACATAGAGAACAGACTTGTGGTTGCCAAGGGGCAGTGGGCTGGGGGAGGGATGGAGTGGTAGGCTGGGGTTAGCAGATGTAAGCTATTATACGTGGAATGGATAAACAACAATGTCCTCCTGTACAGAACAGAGAACTATATCAGTATCCTATGATAAACCATAATGGAAAAGAATATAAAAAAAGAATGTGTGTGTGTGTGTGTGTGTGTGTGTGTGTATATATATATATATATATATATATATATATAACTGAATATATATATGTACAACTGAATCACTTTTCTGTACAGCAGAAATTAATACAACATTGTAAATCAACTATAATTCAATAAAAAAAATATATGAAAGAACAATTTAAGGTTCCTAATTTCAGGTCAGATTTTGTTTACCTGGGGGAAAGTAGCACATCAGTCTATAACCATAATATTAGTAACTATCATAATAAAAAGCTGTAAGGACAACCTCCTTCCGCACACCCGCCCCCTGGGGCCCTGGGAGAAAGGCTACAGAAAGCAGAGCCCAGTGCACATCTCTCTGGCCTCCTCTGGGCAGAGGACACCCCCGAGGCCACTGCTCCAGGACCAACAGGCAAGGGGACACACACTGGAGTGTGTCTGATCCCCGTCCTCCTCCCCCTCAGGTTTTAGGTGACCAGCTTTCGATCTAGTACTGACTCAGACAACTGAACGCCAAGTTTCACCAGAGAATGGACATTTTACAAGTGGGTTATAAATTGTCGTTAGGCAGCTCTCAGACAGGTTGACATAACCTCCCGCTACCTTGGCTGAGTGGCACCTCAGTAATTCAACCTGCGCCTTTGGAAGATGCTCTCCCTGGATACAGGTCTGCTGAACATATGATGTGATCACCAGGCAGGGCAGAGTCCCGGGAAAGGAAGCACAATTGCATTAGTCACAGAGACACTGTGAGAAAGTAAGAGTGGGAGGGACCTTAGCCATCTGGTCAAACCCCTCATTTCATAGATAAAGATCTGAGGACAGAGGCAGTAGGGGCGCGGCCAGCAAGCTGTCCAAGGGTGTCCACTCAGCGGCGTCTGGGAGTGGAGGCCAGACCATTTACCAGCTGGGATCCAGTGCTCTTTCTGCCACCCTAGTCCATCTGTGCCAGGGAGGCAGAAGGGTAGGGGGAAAAGCATGGACTTTGGAGCCAGGCCCAGCCACACATCCCATCTCTCCTTTAATGGCCCTAATGCTTTGGGCAAGTCATACTCTCTGAGCCTCAGTTTCCTCACCTATAAAATGGGCATAATAATTCTCATCTTTGAAGGTTGGCGTGAAGGTTAAGTTAAATGATGTGTGTGAAGTGCCAGCACAGTTCCTGGCAGAATAAGCGCCCTCACAAACAGTAGCTGTGATTTATTACTATTCTTTGGGCCACCACGGTTCTCTGAGCACAATGGGGCAGGATTCCAAATGCACTGTGGGTCCTGCTTGTTGGATGAGGGCAGGGCAGGCCTAGAGCACAGAGGGAGGACTCCAAGGTGAAATGGAGGGGTACACAGGAGGAAGGGTGCCCCGGCTAGCTGGTGTGCCAGGAGGTCTGAGGGACTCCATGGAGCTGACTGGCGCATGCCCAGGACACTGTGTTCCTTGGGATTACCAGACACCCACAATTAGATGGCTTTCCCCAAAATCAACAAGATCAGCAAAGAATAAAGCCCTTACATTTCCAGGCTAGAAAAAAAAAGAGGCTGCCTCCCATCGGCTGGCTTGAGAGAGTTGGGCAAATTAATTTGGATGTGCCCTCCAAGCACACATAAATGAGGGTTCACAGAGCTCCTAGGGGTACACAAGGAATGCTGAATGGCTTAGTTGTCTCCAGACATAGTAACAGAAGATCCACCGAAGCCAGTGGTCCTCAAAGCGTGGTCCTTGGCCCTTTGAAATGCAGCATCTCTAGCCGCCACCCTGACCTACTGAATCCTCTGAAGATGGGCTCCAGGAGATTCTACCAAGCCCTCCAGGCCATTCTTAGGCACGTACAATTTGAGAACCGCTTGCTGCGCCATTTCTCCTGATTTCTTGACTGACAGCACAGTAGCGGCTATCGACTTTGGCTGCACAGAAGCAGTCCGCTGCCAAGGCTACAACCCAGAGCAATTAAATCAGAATCTCTGGGATTGGACCCCGGCACCAGGTCTTTTTTTTTTTTTTTTTTTTTTTTTTTTGGGCCTCTCACTGTTGTGGCCTCTCCCGTTGTGGAGCACAGGCTCCGGATGCGCAGGCCCAGCGGCCATGGCTCACGGGCCCAGCCGCTCCGCGGCATGTGGGATCTTCCCAGACCGGGGCACGAACCCGCGTCCCCTGCATCGGCAGGCGGACTCTCAACCACTGCGCCACCAGGGAAGCCCGGCACCAGGTCTTTTAAGGCTCCCCAGGTAATTTCAACGTGCAGCCAAGCCTGAGACCCACTGATTTGGAGCAAGAATTTGAATGAAGCAGTAAGTCATTCATAGCATTTGTGTGTGAGTGTATCAATCAACTCAGAATGCTGGGAATTACCATCTTTTCCTTTGCTCAGAGTTTTTGTGTTTGTTTTTCCCACCACTACTTCCTCGATCGTCCTCTGCAGGTTCTGCACCCCCAAGAGAAGTTCTGAAGACACTTGTCCCCCCACCCATTCACCCACCGCTACCACCATCCAATTGTTAACGTTACTGAAATCACTGACTCAAGCTAAGATCTAAGAAAAGGCTCCATTCAGTCCAGGTTCTTAGGATCCAGTGTGAATCTGCAAATTGAAGACAATTATGTTTCTGTTATATGTGTGTTTCTTCTGTGTGGGATTTATCTACAGTGTTCCTATTATGTTCATGCATTTTATTCAGCTTTTGGTCCAGATCAGCACCAAAGCAGGCTAATAAGGCCTGTTTTATGTTTTGTTTAGCCTTTGAAACATGCAAGCATCTCACCTGCTAATTGGAGACAGTGGATGGGCCCCAGCACAGTGTTTCCTCAGCTGGGGGAGGGTGGAGAGGAAAAAATAAAAATCAATTTTTTCCCCTAGTATCCTGTGAACTGTACTGCAAGAAAGCTGGTGAGTCGCTTTAAATGACACTTTCAGGTTCTAATAAAAATATGTTTTAAGGGCTTCCCTGGTGGCACAATGGTTGTGAATCTGCTGCTAATGCAGGGGACACGGGTTCGAGCCCTGGTCTGGGAGGATCCCACATGTCGCGGAGCAACTAGGCCCGTGAGCCACAACTACTGAGCCTGCGCGTCTGGAGCCTGTGCTCCACAACAAGAGAGGCCGCAGTAGTGAGAGGCCCGCGTACCGCGATGAAGAGTGGCCCCCGCTTGCCGCAACTAGAGAAAGCCCTCGCACAGAAACGAAGACCCAACACAGCAAAAATAAATAAATTAATTAATAAACTCCTACCCCCAACATCTTCTTTAAAAAAAAAAAAAAGGCCACCTATTGTGTGATTCTATTTAATATATATATATATATGTTTTTAAATGGAGCAATAGGATAGTTTACCTAAGATGTCATCATAAAGGTTAGGCTTACACTTTTAGCTTCAGATCAATTACTTGGAAGCTTTAGAAATCTTCAAGAAGCCCAATTTAGAAATGTGTCCAGTTCCTGGAGTTAACAATCTTACTCTGCCGATGTAACTCAAATGTTCTTTCTCAGGGGCTCCCTAGGGTGCCATCTTCCACAAAGTCTCCAGGAGTTCTGAAACTATTCTATTTAAAGAGAAATGGATATTTAATATACTTGTTCATGTTTCTCTGCACATATTAGGCTGACCAAACATCCTGATCACTCTGGAACTTGCCCGTTTTAGCACTAAAAGTCCCATGTTCACCTTCCACTGGGCAACTGGGACAATTGGTCACCCTATATTCTGCCCAGATCTCCTTGCTCACCATCACTTTATAAATCCTCTCCTTCCGTGGGACTCATGCACTGCCTCATCTTAAACCATCAGCACATGTGCTTAGAACACACACACACCTGGTTCCTTCCTCACAATGAGAACGCAGATACATTCATTTATTCTTCCAGAATTTCTACTTCCCATTTTTCCCATGGCTATCAGCACCCTCTCTCTCCACAGGGATGATTCCAGAAACATCTTGTTCTTTTTAATCACACCACCAGGGCAAAAGCGAAGACGAAAGGAAAGTGATTCCTGTGTTTCAGAGCTCAAACTAGATGAAAGAGTACATCATAAAAGTTAACGAGTGCCTTTTCTCAATGGTGTAAATCTTTATTGCATCTCCATTCATTGCTGGATACCGACCTGCACCAAGTCCACAGTAAGCAAGCTAATAAGTGAGACAAACGCGCTCTCTTCACCCAGTAAGACTCCCTGGCATCCTAGATTTCCTTGTTCCTTGGCTTTCCATTGAACTGGGCAAATGCATCTTTGGTTTTTGCTATTCCTGATCTTGGGCTGCTAGTAGCAACTGACTGAATCCACTGCCAATTTGTTCTTTCTAACTTCAGTGCTGCTCCAAAATTATTATAATAAACTCAATTAATTTCTCATAGTGGTTCTAAATTCTGTCCACAATGAAGTTCTTTCACCCACCCACCATGTAGTGCATGACTCTGTCATCTACCTTCCTGGATTCAACATCATGGGATGGACTTCCAGCTACCGTTCACCTCCTACCTTAAATTCTCCCAGGCTCATCGTGGTCATTTTCTCTTGCCCTGTTGTCTTAAATAAGGAAATGTATTTTATTCTCTCTGAGACTTCTTCCTTTACCCTCTATCACTTCCTCTTTTAACATGCTTCTTCCATCAGTACCCATCAGATGTATTTTTCTGCCTTTTGATTTCTCTTTAACATACAAATATGCTTAAATCACAATTACTCTCAAGAAAAAAAGAGGTGATCTGACTCCACTGAAACTGTGGAATTCCCACACCTTTCCCTCTTTTGACCACGCCCGCCATCCATTTCTCCCACCCATTTCTCAACCCTGTGCTGTCTGTGTTTTGCTCCTGCTAAACTGAAATTTTCTTTCAAGTGGTACCAATAAACTACCTGTTAAAATGTGATGTCTCTTCTGAGTTCTCATCTATCTAAGCCTCTTGGCATCATTTGAGGGTGTTGCTGGGATTATCCTCTTTGACGTCTCTCATGTTATATACCCTGACTCTCCTGTCCTCTCACTGGACCACATCACCTCCCGTTGCCTATTCTTCCTCCTGTGCCTCTTCCAGTCTCACTCTGGACCCCATCCAGCATGGGCTTCAGCTATAGCTCCATTCTGTTGACCACACATCTATATCTCCACCTCTGAACTCTCTCCTGAGTTTTCTATCCTTATTTCTAAACACCTAATGGGCAGTTCCACATGGCAAAATCCAAAGATCCTCAAACTCAATACATCCAAAGTGAAGTTCATAATCATCCCTCAAACCTGTCTCCCTGCATTTTCTGTCTTAGTCTCTGAGTCTATCCTACTAGAAACTCCTGCATCAATCTTTACTTTTTTCTAGTCCACACTTCCAAGCATTTGCTAAATAACATGTTATGTTCATCATCAGAACTTTTTATTACAAATAGCAGAATCAAAACTCAAATTAAACAAGAAAAAGAAATGTATTAGCTCATGGAACCAAACCATAAAAAAGGATGGATTCATGTGAATGGTACTAGATTTCTCTCTCCACCTCTCATCTCAGCTTTTGTTTTTGTTTGCCCTCATTCTTGCAGGCTCCTTCATGTGGAAGGGGCCATGGCCACTAGCAGCCCTGAAGGCACATCCCGTTAACAATGATGAGAAGAGACACTTAATCTATATCAGGCACAATTCTAGGCACTTCAGAGCCTGTGAGGCAAGAAAGAGAAAACATACTCTCCACATCAAATGTAGAAGATCCATAGACAAGCTCTAAATTGGGCCAGCTTGGGTCATGTACCCACCTGCTGGAGCAACCACTGGGTCTAGAACCATGAAGTAGAGTAACAAGCAGGGTTTGGATTATCCATCAGCCCCTGACCTTGAGTGTTTCAAGTAGGAGGGGTCTGATGAACCACAGCAGGTGGGAAAAAATGCAGGGTTAGACTTTGGGGCGAGAAATGGAAATGCAGAAACTCAACAGTGCTAATTCACGTTCACGGGTCTTTGCATCACCTTATGAAAACGAAGCCCATCAGGAATTGTATCTGAATAGATGCCCTACCCTCCAAAAAAAAAAAAAAAAAAAAGTACAGAAGAAAATCAAGACATTCCTCAGAAAACAGTTTTAAGAATACACTAGGGCTTCCCTGGTGGCGCAGTGGTTAAGAATCCGCCTGCTAATGCAGGGGACACGGGTTCGAGCCCTGGTCTGGGAAGATCCCACATGCTGCGGAGTAACTAAGCCCGTTCGCCACAACTACTGAGCTTGCGCTCTAGAGCCTGTGTGCCACAACTAATGAAGCCTGCGCACCTAGACCCCATGCTCCGCAACAAGAGAAGCCACTGCAATGAGAAGCCCACGCACCGCAATGAAGAGCAGACCTGGCTCACTGCAACTAAGGAAAGCCCATGCACAGCAACGAAGACCCAATGCAGTCAAAACTATAAATAAAGAAAGAAAGAATACACTAAAACCACAAAGAATGGGTCATCAAAGCTCAAAAATGTATGCCGAGACTTCTTAGCCTCTGCAAGCATAGAATATCTTTTTTTTAAAAAAGTCTCAAACTTCTAAATAATAGTGGTTGTAATGATAAAAAGCATAATGATGAGACAGGATGGCACACCTTTGCATAACGTTACCTGTTCAGCCTGCAGGTGCTGTTTCATCTCCTGCACTGACTTCAAGGCCCCAGGGAGGTCTGCAGTCATGGGTGACATTTAGCTCTTCTTTCTCATAGAACTTCAGAAGGAGTTCTACCTGGAAATTTTCCAGAGGGGGTATTGAAATTGAAGCCATAAGAATCTCTATAATGTACCTGTAGTTTAAGTTTCCAGTGTCCCTTTTTAAGATAAATAGTTGGAAAATATACCCTGAGAAAACTGCACAAGTGAACTTGACATTGTTTTAGACCCCATAACAACTGCATCTACAGGCTGGCACTAACTGTCATGGATGGTGAACTCTATTTTTTTTGTTTCTACATCTACAGTTCCTCAGTTTATTGATTTCTCATTCATCAGAAGATTTGTAAGCATAATGAAGCCTAAATGGAGCACACATGAATATGAATTTTGTGGTGTGTATAAATTAAGCCTCCCGCTGCAACATTTGGGGGAGATCTTTCTCCTAGGAATGAATGTTGCCACCCGACAGGTGTGTAATAAGATGCTATTTTCATCCTCCATCATCTAAGGTTTTGAATGTAACTGGAAACATTCTTGGAGGTGGGGGAGGGAGATGCCCTGAGTCATTGTGAAAACCATTATTCTGCATCATGCTCAGCTGGACGTGGGAATGAATTAAAACAAATGTTCAAGAATGTTCTATTTCCATATGAAGCTATTTCATCTGTTATCTTTTTCTCTTGCACTTAAATGTGACTAAAAGATCTTCCAAAATGAAATGCAGCCTTGTATGAAATCAAATTGATTTCTCTTATTTGTAATTTACCAGAGAATATTTGTCCTGAGTAGTATTAGGCAGCAAAGCTATTCTATTTATTTAAAAAAAAAAAGAAAAAGGAAAAAAACATTTGGAGTTGATGTTAAAAAGAAAGCTATACAGTGTGTTCTACATTTGAAATTCCACAAACTGTTAATAAACAGGATTTTTCCTGTAAAGAGAGGCATGCATCCTTTTGCCTCATTTCACCAGGCTCAGTGTTCACTTTTGCCATCCCCAGCACCCCTTGTTCAGTCAAATGTGTATGAAGTCCAAATCCATCTAAGAAATGCCCTGCTCCAGCTAGGATCAAACAGAACGCTTCTGGAATGGAACATCAGCAGAGCTGCTCCCTTTGTTCACTTTTTTCCCTTCACGTTTTTTATTGTTAGCAGTGACTACATTTCAGAAACAAAGCCACCTGCTTTCAAACACAAATGAGGAAAGGCTGTGTCTGTGTGTTTGTACGTGTGTATGCACGTGCTGGGATGGGGGGCACGGATGTGTGTGTGTGTTCCCTCACAGAAGGAGTTATTTATGTGTCTGACCTGTCTTCAGGCACTTATAAAATATTCAGCAGGCTAGAATTAACCTCTCCAGAGGGTGCTGAGCCCCAAATGGACATGTTAGGGAGTAAGGCTCAGGAGTAATGCTGAGAAGGCACTTGTGCTGAGATGCTCCTAGCCTGGCAGAGCCAGCATTCACCTGAGGGGCCAGGAGAGCCTCGACTCCTTATCTGTGAAAATCAGGGCACCTGACGTTGCCTTTGGGAGCCTTTGTTTTCTTATCTGTAAAATGAAAAGTCTGAACTATGTTGGGGGTCTCCATTCTTGGCTGCACAGCAGCCTCGCATGATTTTCTTATTTTTAATAATGATGCAAGGGCCTTACCCCAGACCACTTGAATTAAACCTCCAGGGATGGAATCCAGAAACGAATATTTTTTTAAGCTCCCAGGTGCGTCTAGGTGCAGCCAGGGTGGTGAACTGCGGCTGGGTGACCGCCAAAATCTCTCCAGCGCAGGTTCTGCAGGACTTGCTCCTGTCAGATCAGGTGTCTGGTGGGTCAGCTCTCTGTCCTCAGCGGTCCACCCTGCCCAGCCGTGCTCCATCCCATGGAACGTTCCAGATGCATAAGTCATCGGGGCCAAAGCTCCAACAGGATCTGCGGAAACAGTCAACATCATTAACTGGACTACCCAATCTAAAGAGTGAGGATTTGGGGGGGTGGGGGGGGAGGGAAGGATTGTTTAAAGGGAATCGTAGTGGTTCCTAAGAAACCTGTGGGACAGCATCAAAGCTACTGGGAACTCTGCACAGTGAGCTCATTTCCCTGTTCACACCCACCTATGATGTCTCTTTGCAGCCCGGCGTGTGCTGCAAAGATAAACAAAATTAATCAATAGTAAGAGCTGCATTTTTGTTTTGTTTTGTTTTTAAAGTTGTTTTTTTTTTGACATGGACCCATTTTGAAGTCTTTATTGAATTTGTTACAATATTGCTTCTGTTTTATGTTTTGATTTTTTGGCCACGGGGCATGTGGGATCTGAGCTCCCTGACCAGGGATCGAACCCGCACCCCCTGCATGTTTTTGATCTTGCAGTCAAGTCACATAGTTTCCTTTTCCAGGACAGTGCCACACTTCCCTCTGCCCTGTTCTCTTGTCTCTCTGAGCTTTTTCCCTTTTACTCCTGTTTAACCCAGCCATCCCCTTGCCCAGTCATCCACAGATCTGCTCCCCACCCTGCCTTGTGCCGCCCCCGCCAACCCTCTGCATGATTTTATTTATTTTTTGTCACTTCCCATTCACCCTACTTTGTATGCTCTCACCCTCCTTTCCCACTTCTTCCCTTTCCCAACCAAGATCGCTGGGCCACCGATGGCTGTGAGGATGTGAAAATCTGAGCCACAGGCATGAATAATGAATTGGAAGAGGCAGACTGAAGCCAGTCGGAACTGAGACAGTATTTCCGAAATGCAGCCAAATGACTTAGCAAGAGGCAGGACAGAGTTACTGCAATCCCTGGAAGCCCCGGACACACTGGTAATTATGAAAATGCAATTTTGATAAAGTACAAATCTGCAATTGTCCTAAGGCTGACAGAAGTGTCATACCCTGCTCTAGGCTGAAACTGGGAGTTCTGGAAGGTGCAGGGACACTTGCCGACCCCATTGCACTGAGGGACTAGTGCAGTCACTGGCGAGATGGCCTGCTTCTTCATTCCAAGAATAGCACCTCCACCCTGGGGTGGGGGCAGCTACACAAGGATGGCTAGAGGGTGTGGTACTGGAAGCTCCCACCCGGCAGCAAGGTCAGAGAAGTGGGCGATCTGGATCTTGAGGTTGCCGGAGGGGGAACAGGCAGGAGTCTGGATGCCAAGGAGAGTTGTCTGCTGCTCTTCTAACTCATCAGAAACCAGACTAAGTACCAGCCCTCAGATCTCAGGTGTCTGATCCTGCACTGTTCCCAGTTAGTCGGAAACCTCCTCCTTTGGACCTTCTTTTACAAGCAAGACTTGCAAGACTTGGTGATGGGTCTGTGGAGCCAGTGGTCCAATCTGGGGACCTGTTGGAGCTGGTTGGTGAATGAGGGTCTGCAGACAATCTTAACTAACATTCTGGCCACCCCTCGAGTTCTCTCCCATTTGCCCCAGACACGTCTTTGTGAAATATAAACCTGGCTATAGCGCCATCTGCCCAGAAACCTGTCAGCAGCTACTCATTGGCTTCAGAAGTGAGGCTAAACTCCTGATAATAAGCTCCAAGGCCCTCTGTGACTTGGCCCAAACTTCCATCTCCGACTTCACGTCTCCACTCGGTGACTTGACCCGACAGTGCAGAGATGCCGAATGCTTTGTGCTCCGTGCCCTCTGCCGCTCCTTCCCTGCACAACTGTGATGCGGCTGTGTCCCCTGCATCTCTGTCTCCTTCATGAACACCCATTTGTCCTCCCAAGACCCAGCGTAGGAGCCCTGTTTGCTAGGAATTGCTCTGGAGCTCTCAGATTGGACAAACTCCCCTCCCCAGCTTGTGCTCCCACCTTACCTACTGTCTACTTAACGTGGAAAGGTCTTTGTGAGCCCAGAATGTGTTACCCGGCCCAAGCACGCTCGCTGCACGACAGGCCAGTAAGTCGGGAGACAAGTTGTTGAGGCAAGGAGTAATGACTTTAACAGGAAAGCTAGCCGACTGAGAAAATAGCTGACTAGTGTCTCAAAAAACCATCTTCCCTCAGTCCAAATTCGGGTTTCTTTTACACAGAGAAAGGGGAGGGGGAGATGCTCACTGCGATGCCAACTAATGGCTGAGGAGGACTGCTAAGGCTCGCTCACTAACGGTTACTCGCTAAGGGTCCTTCCCTAATGGTAGCTCGCTAACGGTGAGTGGGACCGCTAACAGTGGCTCCTTGACACTTGCTCGCTAAGGGTCGCTTGCTTGGCTCGCTTGGGGGGAGGGGCCCCCTGCGAGGCCGACCAACGGCTGAGCAGGACTGTTAACGGTCACTCCCTAACGGTCAGTTGCTTGGGGGAGGGGCCCACTGCGAGGCCGACCAACGGCTGAGCAGGACTGTTAACGGTCACTCCCTAACGGTCAGTTGCTTGGGGGAGGGGCCCACTGCGAGGCCGACCAACGGCTGAGCAGGACTGTTAACGGTCACTCCCTAACGGTCAGTTGCTTGGGGGAGGGGCCCACTGCGAGGCCGACCAACGGCTGAGCAGGACTGTTAACGGTCACTCCCTAACGGTCAGTTGCTTGGGGGAGGGGCCCACTGCGAGGCCGACCAACGGCTTGCTCCAGGACTGTTAACGGTCACTCCCTAACGGTCAGTTGCTTGGGGGAGGGGCCCACTGCGAGGCCGACCAACGGCTGAGCAGGACTGTTAACGGTCACTCCCTAACGGTTGGTCCCTAAGGGTCTCTCCCTAACGGTCAGTTGCTTGGGGGAGGGGCCCACTGCGAGGCCGACCAACGGCTGAGCAGGACTGTTAACGGTCACTCCCTAACGGTCAGTTGCTTGGGGGAGGGGCCCCCTGCAAGGTCGACCAACGGCTGAGCGGGACTTCTACGGGTGGCTCGCTAACAGCCATGTGCCTGCCCCGCCCCTATTACAAATGGACACTCTGGGGGCAGAGACCCCGTCTCATTCACCCAGGAACGTTCCCTGCATCCAACACAATACCTGGAATAGAGTAGACATCCATTAATGCTTGTGTAGAGAATCCTGGCTGGAACAGGACAGGAAGCTAGGATTACAGTACTCCCATCTTACGGGTATGGATGTTCCCACAGTCCCTGCCTTGGATAGAGGTCCAGGCCTCGGAGCAGTGCTCCCCTTCCCCGTCCCTCCCAGTGGAGAGCTCCCAGCGCCTGCTCATCTCCCTCCCCGATTCTGACGTGTTGTGATGGCAATCTCAGGGGTCCACTGCTCCCCAGTTCCCTGTCTCTTCTCAGTGTTGTGCAGCCTTGACGGGCAGAGGAGATGCACCCTGCTGACTCGGATATTGAACTAAATCTTTCAAGCCAAAATTTCGTTCACTTTCCCCGAATGAGGACAACGACTGAGTCACGAAGGAATAGGTAGAGTAGGTATAAGTCTCTGTCTGCAAATTCAAATGTGCTAAAAAGCAATCTTGAATTTTTCATAACTCGATTTAATTTTTATTTCAAGTTCCATTTTCTTCCTGAGATGGCGGGGTGAGTCTCCCCTCTGTTTTCCTGAGTGTGGCATCTGAGCACCAGGGGGTTAATGTGGTGTCGGGGTGAGGGCAGACCTGGTCTTCATCCTCAGTGTCGTCTATTCATCCTGGTTCCTGCTGGGAAGCACCATCTCATGTCACACACTGTCCGCCCTGGTGGTCGCTGGGGCTGCCTCATTCCCGTACTCTCTACCACGCTTGGGGACCAAGAAATCATGTTGGGGTCATGATGGGGCCCGGAGAACTCTATAAGGCCACACCTGCCAAGTCACAGTATAGAGTCATTGTCACTTCCCCAGAACATTACAGAAACAGGACGTGGGCTCACTCTGTTCTCTTTTTGTTGGGTTGGTTTTAGGTTCCAGCATCCCTCACGCTTGACGTGGAACCAGGGCTCACGGCCTCCTTTCTTAGGGACCTCCCAGCATCTAAGCTCTCATAACTCCCCGATCCAATTCACTCTCCTTCCAGTCTGTGGCACCCTTTTCTAGCCAGTGTGTATGTGAGGGTGAAGGGAGGGCCCTTCCGACTACTCATCTGAGATTGATAGTCTGTTACCTCTGTCCTGTTTCCATTTCCTCAAAGCCTATTCTTCTGAAACTCAAAGGCCATGAGGAGACTTTTTCCTCTGATCTTTGCTTTCACATTGCTTCCCTATGACAGTGATCACCTACCACCATCTAGTTACTGAATGGAGAGCAGAGGTAGGGTCTAGAGGGATTGGAGGGGGAGGTATCATTAAGAATGTGCTAAGGTAGCATTTATAAGCAATCAGGCACTGTCCTAAGGTCTTCATATACGTTAGCTCATCAAATCATTGCCACCCAACGAGGCCGATACTGTTATTATTCCCATTTTGCAGACGAGGAAACTGAGATTAAGTAGTGACAAATTGGAGGAGCTGGGACTTGAACCCAGGCAGCCTGGCTCCAGGGTCTGTGCCCTTAACCACTAAAATGACAGCTTCTCACTAACCAACAAACACCCTGCCACACACATCACTTTTGTTATAGATCTGTCTTCCTTGAAGATGTATAGGAAAAGAAAAGTTTAAAAATATTATGATGGAAACTTCTTCTACTCAAAGTGCTTATGCTGGGATTTAACAAATTTTGATCTTGATGAGAAATCTATCCGTCATCCATGTGAATGTCAAAAAAAGATAAAAGCCTAGAAGTCCTTAAAAAACAGAATCTCCCACCACCACTGCCACCACCAACGCCACCAGCTCAATCTGCCTAGAAGCGTTTTATCAGGCCCTTCAGCAGCAGGGTAAGAGTTAGAGGACCAGACCTCTGAAAAGGTGCTGCCAGCTCTATATATCTCCCTCTGTGTGCCCTGGATGCTTCTATCTAATTCTAAGAACTAACATCCCTTTTGAATGAAAAGATGCCCAAGAAAAAGCATTTGTGTAGAACAATCATTCTTAACATTTTGGGGGGTCACAGACCTTTTTGCAATCTATGAAGTACATCCCCAGAAAAAACAAATGCTTGTATCCAAATGAACACATAATTTGGCATAAAATTTTAGGCAAATTACTGAGCCCTGTACTATGTGTGAACTCTTCCTGGAAGGGAAACTGCATTATGTGTTTCTGTACCTTCAACACCTAGCAGAGAATAAACTCATTGAGTTAGACCCATCCTGCCTCCACGCTGGCCCCGGGCATGCACACTGACTCTCTGTGTATCATGAGACACGGAAAATCTTCCCCTCCCCTTTATCCAGCCCAGATTCTCTGCAAATGCCTGTTGCCAACAAGGGCATTTGTTCTTTGTGCATGGATGCCTGTGTTTTTGCCTCCGAGAGACAAGCACTGACTGGGATCTGAGTAGAAGCGGCCGCTCTGACTTTCAGGCAATTTGGGGGCTGCACATAAAACTCTACATCCTTGTGGGGGCCAGAGAGGAAAGGACCGAAGCTCTGGGCCTCTTTATAACCCCATAGAGGACTCCTTCTCACCCATTACTGAAGGGTAGCCAATCCCCTGACTGGTTTTTCCCTTTTCAGAAGGGAATCCAACACATCAAGTTTTAAAATACCTTCTCAAAGAAAACAATTTAATGTGTTTTCCTGCACCTCAAGAGTACTGGTGAAGTGCAATTAACTCTGCTTTTCAATTCTCGAATTAATCAGCAGAGAGGATGTTTGGGTCAAGGCCAAACGTTATTCTTTCTACGAAGGAAACACAGAGATGGTTCAGGATAAACTCTGTGAGCAACTCAGAGCCCTCTGTAAGAAATCATGGTACTCTGTGAGAGCAAACACTTATATGATTATCACTTGTGGTTAGCTGGAGTCACGCCACCAATGGGATTATTAAGAATCAGTAGGGCAGGACTTCCCTGGTGGCGCAGTGGTTAAGAATCCGCCTGCCAATGCAGGGGACACGGGTTAGAGCCCTGGTCCGGAAAGATCCCACATGCCGCAGAGCAACTAAGCCCGTGCGCCACAACTACTGAGCCTGTGCTCTAGAGCCCGTGAGCCACAACTACTGAGCCCATGTGCCACAACTACTGAAGCCCACAGGCCTAGAGCCTGAGCTCCGCAACAAGAGAAGCCACTGCAATGAGAAGCCCACACACCACAAACGAAGAGCAGCCCCCCACTCACGGCAACTAGAGAAAGCCCGCGCGCAGCAAAGAAGACCCAACACAGCCAAAACTTAATTAGTTTTTTAAAAAAGAGAAAAATCTTTAACAACAACAACAAAAGAATCAGTAGGGCAAACACAGCAGAGACAGCTAAAAGCTACTGGGAAATAATAACAATACTTTCTTCATTCTCATTTTTCTTTTCCGTTCCTCCTGGGTTGGGGTGGCATGGTTTATGCTTCTCATTCCTTCTATCAACAGTCTCTACTTCTCTGATGGTTTTTTCTTGTGATCTATTCTTATTATCGAGTTTTATATCTTAACTGTGTTCATGCATTCCTATACCTTGAAAAGGGCCATCTTCTTTCCTTGCAAGTGATCCCTGGGACTTTGTGATTCCCTACCCCTCAGTAATTATTCTAGACATGTTCCTTGTTATGAGTACATTTATGATTATATAAACTACATACATGTATAAGTGTAGTAAAATACTTTCCATATATATAAAAAACACAAAAACAAATTGTAAAACGATAAGATGAAATAATTATAAATAGGGCTCTAATATTTTATCCTTTCTCCTAATGCACTGTCCACCCCTTTGAGATTTAAACACCCTGCTTTGAAACACAGGCCTAGTGTATCACCAAGCAGGTAAACATCAGAGCAAAGCCCTCTAAGGGCTAAAACTGGCAGTCACTGCCTCGGATTGTAACCTGTAACAGTCCCCTAACACCTGACATTCGTATAGGTGAGTTCATTCACAAACTGAATGTTTGTGTCCGCCCCCCCCCAATTTCATATGGTGAAGCCCTAACCCCCCAGAGTGGCTGTATTTGGAGTTGAGCCTCTAAGGAAGTAATTAAGGTTAAATGAGGTCGTAACTGTGGATCCCTAATCCAATTGGATTAGATAGGTTTGGTGCCCTTATAAGAAGAGACAGAAGAGAGCCCTCTCTCTCTCGCCCTCAATCTCCCTCTCTCTATCTCTCTCTTCCCCCAAGCCTGCACCTCAGAAAGACCATGTGAGCACACAGCAAGATGACATCCATCTGCAAGCCGGGAAGAGAGTTCTCACCAGGAACCAACCCTGCCAGACCTTGATCTGGGACTTCTAGCCTCCAGAACCACAAGAAAATAAATTTCTGTTGTTCAAGCCACCCGGTCTGTGGTATTTTGTTATGGCAACAAGAGCAGACAAATCCACTCTCGGAAAACTCACCAGATTATTCCTGTAACCCCAGCACCATAAACACAGATAGATATAGTTATTCAACTTGAGGTTAATACTTTCTTCAAAGTTGGTCATACAATTAGTATCAGGTGAGAAACTTGGGCAGTGCCAGAAATGTTTGGAGGTAAGAGGAACTCACACAACATCCCCCTGACCTGGGTGAGCAGAAGAATGCAGTGCCAGTGCAGTCCTGCTGCTACAGCAGAGGTGAAAGCCCTCACTTTTCCATCAAAGGCACCAGCATCCCCACTGCACTGCACTGTAACTGCCCCCATTACCGTGATCTTAGTGTATGCCTCAGAGAGACAAGAATTGAAGTGTCTGTGGGAAGGAACTGAAGCTCAGCTCTTGAGAATTTTATGGGCTGCTGTTTCTTGACATAATTTTAGAGAGATAGCCTGATCTGCTCTTCCACTGAAAACAACAAAGATAGATGCTGCTTTTATTTAAAAAAATAAACCTCTTTATAAATGCACTCATGAATAAGGGAGAAAAGAAAATCAATGGAGGGTGAAAGTTAATTAAAAGGAGAAATATATATAGGTAACTAAGCACTGAATCTGGCTTTTGCTCTGGGGAAATCTTTTAAATCATGATTATTTTGAGCTTCTGTTTTTGACAACTGTGCAAACTGTGAGGCATGAGACAAATCCTCATGTGCAACAAAAGGGGGGAGTCTGAAAGGAAAACCCATGAGTAATCTAGGAACAGCAGACAAACCTAAGAACCCACAGAAGGGACCATTAAAAAGTGCTTGTGTCTCTCAACCTTGGAGGTGGGTTGAAGGGAAAAATCTCTCTCCTGAGAATTCATAACCATAATCTAGTTTTCATGGGAATATTCAGCCCAAATTCACACTACTTCAAATCTAGAACTGATTTTAAAATAGCCCCTAGTGGGTAGTGCCCTGCTGTACAAGGTAGAAGTAAATGCATATTTGAAGGAAATTACTTTCAACTAAAGCTTCAAAGACTGCTACAGATCAAGTTCCAAGGAACATGAGTCCATAGTCAGCACTACAACAAACACATAAACCTGAGTCATGAATGAGAGATTATAAAATCAATCAAGAAAATTCAAAAAGAATCCAAAGGAATGTCTAAAAACAAAAATATAGTGATTGAAAGTCAAAGCTCAATTTTCAGGCTACACAACAGGCACAGTTTAAGACTGATTCACTGAAATGGAAAATGGTTCAGCAGAAATTACACTAACGCAGCAGAGAGAGAAAATGAAGTGCTGAAAATTAGAAAGATATTAAGAATCTTGTAGCATAGAGTGAGTTTCAGAATCCCAAAATCACAATCAGATTTTCAGAGGGATGTAATAAAGAGAATGGAGAAGAGGCAATATTCAAAATGAAAATGGCTACGAATTTTGTTACTGTCAAAAGATTCAAATTCTCATATTTGAAAGATGAATCTTTCAAAGAAGATTAAGTTTTTTAAGATCCACAACTATACACATCATAATCAAACTGTAGGAAAAACATAATAAGAGGATCTTAAAAGCAGCCAGAAAAGAAGAATCATCTGCAAAGGGCTAACAATTATACTGGCAGCTGACTTCTTAGCAGCAATAATGAAAATCAGAAGATAGTGGAATAATATTTTCAATATGCTGAGAAAAAGATAACTCAAAAACTAAAATTTTATACCCACAAATCTATCATTCAAATATGACGATGAAATAAAGATATTTTATGGTAAATAAAAACTAATAGAGGTTCCAACTAACAGACCCTGGCTTTAAGAACTTCCAAATAAGCATTTCACATAGAAAGAAACTAATCCTAGACGAAAGGTCTGGGATGAAAGAAAGAATGGTGAGTAAAGAAATATGTAAAATTGTGGGTATACATAAACAAACTTTTAATGTGGAAAACAACAATAATAATATACTTTCAGAGTTAAACAAAAAAGATAAAACTAAAATGCAGCAATGGTATAGAAGTAAGGAGGAGGTGACTGGAGTTCAAGTGTCTATACATTGGATTGTTTGGGTGGGTGGTAAATGTATTCATTAACTTTAGACTTTACATTCATATTAAAAATTTCCAGAGTAACCGTATATGCATGCAGTGCATATATTCCACAATCCTACTTCTAGAAATTTTTGAAACAGCAACAAACGGAAACTTTATAAATGACTATTATAGAGAATTAGTTAAAATAATTATGGATAATAGAATACTATGAATACAATTCAGATAATACAATACTCTGCAGCCATTTTAATTTTTATTTATTTATTTATTTATTTATTTATTGCTGTACGTGGGCCTCTCACTGCTGTGGCCTCTCCCATTGCGGAGCAGAGGCTCCGGACGCGCAGGCTCAGCGGCCATGGCCCACGGGCCCAGCCGCTCCGCGGCATGTGGGATCCTCCCGGACCGGGGCATGAACCCGTGTCCCCTGTATCGGCAGGCGGACTCTCAACCACTGCGCCACCAGGGAAGCCTGCAGCCATTTTTAAAGTGCAATAACTATATATGTATTTCTTGGAAATAATCTCCAAGGTAAAAGCAAAAATGGTGCATATCATGTGCTAATATTTATTGCTTTTTAAAAAGGAGGGATTAGAAAAGAATATGTACATACATTATGCTTATAATTTCATAGGATAGCTCTAAAAGATATATAGGAAACTGACAATAGTAATTGCCTCTAGGTTAACTTTTTAATATTCTAGTGCATATGTACTCTTTTAATAACCTGTAAAATAAAAGCCAGAGCCAAAACATACAGAAATAAATACTCAGAGGAAGGCAGACATGCACACACACACACACACACACACACACACAAATACATATAAGAATCCATGGCAAAAGGTACCATCTTTAAAAAGTATACTTTGTGAAAGTAAAACAGCTTCAAAGAAGCACTCAGACCTTCCCTTCTCTCATATATAACGACAGAGCTCTAATCCTTGCATTTGCTACAGAGTCTTATACGAGCATTACTCCTCTCCTTTACACTCTGTTCAATCGTACATTCCTTGAAAGCCTGAATCAATATATTATCCCCTTTGTAGTTCTCACAAAATATATAGAATGGAGCTTTGTATATAACAGATGCTTAATAAATTAATTAACATTTGTGAGTTACTATGTACTGTATTTTTATGGATTTGAAGTTTTTACCCTACGAAACTTATCTGAGTCATAGTAATAAGTTTTCATAACGTGAAACTCAATGGTATATTATATGAGTTAAAATTTGGAAGTTTTAGTTCCACTACTTCCTTTCATCTTCTAGATTTCTTGTTAAATTTGACACAGTAAGAAAGACTTACTTCAGGTATTTAGGACAGCAAAAACCACAAAATTGTCTTACAAGCAACCATATTAACATGTTCTTAATGTCTTCATTCTGTGTGACCCAAAAGCCAGCATATGGAATGCATTCTGTGATCATGCTTGTATATGTCACATTCTTAAACCTTGCAATGAGGAGCTCTTGGGCTGAAGGCCAAATTTGAGAAGTGGACGGGGAAGTAGGGTCCTGGATGTGCAATGGTGGCCGGCCATTAATCCCAGACACCCTGGCCCAACACTCCTGGGAGTCTCCCGAATCCTACAGGTCAGTTGCAGCTGGAGATGCGGAACTGGGTCCTTGTGGTAGATGAAGTAAGTGGCTTTCTATATCCTGAAGTTTTCTGGACAAAATCACTTTCTTATGCATTCATTTGTATTCTAACTAGAAAGAAATCATCAGTGAAAATAAGCATGAGAAGGTCTTTTTCAGAGGTTTACACTGGAATAGTTATTTCTAACTTTTTAAATTTTTTGGCCACAGAAGTGTTTCTTCCCGTGTGTAAAGTAGATGAATGTGGAATGGGGATGGGGGCAGCCCAGACCCCAATTTCCAGCTCCTAAATCTATGGACAGTCGGCAGTGGTTCTGAAGCTTTTGCGTGTGTTTAAGAGTCACCTGGGAGTCCATAAGAAATGCAAGTTATTGGGTTTAACCCCTGAGGAGTCTGATCAGAAGATCTGGGTGGAGTCTGAGAGTCTTAACAAGCACCCCAGGGGATGTAGAGGATGTGTGTGACCCTGCCCTACCATCTCACAATCTGTCATCCTTTACAGTGGTGCTCAGCAGAGTCCAGTGTGAAAATTACCTGGCAAGCCGGTCCCAAGCGAGGCTCCTTCTTTGACTTACTCGTATGGTGACAGAGGCCCAAGATTCTCAACTCGCTTTAGCTGATTTTTCCCATAATTTCCTAAGGCACTCAAACCTGAAGCGGCAACTAGATTTTTTCCGGTTGGTGGAAAGAATTCTAAGAACTTGTTTATTTTAAAACATCAGTAATGATAGATGCAGAGAATGAAATTCCATCTAACACTCATTTCCCAAATTATCTCAATAGAAGGAAGTGGAGCAACTTCTAGATCATGTGGAACTGGTAAGGACACCAGCTGAAACCCTAAAAATAGCTGCACCATGTTCCAAGCCCAATCAGGGAATTGCTTCCCGACAAATGACTTCAGTGGATTCCAATGAATGCACAGCTGCCGGGGGGATGCAAGACTGCCACACGGGGCTGAAACAAAGGGTCTTAGATTTTAGAAACACTGATCACTCGTGAACCTTCATTGGACCAGCTATTTTCTTGTCTAAGAAACTGGACGTTGGTGAAACCCATACGTCCAGAATAGGGGAGTTGTGCTGAGCAGGAAATATATTGCTCTTTCTGTTTGGGGTGTGGTAACACATCACACCTGGGTGCCCATATGTGTCTGGGCACCTGGGTGCCCATCCTGCCTCTCAGATTAGACAGCAGAGAAACTACAGAGTAGGAGCCAGCATATGTGTCTTCCTTTTTTTTTTTTTTATTTGCGGTATGCGGGCCTCTCACTCTCGTGGCCTCTCACGCTGCGGAGCACAGGCTCCGGACGCGCAGGCTCAGCGGCCATGGCTCACGGGCCTAGCCGGTCCGCGGCACGAACCCGTGTCCCCTGCATCGGCAGGCGGACTCTCAACCACTGCGCCACCAGGGAAGCCCCTAATCTAATTTTTTAAGTGAGTATACTAGAACTTTAATATTAAAATGAGCATTAACCTTCAAAACAGTCGCCCTAAGAAGACTATACCTCTATTTCATCGCAGAGGCCATTTCTTAAAATATTTCTGGAGTCCTATTTTGTGAATTTCTTTTAAAATCAAGTTAGAAGCCACACAAGAAAAAAGTCTTCTTACAAAGTTTTTTAACCTTTCATACATCTTTTTGACATGTGAAAAAAAATTTTTAAGCCCGTCAGCTATCCTCTGTCCTAAACCCCACCACACTTATCATGCCATCCCAGAAAGTTTAAACTTAAGTTGAAATGTTTTTTACTGTTTATTTAATGAAATCAAGGATTTTCTTTTTCAATCTGCCATCTCAGAATGCATTTTCAAAATAACCAACACATACACCATCCCCAGAATTTTTACTTACCCACTCAGAATCACTGTATTACATTTTAGTAAAAGCTTGTTTTTAACCAAAAAACAGACAGTTTCATACTCAGTTTGATTATTCCCTTTACTCAACAGCCTGCCTCTGAATGAGGCCTTTTTCAAAACAAATCCATTTTGAATAGGGAGAGTTCACCACCATAAAATAAGAGATGTCATAGACTTTGAGAACAGTTTCAGATGGATTCTTAATAGATTTTATACTGATATCTGGAAAAGGAAAATATCTGTTTGTGTGCTCAAAATCTAACTGGTTAAGAAAATTAATCTTAGTCATTATCTACTTGTTACAGTTTTTAAACATAGGGATTATGCTCATCACACAGGTCACTATAGATTAGAAACTACCCTGTGCAGAGAGCAAAGTCTGATCCCCCGTTTATTAGTCATACAGTGTGTTAATCTAGGGCCTCGAAAGACAAGTAGTGAGAGAGACATTTGTATTTGTATAACATAAATTTATAAGGAAGAGCTAAATGTTATTATAGAATCACGTGAGTGTGTGTGTGTGTGAGTGTGTCAGTGTGCGAGCGAGTGTGAGTGTGTGCGCGCGCGCGTGTTTTCGGAGGTGTGGGGGTAAGTCAGAAAAAGCGTATATTCAAACTTACTTCAAAGACATTTTTGAAAGTTGACCACTTCTATATACATGATGAAAAGAATCTGACTGATGAAAAAGAGTTTGTAAACCACCCCTGCCATTAATGTGGCTTAGCTCTTTGTTTTTACTTACTAAAACTCTGTATCCTGTCAAAACCATGTTTCAATGTTTGAAGTCTGAATAGGCTTGGATAGTGATGGGACATAACTTTTTAGTGAAAGGGAAGTCATAAATGTGATATCCACATAAGGAAGAGAAATCGACCCCTTCTGTCTTGTCCCAAGAAAACCTAATGCTGATGGTGGTGGTGGTGGTGGTCGTCTTACTGGTGGTAGGGTAGTGGTGATGATTATGCTGTTGGTTTTGCTGCTGGTGGTGGAATTATTGTTAGTGGGCGTGATCCTTCTAATTTTTATCATGCCTTTTCCCCAGCTGGTTCCACTGAAGCGAACAATGTGGTTTCCTGAAGTTTAATATTATCTCATAAGCAAAAACACAGATAATGAGTTGCTTATGTTTTGAAAGAGTAAAACAAAATAAGCAAAAGTGAGAGACCACCTATTTTATCAGAATTAATATTTTTAGTCCATAGTGAACCTGGGACCAGAGACTTAATTTCCAGACGTAGCACTTCAGCCACTCACTGTGACGTTCAGTGGTGTATTTATGCTTTGTTTTTCTCTCGTAAAGATTACAAAAATGTTCATTTTGAAGTGCCACTGTGGGTTTCTCATGAAATACATTTTTTATCAGCACCAGGATTAATAAGAATGTTCCAGAAGTTAAACAGATAAAACAGTAGACAACATGGTATTACGGAATTAAAATCTGAGGAATTCGGTTCAAATACCAGCTTTTACACTCTTAGGCTGTGTGGAGTTAGACAAGTTAATCTCTCTGAGTCTCTATAAACCATTTTTACTCATAACAGTTGTGATATCCAAGTGTGGGTTTTCCACACCAAGCAATTCTCCAAGTCTCTGGATACCAACTGTGCCCTACAATTTAACTCAGTTATGATACTAGCTTCTCAGAGTTAGCATCAGATCCCACAAGCTGAGGGTTCAGTCCCACAAAACTTCAGACACCAAGTGTAAGTTCTGGACCTCCCATACTTCTGACCCACTGGCTGTAAATCGGGGATTCCCACCATCCTCTCCTCAGGTTTGGTAATTTGCTAGATCAGCTCACAGAACTCAGGAAGAAGCTTTACTTATTATTACCAGCTTCTTGTAAAGGATACAACTTAGAACAGTCAGTGGATGAGATGCACAGGACAAGGTATGTGGGCATACCACCCTCCCGGCACCTCAGTCGGTTTACCAACCAGGAACTCTTTAAATCACCCCTAACCCCCGCCCCCAAGCAGTTTAGGGCTTGTTATGGAGGTTTCATTACATAGGCATGATTGATTAAATCACGGCCATTGGTGATTACCTCAGTCTCCAGCTCCTCCCCTCCACCGGGAACTCAGGGGGTGGGGATGAAAGTTCCGATCAATGTAGTCTTTCCAGTGACCAGCCCCCATCCTGAGGCTCTTTAGAGGACCCTAGCCACCAGTCATCTCATTAGCATAAGAATGACATTCTTATCACTCCAGAGATCCCAAAAGCTTAGAAGCCCTTGAGTCAGGAATTGAGGACTACAACAAATATGATAACAAAATATGCTCTTTATCACCCCTATTGCTCAGGAAATTACAAGGATTGTAGGATCTCTGTGCCAGGAACCGAGGACAAAGACCAAATATATATTTCTTATTATATCAGATTATCACAGCCTCAGTTTCTTCATCTGTGAAATAGGATTATAATCAATACATCACATGGTAGTTAAGAGGATTCAATCTGTCACTTGTTAGCAAAGGCTTGGGACTGAAGGAGTGTGCCTTTGATGGCAATTACCTTATTTTTTCCTGTTCAACAACGATACCCACTCCCTTTGTGCCAGTCTCTGAGCGGGGTACTCCAAGGGATGCTGGAAAAAAAAAACAAGCAGACAGGTCACAGTCTACCAGGAACCTCAGCAGAGCTGTGTGGGCCCCTTAAGGGGATAATTTTTCTCCAGAGTAGAAACTTAGTTTGCAGAGCGGCTGGGCATTTTTTGTTTAAGTGTGTCAAGTAGCAAAGTGTCTGGAATGTCAATGATTAGCTTACTTCCACTCACAGTTTAGAGACCCACTTCATGTATCTGTTTAGAGATCGAGCATGTGATACCAAAAAAGGAAACTGAACATTGTTTTCCTGTGTGCTGAATCTAGAAAGCTAGTGGGAGCTCATGTCTGCCCAGTCTTTAAAAATGAGTTGTTACTTACACATAAATAAATAAATAAATAAATAAGTAAAATAAAATAAAATGGAAAGAAACCTACACAGCTACGCTGGCAAGAAAGTGTTATTCCAATGAGACCAAATATTTTTGAAGTGCTTTGTGAATGGCACAGTACTCTACAAATGTTTGGCAAGCTTCCACCATTTTATTACCTTTGTTATGTTAGCGTGGGTTATAATCGAAGGTTTTAGGATTGTAAAGAACATAAGTCCTCCACTTGTGCTAAGGATGTTTGAGAGAGAAGAGTGAACTTGTGTGCACAAGAAAGCACATACGTCGGAGTTACGGGAAGAAGAGAAAGGGGGCAATGTGACTCCCATGTGCTGCTGTTAGCTTAAGATATTTGAAATGTTGTTCTATTTTTAAATAACTGCTTTTTCAAATTAGCCACTGAATTTGTTTCTGATGTGCAGTAGCATTCCTTTCATGGGATAAAATTCATAGAAACATGCTTATGAGCTGAAGAAAATTAAGTGGGACTTCTGTGTCCTTCACATTTCCAAACTGTGACCTTGAACTGAAATTAGGTTCCCATCTTTGCCCTCCCAAGACATTACTGCATGAGCCCCTCCTGATTTAGTTACTCAGATGTAGCCCCCACTCCCCAACACCCACATACACCCTCAACCCATGCCTCCCAGCTAATCTGAGGTTTCTCAAGGTGCCATCACATATGTTCTCAGGGGTAAGTTTTGGGGGGTTGCTTTTTTCCTGCTTCTTGGCCTGCAGCCTTCTGCTGCTGCTTCTTATATAAGAATGCAACTCTACTGGGCCATGCATCTCTGTCCTCATAGCATCCTTTTCTCCAGCCTCCAAGAGGGGGTCTGATTCTCCTTAACCCCCTGCAATACATCTGTACATAGTACATCTGAGATCAGGTTTTTCATAAAACTTTACAGAAGACTTGGTCATAAGCTCGGTGAAATTCACAACTGCTTCTAGAGTTGGATACTGTCAGGATTTCAGGCTCAGACCCAACCTCTGCACCCCGGTCTAGGTTCCATGGGCCTCCCCTGGCACCGTCCCCACCTCCACAGTTCAGAGTCCAAGCCCAACTCAGTTCCCAGAAAAAAGAGAAGAATCTTCTCAGTCTGGTCCAAACCGAGCCTCTTCTTCCTCTGGGATAAGAGATCATTATTTCTTCCCTTTGGGTGAAATCCCACCCTTGTCTTAAGCAGGTAGAGTCTGACCCTCAGAGCTCGGGCATGGCGATCATGGGAGTCCTGAGAACCCTCCCAATGTCAGGCACATTTCACCTGAAATCACCACTCGTGGGGGCCGTGACAACAGTCCAGGCTGAATGACCCAGCCCAGCCACTCCTTTTCTCAGCCCTTCCTCCAGCCTGAAGTGAACAGAAGTTCAGGTAAGCTTGTCCTTCCTGACTAAGCTGGTTCTTCCTCCCAGTCATTCAAAACCAAGTGTTTGGATGACAAAGTATGCTTAGCTTCCGTGAACAAAAATAATATTCTGGAAAGTTTGGGGGAAACCTTTTTCTATCTCTTCAGAGGTGGAGTTCTGTTATTATACCTAATCAACATTGCTAAGCGCCAAAGGACATCTCAACCTGAAGCATCTGCTTCTAGATTCCTTCTCTGGGTTCCAAGTTTCCCATTGCACAACAGGTGGCTGTTTGATCTATAACTAACATGCAGAAAAGTCCCGCCCAGCAGTCCCTCCTACCACAGGGGAGGCTCCACCCCCAGGGATGCTTGCAATCTCTCAGTGGGGCAGCACATCAAAAGATACAGTCCTGCAAGAGGTAAGAGATATGGGAACATATGTATAGCTGATTCACTTTGTTATAAAGCAGAAACTAACACACCATTGTAAAGCAATTATACTCCAATAAAGATGTTTAAAAAATAGTAGCTTAAACAAACAAACAAAAGATACAGTCCAGTGCCTTACTACATAAATGTTACGATTTTAAGTATATTTTTCTTAAACTTTTCAGCTCAATCATACAACTGCAGAGCATCACTCCTACCAAGTCCTCAATCTGTCATGGCAGCATTAGAAATAAATATTCCCCACTGGGGACAACCTTATGCCATCATGTGGTGGATGATCGTCCTGGGAGTTAGGTAAAATGAAGTTGGAAAGATTTACAAAGCATGAAAGTCCTTCAGGACGACAATTTATTTGTTAGTGTGCTAATTCCAGCCAGTCCTATCCTTCACCCCCACCCAACAATAACAGCAACACACAACCATTGCCTTTCCTTCCTTTATTGGCATAATTTTGCACATGCTGTTTGGATAATGTGGTTGGTGCAACAAATAAAGCCCCCCCAAAAACAATATAGCAGATCGCTTGTGAGTGCAGAGCAACTTAATTGTTGCTTTCAGCAAACCCAGACTGACAAAGGGGATTCTAATTTAAGTTGCGCTGATGGCATTTGTTCTAGACAAAAGCTAGTATTGACTTCAGTAGTTATTATTCTCCCCTGCGGTTTAAATTACTTTCTTCCTAGGACCAAAAGAGCAACAAGAAAAAAAATTCTAACTTTATGTAAATGCAGTTCTCCAAATAGATCGTGTTTCGCAGATTCTGGAACCGCTAAGAGAAATGTGGTTACACAAATCTAAGGAATCCTAGAATTTTAGAGATACGGCCATAAATATCACAAGGCAGTTTCCGTAGTCCGTGCTTCCTAGACTGGGGTGCCTGGGCCTTGATTATGCAGGGACACATCAGGGCTGTTCCGAGGAGACTACAAGATAAAGCCCCACCGAATGACATTGTTATAGGGCCTGACACAAGGTAGGCCATAGTTTATTGGTTTTGCTAGATGTTAGGTAATTTAAAACATTATTTTAATACTAAAGCATGAACCTCAATGTATGCAAATTCAAAAAAATCATCTGGAGATTGGGGATCCCAGAGATGGAATGCAGAATGTGAGGAAACAAGTTAACTATACTGTAAATGCGTAAAACAACCCATCAAGGGGTTTCGGGCTTGGGGGAAATTGGTGTTGACCCTAGTAACTTTGTAAGTAAGTGGAGTCTGTAAGACCAAAGGCAAAAGAAACTGAAAGCAAGCTTTGTGCTTGAGTTGATAAAGTTGTTTCTCACAGGGGTACAGATGAACAATTCAGATTTACTATACCTGCATGCTGGAAATTGACAATTAAGTAAATGAATGACCAACAGTGGAGTCAGATTTCTCATTGTTGGCATGAGAGTTTACAGATAAGCAAAGGGAGAAGGCTAGAATGATCCATATGTTAATAGATCCACATTGGAAACACTGTATGTTAAGCTGAATAGAGGTATAGATGTGTCTGTATGGCTACATATACAAACATTTGGTTACATATACAAATATTTATAGACATGCATATAAATACAAGTTAATATACACACATGAATTTCCTTTCTCTGTCAGCTGAGAGGACCTAGAAGCAACGACACCAAGAATACCTAGACCTCAAACCTTGGTTCCTTATAGCATCCTCCAGTAAAAGGAACTAGGACTCCTTGGAGACATGGTTGATTCTAGGACTGGGGCAGGAAACACCAAAGATGAGTCTGAAGTATCTTATTGTGCCAGGAGGTTTTTTAAAAAGTGATAAAAAAGAAAACCCCATAATGATAGACATATGTCAAAGGGACACAGAAGCCAACTAAAAGAGCTCCTAATGGCCAAAATTGGAACAATTTGAGCAAGAAAATAAATAAAGTAGAATTGGATTACAACCAAAAGTAAAAATAAATACCCATAATGTGTATATAAATAAATGATTGAATAAATAAATAAACGGAGAAGAGACAAATTGGCTGTGCAGAAAAATTCCAAATAATTTCTGTACTCTGCCCTCCCAGAGGCGGAAGATAACTGTCCACTTCTTAAGTGTGGGTTGTGCCTAGTGACTTCCTTCCAAAGAGGACAGTCTGGGGCTTCCCTGGTGGCGCAGTGGTTGCGAGTCCGCCTGCCGATGCAGGGGACGCGGGTTCGTGCCCCGGTCTGGGAGGATCCCACGTGCCGCGGAGCGGCTGGGCCCGTGAGCCATGGCCGCTGAGCCTGCGCGTCCGGAGCCTGTGCTCTGCAGCGGGAGAGGCCACAACGGTGAGAGGCCCACGTACCGCAAAAAAAATAAAAAAAATAAAAAAAAAAAATAAAACAAAGAGGACAGTCTGGAACCAGAAGGAAAAGAGTTAACTCTGCAGTGGAGAAAACTGACAGATACTACTACCTCAGCCAGGAGCTCAAGGTCAACATCAACACTGAGAGGTCACATTGGTAGTATGTTCTCTTGATTTGATGTATTGAGAGGTGCCCTTCATCTGCGGTCTTCCTTCCAAAAACCTGTAATCTAATCATGAGAAAAACATCCCAACTGAGGGACATTCTACAAAATACCTAACCACTAGTCCTCCAAACTGTCAAGTTCATCAAAGACAAGGCAAGTCTGAGTAACTGTTACAGCCAAGGGGAACCCAAGAAAATTTGACAGCAAAAGGAAAGGTGGTACCCAGGACAGGATCCTGGAACAGAAAAAGAATATTAGGCTAAAACTAAGGAAATCTGAGTAAACTATGGCTTTAGTTAATAGGAATGTGTCAATACTGGTTCATTAATTGTAACAAATGTAACTTACTAATGTAAGATGCTAATAATAGGGGAAACTGGGTACAGAGTATATGGGAACTCTCTGTACTCTTGTTGTGATTTTTCTATAAATGTAAAACTGTTCTAGGGGACTTCCCTGGTGGTCCAGTGGTTAAGAATCCACCTTCCAAGTTAGGGGATGTGGGTTCGATCCCTGGTCAGGGAACTGAGATCCCACATGCCACAGGGCAACTAAGCCCGTGCGCTCTGGAGCCAGCACACCACAACTAGAGAGAAGCCCACGCACTGCAACTAAGACCTGATGCAGCCAAATAAATAAATAAATATTAAAAAATAAAAATAAATAAGTAAAACTATTCTAAGATAAAAAAAAGTATATTTTAAAGAAAAGCTGGATAGATCATGGGTGAAACGCCAAGTATGATGAATCTTTAAAGAAACAGGTTGAAAGCAGGCTAAGTAAGGACTAACCTAGAATGCTGAGTGTCCTTTGATCCTTCTCTGCTTTAGGGGACTTTGGTGGTGAGATTTAGGGACTTTGGTGGTGAGATTTATGCTTTATGGAACACTATCTTAAACTTTGGACTTTACCTAAGATAACTCCAAGGAAACTTCAAGGATTTACAATCTTCTGGTTGTTTAAGAAGTGGAACAAAGAAGAAGACTGGGAGTTCTCCAATGATTAACCAACATATTTACATTATCCAGGTTTTAAAAAAATAACTTTACAAAGAATTAAATCAACCACTTAACAGTAAGACTTACTAAAATATTTTGGTTCAATACATAAAGACAATAAGTAAAGCTGCTTTCTTTTAGCAATTCCTTTTTATTCCTTTGGAAGTTTATATTGTGATTTTAAATTCCTTTGGAAGTTTATAGTGACTGTACATATTTATGCAAATAATCCCCCTGACTTCATTTCAGCAATTTCCCTCTTTTTGCCTTTTACACTTTCCAAAGCTAATATCCCAGGTAATTCTTAAGGTTGAAAAATCTCATCTGTTTAGCTTATACTTAAGACTTGAGGGCTTCCCTGGTGGCGCAGTGGTTGAGAGTCCGCCTGCCGATGCAGGGGACCCGGGTTCGTGCCCCAGTGCGGGAAGATCCCACATGCCGCAGTGAGCGGCTGGGCCCGTGAGCCATGGCCGCTGGCGTCCGGAGCCTGTGCTCCACAGCGGGAGGGACCACAGCAGTGAGAGCCCCGCGTACCGCAAAAAAAAAGACTTGAAAGCCTTTAGAATGTATTGCACTTATTTTTCATATGTCAGGCCCAGAGTACCCGTTCAATTATAACTTGTATTTTTTTTTTTTTTCGGTACGCGGGCCTCTCACTGTTTTGGCCCCTCCCAGAAGTCCTATAACTTGTATTTGAATCTTAAATAAATCATACTTCGTTATTAATCAAATGACTCATCAAACTAAGTACATGTTCTACTTTGTTGAGTATCTTTGTAAACATTATATGTAAACTTTTGCCTCTTCCTCCGTTCCTTCCTCTCTCCCTCATTTCCTCTCTTCCTTCCTCTCTTCCTTCCTATCTTCCTTCCTTCCTTCCAAAATGCTCATTGAGCATCTACTCTGCCCAGGATTTAGGAAAACAGTATAAAGAACACATGCTTGGTATCAAGGAGCTCACAGTCTAGAAGAAACAGATGAATGGAATGGGCAGATCGTGAAACCTCATGATATGAATATCAGACTAGGGATGTGCAAAAGACACTTGTGATGGGAACACAGAACATCTGTTACTCAGATGGGGGAAGGAGAAGTCCTCTCTGTGCAATCCCCTCTGTCACCCAGCACTGGGCTATCACCTTCAGGAGACTGCATCCTCTGTCCTAGGTACTTCTGAAACCTGATCATTTCAATCAATTGACAAATGCATCAGATATAATCGAATCAACCAAGCCTTTCTTATCATATCCAACTTCCCTTTATAGTATTCCCCAGAAGTAAAAAACAAGGTATTTGTGATTAAATCCTAGAAGGAGCAGTGAAATTCTTTCTGTCCCCTGGCCCTCTCCACATTAAATACATAAAATAGAAGGGAATTTAAAAAGTGATCAAATTTAACAGCTTCATGTATTATTTAAATATCTGCATGGAAAGCCAGATTTCTTTAAGGGTTTAGAAAGTTTGTGAAATAATGTTTAAAATATTTCTTTAAAACTTTCTTCTCTGATAACATTGTGTCCTTTTTAAGTTGTGAGTGATCAGGGATGCCTGCTTTTTACATCAAACCAAAGTGATAAATAGCTATCAAGCCATAATCTGATAGTGCTGGTCTCAACGACTATCTTGGAAAAAGAATGGCCCCATTGTAATGCTGAACAGGGCAAAGTGGAAGCCTGTCAGAAGGGTCTTAGTGTCATGCTTTTGCTCCAGAATTGTGCTGAATATCAAGGATTGTGTCATATTACTGTGCAAGGCAGTGCTCACATCCCTACATAAAACCGTATTATGTAGGCGAGATGAGGACCACCAGCAAATATCAACACTGACATACCAGTTCCATCTTCCAACCATCAAAGTTAGCAGTAGACTTTCTAAAATTTTATTCAGGGAGTGCTTTATTAAAATTCTTACTTACTATTTAATTCAAGAAAGAGATATGTCTAAGTTTGTGAACAGTAGAGGAAAAAATTCAGGAAAGAATTAAACATGTAAATTATACATGTAAATTACATGTACGTGTAAACTACACATGCCCCACTGTGTTTTATCACACGTTTAAATCAGATCCTGCAGACACTTGGCTAACAATGAATCTTAATGGAAGATGTTTATGAAACCACCAGACTGATATCTGAGCCCACGACTTCTGACAAGAAAGAAACTGTTACCTTCACAATGCACTTAGCGTATTACCTGGCTTGAATAAACTGTGGGTGTGAGTCTGCATGCAGTTTTGGTTTGTCAACAATAGTTTCACTAACTAAGGAAAGTCCTGAAGGCAGTTCTTTGGTTAAACAGCACCAATGGCAGATCAAGCCTCTCATCTAATCCAGATAAAGAGTGTTCTGTGGAAGAGCTACACCCCGCCCCACCCAGGGCGAGCCTGCCACGCAAGGCGCCCCGTGAAGGAATGAACTGACGGTGGTGCTTCCTACCGCGAGACGCTGTTACAGAGGAAGAAACAGAAGTTAGAGTTTCACAGAGACCAGAGGTCAGAAGGCACTTCCTCAATTACGGGGTTGACTTGATTCATCTTCCCCTGGAAACATCCAGGGTAGCAGTGGGCAGTAGGGGGAGGCAGGAACTTAAACAGGGGGAAGCGATGCAGAACCGATGACCAGTGAGTAACTGTTAGGGACTTCTGACCATTTGCACCCTTTGACTCAAACTCGTCCCTTCTGCTCCTCTTTACTTTCTTGGCAATAGTCATTACTCACCCTTTAAGATTCTAATCAGATAACGCATCTGCCAGGAAGTATCCCTTGTGTCAGGATAAATAGTCTTCCCCATCTGCATCACCCAGTTCCCATCACAGCGTGTGCAGGTACCCCCCTTGGGTGGATGAGCACCCCCTGAATCTTCCTTATGATGTCATTCCCCGCAGTGAGTCATTCTCCCAGTCACTGCTTGGACATTTGCCCAGCAAACAAACTTAAAGACAAGTGAGAATGGTGATAAAGGGGTGATGGGAAATTGTTGCTGAGTAGGACTTGCAAGGCTGAATGCAACCTATTCTGAAATCACCACTGTGGTCACCAATGTAGTCAGTCTAGGACTATAAGAGTCACAGAATGAAGACAGGGCTGTCTCTGTCTCTTGGAAGCAATAGAAAAATTATAACAAAATAAATCTCAGCGGGAAGAAGAGTGGTGTGCCTGAAATGCGTACATGTGAGTGTGTATTTGTGACATATGTGTGGATGCATATCTATGCCTACAGCATATACATTGTTTAGTAAACATCAGCCACCCTAGACATGTTTCCTTTTGCTCTTAAGAGAAATGCTCTTGGCATGCCTCGACTGGCACTAATTCAAATGAGATAATCCCAACAAAATCCCCTACCTTGTCACTCCCAAACCCAGAAAATGTTCCAAGTTTTAAAGTAATTATTTCTGTCCTTTTCTCAAAGGTGGTTAGGCCAAATTACTAATTCCCAAACTAATCAAAAACAAGATCTTTGAGAAGCCTGTTACACATGATACTGGCAATTTTAATAGATTCAGAAGGAGCCTACTCAAGAAAACATAAGGATGACTAATTTCTGCTCAAACACGATAACCTGCGTCACAGAGACTTAGCAAGATTGTCTGATGCCTCTAAAAAGTTTTAAAGTTTAATACAAAGAGACCAACTTCAAGATAGATTTGCAAGAATGTGGTTTCTGATTAAAAAGAACATTATCTAGTCAAATTACTTGTGAAGTATTACTGTCAGATTTTCCCATATCATAGTTCAGAGGTCAGCAAACTTTTTCAAGCATGGGCCAGACAGTGAATATTTTCAGCTTTGCAGGTCTTACTCAATTCTGCCATCGTAGTGTGGAATCAGACCTAGAAAACAGGTGCCACGAAGACTCAGATATTAATTACAACGGCAACTGCAGCTGGGTGTCCAGGGCCCTTACTCCTTCACATTTTCATAAGGTAGGTAGAATTGCTCCCCAGATAAGGAGACTGAGCAAACAGCTGATGATTGGCAGAACCTTAATTTGAAGGCGGTTCATTGGCTCCAGGGCCTTTACCATTAACCACTGGACTCTCCTGTCTCCACTCAGATGGCTGTTCTCCTTCTGCCACTGACTCGCTGTGTACATTAGTCAAGGTTCTCTGGAGAAACAGAACCAAGAGGATATGTGTGTGTATCTATTTATATCTATATCTATCTACAACTATTTAAAAATTTTAAGAAATTGGTTCATGTAATTGCGGACACTTGATAAGTCCAAAATCTGCAGGACAGGCTGGCAGGCTGGAGACCCAACGAAGAATTGCAATTCAAGTCCCAAGGCAGTGGGCTGGCAGAATTCCCTCTCGTTCCAGAGCTCAAGTTTTTGTTCTATGCAGGCCTTCAACTGACTAGATGAGGCCCACTCCCATTACGGAAATAATCTGCTTTACTCAAATTCACCAATTTAAATGTTCATCTCCACCAAAAAACACTTTCGCAGAAACATCCAGAATAAGGTTGGACCATATATCTGGGCACCCCGTGGCCCAGCCAGTCGACACATAAAATTCACCTCTGCACTGTGTTTCTCTACAAAAACCCATTCCAGTTCCTGCCTGGTTTCCCCCGTCCTGACAGTCAAGTAGTGTCAAGTGAGTTGATTCTGAAAACAACTTTTGAGATTCTAACATCCAAGGTGCTATATAATTACCCAGGGTTTCTATTTCCTTCTTCTCCACTCCTTACCCCCTTTTCCTTGCTTCATCTTCTCCTCCCCCCAACCTTTCTCTGGGAAAAGAAAGATGTTAGAGAGCGAGAGTGAGAGAGAGAGAGAGAGAGAGAGAGAGAGAGCGCGAAGTTTCAACAGCCATAGCTTTGCAATGCGATACTGCAGCATGCTGCAGCACTGTGATGCCAAAGGCAGACGAATCTAAAAGTCAAATTCCAGTTTCAGTGAATACACTAAGTAATAAATCAGAACTCACCTATCTGAGAACTTTGATGTCTTTATAAGCCCTTTTCTTCTTACTTCTCAGATAGGTAATTTTCAAAACGGAACAGTTTGAAGAACTGAAGTTCGGCTCCCAATTTCCCACGAGTAAAGTTGAAAACCCATTCACAGGTGATTATTTATATCACAGCCTTATTGCAAAGGGTGACTACTGGATCTCAGGCAGCTACAACCACTGCCTTCTGAGTCTCCTCCTCGAGCAGAATATTTGCCTGTTCGGATACGGAGAAGAAGTGGCGTTCTATTCTCCACGAGGAAAGTCGCAGGCCTGGAATGACAAGTACAGGAAGAAGGCTACCTATTGGAGCATCTATGCTGATTTCCCATGACCAGGCTGCCCTAGTTGTCATCATATTTCAGAACGAATACTTCAGTTGAAAAGGCGAAAGATAATTCCTTAATATCAAATCAAACTAAAAGTGCTAATCGCTAATTGCTACATGAGTAAGTTATGGGAAGTTGCTAAAAACCAAGGTTGACAACTTTCAAAAAAAAAAAAAAAACCCTTTCAAAATGAATTTTTATTCAAAATCACCAAAACCCAGAAAGAAATTAAATGTCCGTCAATTGACGAGTGGGTAAACAAATGTGGTATATTCATATAATGGAATACTATTCAGCATTTAAAAAAACATACTACTACATGGAACAACATGGATGAATATCAAAAGCATTATGCTAAGTGAAAGAAGGCAGACTCAAAATGCGACATACTATATGATTCTACCAGTATGATTTTCTGGAAAAGGCAACACTATAAGGACAGAAATTAGGTCAGCGATTGCCAGGGGCCAGAAATGGCCGGATGGCGTTGACCACAAAGGGGCAAGAGGGAACTTTGAGGGGGTGACAGAACTACTATATCTTGAAATGTTAAGAAAATCCCTCATAAGGAAGAGAAAATACATTTACAATACTGTACTGTATTTACCGATATTTCTAGGCTACACGGTTCATCTCCAAGTTTTTTCAAGTTGTTGCAAATCTCCAAAAATTTTTCCAATATATTTATAGAAAAAAGTTCACATATAAGTAGACCAGTGTTGTTCCAACTTGTATCATTCAAGGGTCAACCGTATACTCCTCACAATGGCTAAAACTTACCATGTCCACACTGTGTTAGGTGCTTTCCATATATTATTTCATTTACTATTAAAAACAGTCCTATGAGGAAGATACTGTTAGCACTCCCATTTTTCAGATAAGGATAGAGACCTACACAAGTTATTGAACTTGCTGAAGGGCACTCAGCGACTTAAGAGGGAAGAGCTGATATTCAGACCCATGCTAGAGCATTGCCAGAGCTGGAGTTCCCACCCACTAAGCAAATACTCCTCCATCCTTGTAAAGCCAAGTCATGTCTTTCAGAAGTAACAGGCTTCTCTAAACATTGCCTTCCATCTTTCAAAAATATGCAGGATATATGATTAGAGCCATGGGATTCTGTGAAAGGACTGTGGCATCACACAGGCCCAGATTCAAAGACTAGCTCAGCAGCATTACGGTCATGTGAACCTGAGTAAGTTGCTTGCAGTCCCCAACTCCATCAACTGTAAAATTGGAATAAAAGTGCTTACCTTGTAGAATTATTTTAGAGATTGAATGTGATATATGTATGAAAGCAACTCAGTAAAAGGTACTTTTTCTCCAAAGAATAATTCCCCCAAAGCCTAATTATTTGGTACTCCTAGTCATTGTAAATTGACATGAAAAAGCAACCAAACATTATTTTTCAAAGTTTTAGAGGTTTTAGAATGCCTGACATCCTGGTATACTTATAGTCGAAATTCAATCCAAGATTGGTTGAATTCGCAGACGTGGAGCCCGCAGATACAGAGAGCTGATGGTACTACCAGGTTTTATATAAGAGACTTGAGCATCTGTGGATTTTGGTATCTGTGGGGGTCCTGGAACCAACCCCCCATGAATAGTAAGGGGTGACTGTATTGAGTTGTGTACTGGTTGTGAAGGAGGGAACAAAATTAGTATTGCCTTGTGAGTGACCACTGCTGTTTTCAAGATAGACCTACTAGAACAAAACCATCAAGATTAATATTGGACAAACCTTCCCCCTGCCCATTCCCCCCTCCCAATCCTGTCCCCGCATAAAATCTTTTCATCCATACGAAATCTGGAGTCTTACTTGTTTCAGGTGCTACATCTCTTGAAAGACATAAATGAATTGGAAACCATCACAGATTCAAAGAAGGCTGGAGTTAGAGCTGATTTGCGTCTCTTTAGTTTCGTGTAACGCAGGCATCTCTTCCATAGTATCTTGATTAACCACTGAACACAAGTCCTTACATCTGACTAGTGTTAGAAGAGTGCTCACCAGTTACAATGCAATCCCTTCCATTTTTAAACTTATGGAGCTTCCCTATAATTTAACCTCACTAGTCCTAGCTTTCATATGAACAAAGTCCCACTTCCACATTACCTCCCAACCCGTAGAGATAAAAAGAGAATCCTGTTGCTCGCTCTCATCCTCTTTTCTGGGTGATACAGCTTCCAGCCTTTTAAACTGTTCCTTATCAACAGTGTCCAGACTCTTGGCTCTGCTAGAACGTCAGCTCTGCCCAGGATGCCATCACCCAAAGCTGCAATGAGTCTAAGATAGTACTGACTTTTCTTGGTAACACATCACCTTGTTGTTGGCTTAACCCTGAGCTTATGGTGATAGAAACTGCATAAGGAAAAGATGAGGTCCCTGGCTCAGAAAAGCGGTGATGACAACCAAGTACGTGTGGTGGGTTTGACCAGGGCAGCAAATGCTGACCTTATTAGTACCCTGAAGGTCAATCATGCTGCCTGTGGCAGGACAAGCCTGTGAGGTTGTACAGTAGATAAAATCCAGAAGGCCAGTGAGTTAATTCAGAACAAGCAATGACTGCTTCAGGAGCCAGATATGCTCAGATTCAGCACAATTTATTTCCCTTCTTTTACCCAAAGATACCATAAAATTTTCAGTCAAAAACCTCCACGAAGTCTGTAGATGCTCTAAAGACTGCAGAGTCTTCATCTATCAGCATGATAACCCACTGAATCCCCTTCCTGCTGCTTCATATTGAGATAACCAGCTTCCACGGTCATAATAGGTGTGTCCTTGTGTGTACAGATGCAATAAAAGTGATCCAGGTGGGGAATAAACTTAGCAAGAGGACAGACTAAATATTTTCTTGACAAAGATTGACAGGGAAAAACCATTAAAGACTCTAAAATGCAGTGTATGGCTCTTGCTAGATGCAAAGCCCCCTCCTACAGAACAAGTCTAAACTGGGATATCTGGCCTTTGGTCTCTCACTGTCAAGGCAAGAGCAAGAGAGAAAACTCTAAAATGGTTAAGAACAATGAAAGGAGGCTTGGAGGTGGCATGAAGGGGACCAATAGAAATGGTAGAGTAGTTTGGAGTTTGGAGTGGATTGGATTAAGAGGGAAAGGACATGGTGGGGGGAGTGGGGGAAATGACCTAAAGATGAACTTTGGAGAATGAGCAGAATTTAGATTGGGGGAGGGTGGAATGAAAGATCTCTATGGGTAGAACAATTAGAACTGATTAGAATAGAAAATATGGAAGGAAAAACTCATTGGTAGGGTAAACGCATTCCATCAATGATGACAGATTTAAGGGGACATGTCTAGGACGAACTTGTGTACTGAAACTTAGGGCAAGACCAAGAGAGATTTTTAAAAAAAGCTTGCAGGGACTTCCCTGCTGGAGCAGTGGTTAAGAATCCGCCTGCCAGGGGCTTCCCTGGTGGCGCAGTGGTTAAGAATCCACCTGCCAATGCAGGGGACACGGGTTAGAGCCCTGGCCCAGGAAGATCCCACATGCCGCAGAGTAACTAAGCCCGTGCACCACAACTACTGAGCCTGTGCTCTAGACTCCGAGTGCCACAACTACTGGGCCCACGTGCTGCAACTACTGAAGCCTGTGCGCCTAAAGCCTGTGCTCTGCCACAAGAGAAGCCACCGCGATGAGAAGCCCGCGCACCGCAATGAAGGGTAGCCCCTGCCCACCACAACTAGAGAAAGCCCGCGCGCAGCAATGAAGACCCAATGCAGCCAAAAATAAAATAATTTTTTTTTTTTTGCAGTACGCGGGCCTCTCACCATTGTGGCCTCTACCGCTGTGGACCAGAGGCTCCGGATGCGCAGGCTCAGCGGCCATAGCCCACGGGCCCAGCCGCTCCGCGGCATGTGGGATCCTCCCACACCGGGGCACGAACCTGTGTCCCCTGCATCAGCAGGCGGACTCCCAACGACTGCGACACCAGGGAAGCCCTAAAATAATTTTTTTTTAATTTTTTAAATAAATTAATTAATTAAAAAAAAAGAAATCTTGCAGAAGTAGTGAAAGAATATGAACAGCTTCCCTGAAGCCCAAAGGGGACGTAGGATCACCTTTTGGAGATAGAAAATGAGAGCATTTGGAGAAAGTAAAATAAAGTATTACTTTGCAAAGTAGTTGGAAACCTTATTGAACCTGATAACCTTGAAAGATACAGACTAAATGTATATACATTCAAAAGTGTGAATACAAACTCACAGTTTATACACACATCATAGGTCATTAAGAGGAACTAGGGATGTGTCTGTATCCTGAACAGAGGGTTAGCATCACAAAGGGCAATAATGTCTTTTCTTAAAACACAATATCTTGGGACATCCCTGGTGGTCCAGTGGTTAAGACTCTGTGCTTCCAATGCAGTGGGTGTGGGTTCAATCCCTGGTTGGGGAACTAAGATCCCACATGCTGCGTGGCCAAAAAAAAAAAAAACATCTTTTCTAAAGTAACATAGGTTACTCTCCAATGACATGACGCAGTGTAGCCAGTCTTGAGTTAAATCTTAGACTGGGGATTCCGTGACACACAGATGACCTTTCTGAACAGAACCGTCTTCTGATGGCCTAGACCCCAAAAGACAGTCCCTTGCTCCTTAAAAGATGTCCAGTTTCCTTTGAAGTAGTTTGTGTGTCAGGAAGAACTGACCTTATTTTCTCTCTAGACTCTCTTGTACTTTCTGGTCTGTACATTTCTAGATATTCCTCCAGCCCTTGGAAATACTTAAATAATGGAATTTGGGATAAGCGTTGAGAAGATCCTTCTGTTTTACAGTAACTTTGGTTAAAAATGAGAGTGCTGGGCTTCCCTGGTGGCGCAGTGGTTGAGAGTCCGCCTGCCGATGCAGGGGACACGGGTTCGTGCCCCGGTCCGGGAAGATCCCACATGCCACGGAGCAGCTGGGCCTGTGAGCCATGGCCGCTGAGCCTGCGCGTCCAGAGCCTGTGCTCCGCAATGGGAGAGGCCACAACAGTGAGAGGCCCACGTACCGAAAAAAAAAAAAAAATGAGAGTGCTATTAATACGCTGTTTTTAGAGACAATTTATTTTTCTATGTATTATATCACGTCAGAATATCTCAATTTTAGGCATTAGCTTGCTCTTTCTACACCACAGAGAGCCCGGGAGCTGTTGCTATGTGTTACTAACAGCAAGTTTCAATGTCACTCCTGAGTTTCTATTCCACAGAAAAAAATAGATCCAACTTTTTTAAACAGTTGTTTTATAAAATGAGGGGTTTTGGTGAGGAGAAGATAGGTGTCTCTTACCAACATTTTGTTTAAAAACATATCTAAATTCCATTAGAACCACAAAGGCCAATTTTTATCATGATTCCTTTCTTCTAATAGAGAAACAGAAATAAACAACTTGGGGCCTTTGATATTGTGTTTAACTGGCAACACATTTAAATTTTTTACAAAAGCGTAAACTGAAAAATTGTGTGTGTGTGACAGGGGAGGGCAGTGAAGCAGACATTGGCATGAAGAACAGTGTCTGGTCACCATGGCTTAGGGAAAAAGGAAATGCCCAAAAGGCTGTGAGGAGAAGCAAATTTGCCTTATACCTAGAGTAGACAAAAGGAGGTCTGGTGTAAAAAATAAAAGGACAAGGCACTGCCTACATTCGAGACCCTAATTTCGGCCAGGTGACTTAACTTGTCTGCCCTGGGTGCAAAGTAAATTGTTTCTTTGCCTGGCGTTATGTCTCATTTCTGAACCTACAGGCTCAACACAATAGCATGGAAGAGGTTAAGGCAATGAAGCTCAGCAGAAACCTCCAGCTTGGCCGCTTTTGGAGCTGCGAGGATATTGGAGCTAATGACTCAGAACCGTGTGAACTCTCTCAGGGGTTCGTGTCTCCATGGCTTGCCCTGTGTTTGGCACAGATAATCAAGCATTGGCTGGAATAAACATTATGATAATATGGCAGGGAAGTCTCACATCTATCCTAGTGAGTGCCCTGACGGTGGGCTGGAGACAGAACACTCAGTTGGCAAGTGCTCTGATGTGGATTTTAACGGCTCTATAAATGATTAAGTTGGACATAATCCAAAGTAGAAAAATCATAGATAAAATTTAAGATTTTTTTCTTTTCTCTTTTCCTTTCTCTTTTTCTTTTTTGTCTGTCTCTGTGGGTCTTCATCTCATTTTTCTCTTTCTTTTTCTTTCTTTCCTCCCTTCCTTCCATCCTTCCTTCCTTCCATCCTTCCTTCCTTCCATCCTTGTTGACCTTACCTTTCCTCCTTTTCTTTCTTTTTCGTTTTTTTTTCTCTTTACTATTGAGGAAGCACCATAGGGATCATTCATAATATCGAACTTTAAACCTGGAAGGGACCTCAGCGATTATTTTCTCAAATCCTTCCATTTGTGGTATAGTCAAGAGACCTGGAATAAAAAGGCCTGGATTTTAGTCTAAGTTTTACCACCTATCAGGTGTATATCCTGGGTAAATACACAATGTTCTTGAAGACCAGTTTTCTCATCTGTAAACTACAACTGCTAGATGGGGACAAGATCTGACTCTCCTGCCTCTCAGTCCGGTGTTCCTTGTGTTAACTCCATGATCCTATTGGCTCCTTCCTATTTGCCAGCCAGGTGCCTTCCCCGCAGACCCCTAAACCATCTCCCTTGCATTGTCTGTGTTCCCTTCATACACATCCCTGTGATACCAGAGGACAGCAACTCATGCCAGAAAAGGCACTGGAGGAATTAGTCTTCTAAGTTCACATCAATAAATCTCCTGATCCTCCAACAGTATGAAATTAAACCACAACAGAACAGATACCCTTTCTCACATCCTGCTTCTGTCTCATGTCCCACCCTCCATGTCAACCCTTATCCTTGCAAACTCGGCAACAAAGTCCATTCAAAAGGAAGCCTTCTTTGACTCCCTAGATGATGGAGTTCTCCTGCACTGTGACCTTACAAAGCACTGTCCGTTCAGAGCACCTGTCACAATTTGTCATCAAAAGTTCATGGTCCTGTTTGGCTCTGTCATTGCCTACCCCTCTCCCCTCCATCATACTGTCCGATTCAGAAAGTCAGAAAGCATATCTGTTGGGCTCACTGCTGTTATCATCAGGGGCTTGCTTAGCGCCTAGTACAAGGTGTGTCCTCAAAAAGAAAAAAGCGTGCCAAATGAGTAAATGAATGGATTTAGCTTTCTGATGCATGCTCTAACAATGCCCATCAACTATTCAGAGTGCATGCCAGGTGCTACACATTGATTGTTTGGGTCCCCCCCAAATTCATGTATTGAAACCCAACCCCCAAGGTGATAGTACCAGGAGATGGGGGGTCTTTGGGGATGATTAGGTCATGAAGGTGGAGCCCTCATGAATGGGAATAGTGCCTTTATAGAAGAGACCCCAGAGAGCTCCCTCACCCCTTCCACCATGTGAGGACACTGCAAAAAGACAGCCTTCTATGACCCAGGAAGTGAGCTCTCACCAGACTCTGAATCTGCCAGTGTCTTGATCTCAAACTTCCCAGATTCCAGAACGCTGAGAAATGTTTTCTGCTTATAAGTCACTGGTCTCTGGTACTTTGTTATAGCAGCCTGAATGGACTAAGACACCAGGTTCTGAAATAGGCATTTTACATAACTTAGCTTACTTAATTTTCAAAACAACCTCCCGAGGAAGGTATCGCTAATTATGTTTTACAGACAAGGAAATTGAAGCCAGTGAAAATGCCAAGAAGGGACATCCAACTCAGCTTCCACAGTCAGGAAAGCTTTTCCAAAGGTGACAGTGATGACACCTCACTTAATTCCTTCCAAGTCCTGCTAAAACCTTATTTGGCGACTTAGCATTTCAATAGGGAGAGAGAGAGAGAGAGACAGACCGAAAAATGAATTAATATCTCACAATATGATCACACAATTGATATTCATCAAGGCTCTATTAGCTATGGAAAATATCAATAAATTTGAGAAACAACCACCTAGAATACATCTGGGCTAAGCTGGTTGAACATGGACGGTATGAGGATTTTTTCTTTTGCTTCTCCCCCCTCCCCCAAGTATAGCCCCTTGGAAACCAAGGACTGTCCCCTTCTGGCTCTCTTAAGATACTGATTCCAATCTGTCAAGCACAGGTTTAGCTGAATTTCAGCCCCAAAGATGTGGATCTCTTTATTATCTCCTCTGTCATACAAGAGCATTGTAACGCCTGTTCTTTAATTGAATTACAAACAAGGCACCACTGTGCCCTGATAGGAAAAGTCACATTTATTTTCATCCTGGACACTTGCTCTGTGGGATCACGCCAGTGAATGCTGCTGTCATCCCCACTCAGACTTAGTCAGCTGAGTTGGAAGAGATTTTCTGTTTGTTTTATTTATTTTTTTTTTTAAAGAAAAGAGATTAGTGAATACATGTCTGTTTGAAAGCAGATTCCTTTTTGAGCAAAACACCAGCTTGGAGCCCTGGTAATGAGTCCTCTCTCTCGTCATCTGGTGAGCCCTGACCTACGGGTGAGAGTATTAGATAGTAAAAGGTTTATTTAAAGGAGAATCAGAGATAAAACTCTACAATTCCCTCATCTCACAAATGCACAGTTTTCTTTTCCTTTTATGCTCTTGTGTTACATCTTTTGGGAAGCTGTTTTCTCATTCAAACCACCCCTACTGGGCAGGCATGTCTGGAAGAGCTGCAGGTGTCCCCTGGCCAATGCTCACAAAGACTACTTGTTAATCAGCCCTGTCACGTGTCTTTTGACCCCCTTCCTACCCTGCTCTCTCCACATCTTTCCCAGCCAACCACCATTGCTACTTCTGAAAGGGAAAAAACAGAATGGCCAGTCAAAAGAGCTATTATCATAAAGATTCCTTAACAAGGCCTGGGGCTTTCCAGTAAATTAGCTCAAGCTTTTGCTCTGCTCTCTCTTCTAGCTATGATGCCCCCCTTTCCCCATTCACTGGTCACTGCAAAGCTTGCTGAATCGGCTACATTCTGTGGTCACTGGATACTCCACCAAGTGTCCCTCCAGCAGCCTCTCGGCCACAATTATTATATGTCAGCACCAGTCAGGAGTGTGCTGATCATCCCGACCCCACAAAGTGCCGCACTGGTGACACTGCACATGCGACACTACCTGGGAGTTTTATACAGAGGATCTGGAAGACCAAATTAATCCTGTGTTTTTCCCTCCAATCTTCTACACTTGATTATTAACTGGTCTGCCTAGGCAAGTCCTCCCCCTACTACTTGACAGAGATGCAAAACGAGACTGTTAACTCTGTGATATTATGACTTGGGAAGAGGTCATTTACTAAAAAGAGTCAGTGTTTGTAGAAGGTGCAGGGGTTGGCATAGATAGATACTCTGTGTCAATGATGTACTGTGGACCTGAAATTGAAGGAGGCTACAGGGTACCAGAGGTCCTACAGGGGAGGTTTATTTGCTCCCCCATGTCACCCCACCCCACCCCATGCAGAAACCAAGCAACATATGTCTCTGGACTGAGTGCATGCACTCAGAAACCTGAAAGAAGGAAGCAAGTTAAAGTCTTTTTTTTGGTTTCACCATGTGGTATACCGCAGAGAGAAATAAGACCTCTCTCCAGCGTCCCTTGTGCTGTATTAAAATGGGATTTTACTCCTGCAAAGGGCCAAGACTGTTTATTGGTAAAATGCTCTGTGTCCAAAAATTGTCTTGAGATCCTTTTGTGGTATATTTTCTATGAAAAGCTAAGAAGGGCTTCCCCTGGTGGCGCAGTGGTTGTGAGTCCGCCTGCCAATGCAGGGGACACGGGTTCGTGCCCCGGTCCAGGAAGATCCCACATGCCCCGGAGCGACAGGGCCTGTGAGCCATGGCCGCTGAGGCTGTGTGTCTGGAGCCTGTGCTCCGCAGCGGGAGAGGCCACAACAGTGAGAGATCTGCGTACCGCAAAAAAAAAAAATTAAAAAAAAAGAGAAGCTAAGGAAAAAAAAAAGAAGAAGGAAAAGAGAAAAGGCCACCTCACTTCAAGGGTGACTAACCAAAGGAAACAGTTTTTCAACAGATTTAGACAACTTTACAACAGATGGCAAATGACATGTTCTTTTTAGATAAATAGAAACCTTTTATTCTACCACTGAAAAAATCCTCAGGAAAACTTGATTTAGAGCACCGGCTTACCTTTGTAAGTGAAAACCTCTAAGATATGGTCCATGGAATGACATCCTTATGGCTGGGTTTTGGCAACTGATAACTAGGTCTCAGAGGTAAGGTTACACAGAAGGCTTCCTGTCAAAGTCAACAACAACACAGAGGTCAGGACACTCGGGAAGCCTACTGACCTAGTAAAACCAAAACCAAAGCTGCCTTGGGAAAGACGAGGGGGAAGCAACTGTTGAACCACAGTAAAGCATGTGATGTTTTCTCAACCCTGACCTGATTTATCAGGTAGCAATCAGCCTGGAGTTTCTGTGATGTTAAAGAATTATGGATCCACCTATCTGCTACAGGAGTTTAAACCCGATGGCCTTCTGAATGACTAAGGCTCATTGACCTAAAGATACATGAGATTTCTCAGACCTGCTTCATCTTTCACACTCAGGCAGTTCTCTCACAGAGACATGGGTGATCTCTCTAATTGTGATAAAATATATGTAACATAAAATTTACCGTTATAACTTTTTTTAAGTGTGCGATGCCATGGCATTAAGGACATGCACATTGTTGTACAACCATCACCACCATCCATCTCCAGAACTTCATCTTCCCAAACTGAAATTGTATCCATTAAACAATAATTCCCCACTCCCCCTTCCCAAAAGCCCTGGCAACCACCATTCTCCTTTCTGTCCCTATGACTTTGACTACTCTAGGTACCTAGGTGAAATCAAAGAGCAATTGTCCTCTTGGCTTACTTCATTTGGCCTAATGCCCTCGAGGTTTATCTGTGTTGTAGCATGTGTCAAAATTGCCTTCCTTTTTAAGGCTGAATACTATTCCATCTTTCTCTCTTTATAAACAACTTTACTGAGGTATAATTTATATACGATAAAGTGCAACAATTTTTAGCGTGCTACTCAATAATTTTTAGTAAACTTGTCAAGTTGTTCAATCATCATCACAATCTGGTTTTAGAACATTTTCATCATCTCAGTAAGATCCCCCCCACGGCCATTTACAGTTCATCCTCACTCCCCAACCCCTTTCCCACCTCCAGCCCTAGGCAACAACTGATCTACTTTCTGTCTCTGAAAAGTTGCCTTTTTTGGATATTTCTTTTTTTTTTTCTTTTTTTTCTTTTAGGCTGCATTGGGTCTTTGTTGCTGCGCGCAGGCTTTCTCTAGTTGCGGCGAGCAGGGGCCACTCCTCGTTGCGGTGTGCAGGCTTCTCATTGCGGTGGCTTCTCTTGTTGCGGAGCATGGGCTCTAGGCACGCAGGCTTCAGTAGCTGTGACACGTGGGCTCAGTAGTTGTGTCTCGCAGGCTCTACAGCACAGGCTCAGTAGTTGCAGCGCACGGGCTTAGTTGCTCCGCGGCACGTGGGATCTTCCCAGACTAGGGCTCAAACCCGTGTCCCCTGCATTGGTAGGTGGATGCTTAACCACTGTGCCACCAAGGAAGCCCCTGGATATTTCACAGAACTGGAATCATACATTAAGTTGTCTTTTGAGTCTGGCTTCTTTCACTTGGTACTTAGCATGTTTCTGAGGTCCACCTGTGTTGCCACATGTATCACTATTTCATTCTTTTTTATTACTGAATAGTAATACATTACACAGATATATCACATATTGCTTATCCATTGACCAGCTGATGGACATCTGGGTTGTTACCCTCTTTAACTATTATGAATAATGTTGTATGAACATTGGTATGCAAGTTGTAGTGTGGACATATTTTCATTTCTCTTGGGTAGATATCTGAGGGTGGAATTACTGGGCCATACGACAAGTTTACAGTTAACTTTTTTTTTTTTTTATGCTTTTTTTTTTTTTAAACATCTTTATTGGGGTATAATTGCTTTACAATGGTGTGTTAGTTTCTGCTTTATAACAAAGTGAATCAGCTATACATATACATATGTTCCCATATGCCTTCCCTCTTGTACAGTTAACTTTTTAAGAAACTGTCAGACTGTCTTCCAAAGTGGCTGTGCCATCAGGAGGTTTGCTTGAGGGTAAGTAAACACATCTTTCAAATGGGTTTGTTTTTCCTTTGTGACCTCCCCAATGTAAAATGTTCTGCTGCTTTTCAACTCTGACCCCAGCTCAGTCAGAAAGCCAAGCAGTGGGCGTGATGAATTAATTCTTCAAATAGTTCTCATTTTCACATCCTTAACTCACAGCTGAGTTCACACTAAAATCAAACAACCTTGAAAGCTCAGAAGAAGTATTATGAAATGTTCTATGAGACCTTGGGCAAGTCACATTGGTCATCTAGGGCCTCAGGGCCCCCATTTGTCAGTGAAGGATTAGGCCAAGATGACTTCTAATGTCCATTAAGGGCATCTCTGGATGTGTCTGTGGACCCAGAAAAATCCCTTGATGGGCTTCGAGATACTTAATGCACACTGCCTGGGTATGGAGGTAAAGAGTTTCTCAACCATGCAAATACAAACTCAATTAAGGAACTGGGACTTTCCCCTAACCATGGACCTTAAAACTGGAGAAAGAGGGAGCTACAGATGAAAGAATGACCTTTTTCTTCCTCGGGCAGGTTGAATGAAGGGACACTCTGACTTTCTTATTCTAGTGAACTGTCTGGCATTACATTCATGGTGGGCATTAATTAACATGCCTCTGTAGGTCATGTTCTTGATTTTTGAAAAATATCGATCATCTGTCTAGAAGCTGTAGTGTATATCACTCATTGGAACATTTTTATTTTAGGAACTATATTAGTTTCCTAGGGCTGCTCTAACAAAGTACAGTCGTCCCTAGGTATCCGTGGGGGATTGGTTCCAGGAGTGCCCCGCATACCCAAATCCACAGATGCTCAAGTCCCTTATATAAAATGAGGTAGTTCAATGAATACAGTCAGCCTCCTGTATCCTTGGGTTTCACATCCTTGGAGTCAACCAGCTGTGGATCTGAAGCCTTAGAAACAGAGGGCTGGCTATACCAAAAACTGGGTGGCTCAAAACAACAGAAGTTAATGTCTCACAGTGCTGGAGGCTAGAGGTCCCAAATCAAGGTGTCACAGGGGCCAAGCTCTCTTTGACAGGTTCAGGGAAGAATCCTTCCTTGTGTCTTTCAGCTCCTGGGGTGCACTGGCAATCCTCGGCCTTCCTTGGCTAGTAAATGCATCACTTTACCCACATGGCCTTTCTCTCGTTTCGTCTTTACACTGTCCTCCCTCTGTGTGTCTGTCTCTGGGTCAAAATTTCCCCCTTTTATAAGGACACCAGTCATACTGGGTTAGGACCCACCCTAATGACCTTATTTAGACTTGGTTACATCTGTAAAGACCCTACTTCCAAATAAGGTCACATCTGACCTTATTGGGGGTACTGGGGGTTAAGACTTCAATATATCTTTTGGGGGGGAGGGGTGGTAGGGGAACACAAGTCAATCCATAACAGTAACATTTTGGAAAAAAATGAGGTTTGCAATAAGGTATCTGTCACTGAATACACATCTCACTGTAATTACATTATAAAAGGGGAGAAAAGTGTTTTCCTTCTTCAGCACCTGACATCTGAGTTCTATGGCACTTGGGCACAAAGAAACATCGTAACAATCCGGAACCCTAAGCTTTCAGTCCCATGTGGGTTGAGATTCTGACATCTGCAGTTATTTAAAATAATAGCTTTCAGTTTGGAGGGGGGGATCTATTCAGTGCTTGGGATAAAATAATGTAAATTATTTAACATGGCTTATCCTGGGTAGCACTGCCTGGGACTAAAGACAGGGAAGAACGGGATGTTGGGAATGGTTTAAAAAAAAAAAGTTGGGACACAAGGATGTGATGCCATAACCACAGGACCAGGATTAACTGATCAGATTGAGTTTCCACACCTTCGAGAAGGAAGAGAGAATTGAGGGTTGGCAACTTAAAGAGCTGATTATCACTTGGAAGGAAAAAGAAAGAGGAGTGGGGCCGTGTATGCCTAGGAACCTTTACTGGCTGGCTGAGAATACCATCTTCTCGCAGGACAGAAGGAACCCAGAAGGGCTCCTTACAGCAAATTTTCAGAAGACCTTTTTCCTTCTCTCCTTACCCTGGCAATCCCCTCCATGATGGCTCTGGGACTTCAGATGCCACCAAGGCAGCCCGGCATACACCCATGGCTTCCAGGAGTTTCATCCTCTCTCACCTGCCGTCACCCTCCTCCCCTTGCTAAATCCGCCTTTTCCCGACTTGCACCCCTGTCAAGCCGGCCTTTCCCATCCCATCTGTGCTCCCATTTGATATACTTCCATGGGGTCTGCTGGAAACACCTGCTGATATAAGCAAAGTAACTAAGAATTTAAGCTGGTCTTGAACACACCCCACCTCATGCAATTAGCAGAAACCTGGAATTCCCTTGACAATGCTTCCTCCATCCTCTCCAAGAGACCTCTCTTCACACTGCTCCGGATTACACAAGGTCTGGAAGAGAACTCCTGTTTCATGCATGGCCTGCTAGATCACCATGTCTCTCTTCGCCTCATCTTTGCTCCTTCCTCACCCACCCCTCCAAGCTCTTTCATTTTTCCTCTGGCTCCAGACACCACTCTGGCAGGAGAACTTCATTCACCAGATGGCTCCATACACTTCAGACTCCAGAGACCACAAACGAAATCCTCTGACTTCCTTATTTGTACTAATGACATCATCTTTCTACCAGTCTCTTGAAGCGGAAGTTCTGTCGGTTATCTTTGATTCCCTCCTCTCCCTCAGCAACAGCACTGACCTCAGAGTTCCTCTGCAGTTTAAGTGAAAGTACGTAACCCATGTAGCACACAGGGCCTGACACAGAGGAAGCACCCCATTCTGTAAGCCATGAGTAGTTAAGATCTCACTGCTCACAGTGATCAGGAAGCATCCAGTTCCCACATCTCCCTCTTGATGTCTTTCAAAGCCCTCCCTCCAACATCCATCCTTTCCATTGCCCCTGCTTATGTCCCTTATCAAGCCCTGACCTCCCATCTGGACCAGGGTTAGAAACTCTAAGCCAGTCTCCTTGTCTCCAATTTCTTCTCCCACTTCCTAATCCACCTGAGATATAAGATCCAGATAGAGCAAATGAAAAACTAACTTGGAGAGCATCGTTCGGCTGATCAGAAATGTCAATCCTCTCCCGTTCGCTCACTTAGAAAGCAAGCCTTTCCTGTCCAGTGCCCCACGCCATTTCCAGGCTTGTCTCCAATAATCATGCTCCAGCCAGACTGGATAAGAAATCTCTCAAAAAGTCTTCTGCCTCGCCCACGTCCATTCCTTTGCGGATACCACTCTCTCCGTCTGGAAAGTCCCCACTGTCCACAAATTATAATCCTTCTCATCCTACAAAGCCCCTTCCTCCCTGAAACCACTTCTTGCGGTTTTATCTTTTCCTCCTTTGAATCCTCACTGCTCCTAGCTTATCTTCCTCTCATAAAGCTTTTATTCTGTCTTTTTTTCATCTTTCTTTTTTCCCCTATATTCCCTCATCCTGTGCTTCATAAGGAGAAGGCACTCGATAAATGTTTGTTGACTAAAATTGAACACCTCTCTATCATTTGAGGTCTCTTCTCCAGCTAGGGAGACACAGGCTTGGATTATTTTGGTCCAATCTTCATGCTAACTCCTCAAGTACCCCAGCTAGCATTATTTTCTCTGTATAATTTAATCCTACCTTTTTGCCTTTCTAATTCCAAATTACTTTACCCTATTTATCTCAAAGCACCACCTGCCCCAGACTTTGTCTTAATTTCCCCAAATTTAACTGCTCTCTTGTACAGAATGGTGCTCCAGGACTAAAACCCTGAAGGGAATCACTCTTCTTCGAGGTCTGATCTGTATCTGGGAAGCCAAGCCCTGCAGTTAAAAATGTTGTGAAAATGAACTGATAAGTGGGTAGACGCAGAATGCTGTGTATACGCTAATTGCACTGCATTGCAGGGTGAATTTTGGAAGTTCAAGCAAGAATTGTTTATTAAAATGCATGAGCTTACTGTAGCTTCACTGAGGAGATAACATACTTAACAGTCACTGGTGGAGCACTGCATAAGATAACAGGTATTTTGTGCGGATCTAAGCAACTCTTTTGAAGTATTTTTTTATTCTTTTCATTAGGCAAGATGAAGCCAGTTTTAAGGCCATGTCGCTGGCATTAAAAGATGCACTTTATATGTCAGCAACTACAGTATAATGCATTTACTTCGTGTGAGCGCAGCAAAACGCTTGAAAACACAGTATATTTTGCAAGACTGAATTAACCATTCAATTGCTGTACCATGCCACAGAACCGCCAATCTTATACTATAGCCTTTGCTTCTTATAATTACGTTCTTTAGCCTGTTAATATATTAAAGACAAATTAAGTAAAGAGAAGGAACAATGTGAGAACGCGAATGCCTCCTGTATGCTCCATTCCGCGGGGTGGGTGTCCCCACCAGGCTTTACAGAGGAAGGACGGAGATATCCCACCTGAATCATGGGAACTAGGAACTTGTCAAACACCTGGGTTTGCCCTCTTCCATTGTAACTGAATTGCATGCACCTCCTGATGTCATTTTTGGATTTCTCCAGCGACAACCACTTTGTCCCTACCTGCTTATCAACACCTTCCCCTCCTGGTCTCTCTGTAAATGAGTGGGATTGACCCTTCAGTTTTGTTGGATGATGATGGAGCCTAAACGGAGTTTTCCTTCCATGTTTGTTCAAATGGTTTCCCTTCACTTCGAGAAGAAAGAAAAATAGAGCTGGACAACCAGTACTAGCAGAGGGCAGAGTGGCAGAGTGCAAGTGCCCATCAGAGGAGTCAGACAGCTCTTGGTTCCAACCCCAGAACCACGACTTTTCAGCTGATGGGCCATGGCAAATGATGTGGCCCCCCTGTGCCCTGGTCTTCTTCTCTGTGAAATGGGGATGATGTCCCTCGCATGGGGTTGTTTAGTACAGGGTAGGTATTTAACCTACCTTCCTCTCTCTAAACCTTCTCCCCAGTTCTACTCATACTCAGGAGAAATCAGTGACATTGGAGCACAGGAAGTTTTTTTTTTTTAATATCCTTTCTAACTTTCTCTTTTTCTCACACAGAAACCAAACCTCAAACACATGTCTTCTCCCCACCCTTATCCCACCCCCCATTCCTGCTCTGTCACCGCCGGATCACTAAGAGAACGCAGGAATCTCAAGGAGAACCAGCTTTCCTGCTCTGAGCTGGGCGGAGGCTCACAGGCGCATCGTGGTGGGCTGCCTGGCGGAGGACTCCCGCTGGAGTTACTATACACTGCCTCTCTGGAGAGGAGGAAGGAGCAGAGAGAAGGCCACAGGTGTTTTTCTGGGGTCTTCGCGAATTCCCCCCAACCAGGCCGGCGCCAGGTGGTGACCTTGGTGCGGGCTCCTTGAGGAAACACCCAGGTCAAGGTGCAAGCCTGTTGCAGGCAGCAGGAGAAAGGGAGGGCACTGACTGGGTCGTAGGCTGTCATACTCTCGGTTAAAAGATTTTTAGCCCGAGGACTATCTCGAACTCATTCTATCTCAGTGAATGAGTCACTGGAAACTGTGTAAACACAGGTGTAATACTGGCCTGCGGAAGCCCTCACTTTCCCAGCGTGGAGGAAGACCAGCTCTTTCCACTCTAATCGTTGTATGCCTCTTTCAGAAAACTAAAGTTCAAGGGGGTTAAGCTATTTGCCTGAGGCCTCAGTCGAGGGACTGAGCAGGACCCAGAACCCGCTGTCAGGACGCCCAGTCCGGCTGGGTCGTGCGTCAGCCTCCTACTACCTGCAAAAGTCATGACAATCTCGGTGCCCACGCAGCTTTCGGAACGCGTCTCGGTCCTGACCTCATCACTCCCCTCCGGACCCCTCGCTTTCCTTCCCCCCTCGCCCGCCCCTCCAGCTCTGGGGCCGTACCCTCCACGCCTCTCTGGTCCTCTCAGGGTCTCTCAGAGCAGGCAGGATGAAGGGACGCAAGACAACTACATACCTATGCGCACATCATGGGAAAAGGAAGGCTTTAGACACCGAAACTCGCCCCTGCAGAACCCCTCGGGCCCTCCTTGGAGAGGGGTGGAAAAGGGCGCTCGCTCGGGGGTCGGACGCCTCCAAGTCTCGGGCTGGGGGCGGAGCCTCCGTAACCGCCCGCGGCCGGGCACGGACCGCGCGCACACACTCTCCAAACAATGCTCCGAGGCGCTCGGCGGGGCGGCGGGCGGCTCGGAGACCAGCGGCGAGGCCGGGGGAGCGCGGCCCCGAGGTGAGCCCGCGGCGCCTTCTCCAAAGCCTGCCTCTTTTTGTTTGGCAAACGTGGGCGCAGAGGGAAGGTCCGGGGGAGCGCGGCGGTTACCGAGCGGGCGACCCCAGTCGGCGTCACCCGGAGTGACAGGCGGCCGCTGGGGGAGGGTGGAGCGTCCGGACCGCGTGCGCCCCGGGTTGCGCCCGAGGTGGAGGCGCCGATCCCGGAGGACCGGGGAGCCGGAGAGGTGTTTTCGATTCATTCGAGAATCGCGCTGTTTCGAACGGGGAAACTTTCCTCCGAGTTCAGGCAAGGGAACCGCCTGTTCTGCTGGTCTCGCTGGTCTGGCTGCTGGGTTTGGGGCAGGAGACCGGAGCGCTTTGGGGATTGCTATTGTGGAGACTGCCTTTCCGCGGCCGCAGGATTGTCAAAGGAGCAGAGAGGGAGAGACCGCCCGCGCGCCTCAGACCAGGCCCCCGGGGGTGATGCTTTGGGGCCCCAAGTTAGTAGTTGCCTCTTAGGCAGCCCCGAGTTGGATGCCAGCCTGGGGGTCTCAAAGGGGAACGAGACGATGCCTTCTTCTTGAGCCGTGGCAGAGCCTTCTGAAAGGCTACTGTGGGCACGTTGTTAACCTTTGCTTGTGCTGCCGCTTCCCCAGACACACACACACACACACACACACACACACACACACACACACACACACACACACACACACTTAGAAAATAGAACCTCTCCACTGAGAATGGAGGCAGGGCCGGCTCTGTATATTTCTCTCAGGTGAAGCTCAGCCAGCAAGCACATGGCTTTGCAGAGCCGATAGCAAAGCCCAAAGGTCTAGGAGGGAGGAGTTTTGCAAGGCGTCCAACCCAGAGTCAGGTTGGGAAGGCCCTATGGATCATTGGCCTGAACTGTCCTTAACAACCCCTTACCTTTTTGAGCCGGAAATTTGACAGGAAGCACTGGGAAATTGTGCGGTTATTTCGCTATCATGGGGTCTTGTGGAACGCGGGAATCTTCCTTACTGGTTTAGACTAATGGGTCTAACCCACAGAAACCACATTCCTACTGCTAAGATTAGATTACATTGCACTGGAGAAGGAAAAAAGAAAATTAAAAGTTGAGTGAATATCATGACTTACCCTCTGTGTGCGCGGGGGGAGGGGGGAGGTAAGGCCGTCACTTTCTCCTTTCTGCCGGGGCAACCTCTGTCAATGGAGTGTTGAAATCCAGACAAACACTTTCATAAATAGTTCTCTTTTCCGGTGTTGCATTCATCTAATTGTAATGTAGATAATTTTTTTAGATGAAAATTTTGTGGAATTCTGTCACTTCAGGGTAAGGTGTGAGCAACTTTCGATGCAAGTATGAGGGGCATTTGGAGCCCAAAGATTTCGTTTTATGGATCTGGTCACCATTCTTCGGATTCTTTTTCCAGTGGGGTGGGTGTGTGTCTGACAGCTTCGATCTTGCACATTTTAGCCACAAATCTGGTGCAGAAGTTTGCAGAGGCAAAGATATTTTATCATGACTTGGATCAGAAAGAATGCTGAGATCTTTTTCTAATCTTACACCGCTGCCTCCCACTGAAATGGAGGAATTTGCATAATTCTGGGGGCTACCTCCCCTCGGAGGCAAGGAATGTGGGCTGGAAAGGTGCCATTCCCAGGCTGTGGAGAGCTGGCACCGGCAGGCAGGCAGGGCTCCTGCTTTGTGAGTGCCACTTGAGTTTTCCACCATCTTTTACTTAAAACAAATTGGATATAATTCCAAGCACAGAACCTCTCTAGACAGAGAATCCTTTCTGGCTTGATGTAGTGATAGATTCTGTTTGCTGTGACTGACAAACCAGTTTTAACAGGATGTGTAGTGAGTCAGCGATGGAGAGGAGCTCAGGGCTTTATTCTGTTCTTGTCTTCATTCTTTTTTCCTGAAAAACCTCTCCAGTCTGTGGTAGAAGTTGTACTCACCGTCAGAGAATTTCAGAGCTGAGGATGGGAGCAAGGAGAGTGCTCATGAACTGGTGAGGGGTTCTGGAAGCTTCCCGAACGTTGGTAATCCAGAGCCTACCAAAAGTCCCAGGGCTGGAGTGGGCCATCTGCGGCACAGGAGGGGAACCTCCGGCACCAAGCAACCATGACAAGCGTGGGTCAGTTGCCTGTTGAGCAGGAGATGAGGCGTGGCTACCCCAAGCGGCTGCTTTGCGAAACTGTAGGATGCCCCCCCCCCACCCCAGTCCTCAGATAGCCCAGCCCTGTGAGGAGCTGCAGGAAGGAGATGAGCCCACACAGAACCGATTCCCAAGCTCTCTCCTTCCATCCCACCTGGGGCGTGGGAGCCTCTGCCTGCAGTAGAAGAGGGGGGCCAGGAACCCCAGGAAAGGACTTTCTCCTCACCTCGGGGCAGGGGTACGGAGATTTGCCTTACTGAATACCAGAGCACCTCCTCTGCTTTTTCCTCTTTCCACAATCTAGCAGGAGAGCCTAGAGCTCTCCGTGGCCTGGGACTGTAGGAGAAAGAAAAATCCTTGCTCTCCTCTGCCTGTTGAAGCTTAGTGACCTCTTCTGGGAACTTGGCAGGGAATGAACCTGCAACTTGGGTGTAGCAGGAGGAGGAGAACCCAACTTGCAATCATCTTGATGCATGAATCCTAACAACGGTCACAAACTAAAAGACAAATACTTGTCTTTTATTTCAGAGAGTTCATTTAGCTTAAAGATGATGCGGTGGGCTTCCTGGTTAACTTTGGAGGGAAAAGAGGCCAATATAGCTTCAGCTCTTGTTGAATAGGCACCCCTCTCTGTGAGTGTGGGAGACCAGAAAGAGAGCTCTTCCCACAGAGATTCTGGAATGATCTTTGGGGCTCCTGGCTCATTCCACCTGGTTAGTCCTGTTGACGGTATAGAGAGCATCAACCTCAGAGCCAGGTCTCACGGGAGGAAAGTGGAAAGCAGATCCCAGGGCCAAACCCTCCCTGTTTAATGAGAGTGTGTTCACTGTAGATTCTTCAGGACGATTTTCTCCTGAACGCTCTCCTTTTGAGGAAGTCAGTTCATTTAAATGAGGAAAGAAGAGCAAAAGCAGCTAACAGATAATGGCAGCAACTCAGTATAAAGAATGAGGTGATGAGTGAGGTGATAATGAAGAGCTGCCAGCAAAGTTGGCTTCTTTTTCTAGAACCCCCGAACTCTCTGTGTCTGTGGCCAAGTCTTAGTTGATGTCGCTGCCGTTCTTTTCCCATCTGTAAAATGGGGATGACAGCTACCTGATGGATGTTATTCAGGTTAACTGGTTAAAATCTGCAACCCTTCGAGTTCCCCCTCAATGGTGAATTTACCGAGTGAATTCTATGGTGCAAACTCTCAGCCTTCAGTTTTTACTGTCAGAGGCAACAAACTCTTTCAGCAAGCTCACTGCCTCCCCTTCAGGGGCCTCGTAGGGAAAATAGCTGTGATCATCTCTTCCTTCTGTTGTAGCCTAACCAGCCCTAGACCACAGGGCTGTCGTGACCATGGATCTCTCTTTCGGTTTCCCCCTGGCCCTGCAGCTCTGGCTGTATTGATCTCACTGAGCCCTGGATTGAATGAGGCATACTAAGAAAGGGGGGCCGGGGAGGGCGAATTCCCAAGATGCCAGACCTTCCGACAAAGGTCCCTGGGGGGCAGCCGGCACCCCACCTCCCCCCTTGCTCACCACTTCTGTCTCCATATCCTCACAAGTATGGGTTACAGTGCTGATTTCAGAGCCCAGGCCTGCCTCCCCACACACATGGTTCTTGGTTAAAAATTGTGGCTTGTCTTCCAGAAGCCACGATTTTTATCTGCTGTCCTACTTGGTAGTTCTTGTTTCTCTGGGGCAGAGTCCCAGGCTCGAGACCCCTAGCAGCAGGGCAGGCATGGGTCAGCCACAAGCTTCTCATCGCCAGCCCTGTGCGGTTTCTTCCTGTTAACTGCCCCAAACCTCCAAGCACTCAGGAGTTTAGGGGACTGAAGTGTCTTTTACGCTCTCTACTCAAGCAACAGAGCCGTGTTTAGCTTTTACGGCTTTTCTAAGGCCACACCACTAGAAAGGGATTAAGAGCCTCATGACAAATGGGTGAGGGTCTCAGAATAAATAGAATATTCATCTTTACCTCTTTCTCCTCCTTTCCCCCTGCTCCCCGCTCTGCTCCCCAGTCACATCGTCAGGCTCGAATTGATCACGCCCCCGTCCTCTGGCAGGGGAGATCTCTGATGAGGAGTGTTCTGCCTTTCCAGGAAGCCGCCCTGTGCGCCCCATCCGCCTCCCCTGAGACCACGGCAGGGAGCCAGGCGCAAGATGAACCAGCACCCCGCCTGCTGCTCAAGATGCACCAGACCATCCCAGTGAACCCCGAGAGCCCGAAAATGTCTGCGTGCAGCGACTTTGTGGAGCACATCTGGAAGCCCGGGTCCTGCAAAAACTGCTTCTGCCTGCGCACCGACCACCAGCCGGCACCTGGCCGCCCCCAGCCCCGAGCCGGCAGCCTGCCCCCTCCGCCTCGCCTGCCCCCCAGGCCCGAGAGCGGCCGCCCGGAAGATGAAGGCCTGAGCAGCTCGCCCTACTCCAAGCCCACCATTGCCGTGAAGCCCACCATGATGAGCTCCGATGCCTCCGATGGGTGGACGGAGGCTGGCGTGAGTGCCGAAGTTGCGCAGGTGAGGCTGACTCAGCCCCGTGGTATTTTTGTGGTATTTTTACGAGGCTGCTCCTGTTGTAACACCGGTGACTGGCGGGCGGCCAAGGAGGGCTGTCCCAGCAGGACTCCTGCAGGGTGGCTTCCTGTCGGCTCACCTCAAAACTGCTCCTTCCCAACTACCGCCCTCTCTTTTCTCTCTGCCCTCCTTTCTCTCTGTCCCTTTAGGCTGAGAACCATCAATGCAGTCCCCCCAAGTTCATTTGAAGACTGTATCAGGGCACACCAGAATGAAGCTTTTTCTAAAAAGTTAAAAAAATTTTTTTAATTTAATGGATCATTTTAAATATATACAAAAGTAGCAAGAAGTGCTTAACGAATCCCATGCATCCACCACCCTGCCGCGTGAGCTTGAACAATCATCAACTCATGACCAATCTTGTTCCGTCTCTACCCCTGCCCCGACCCTCCCTTCCCCACCTGGGGTTTTAAAGCAAACCCCACATACTGCATCATGTCAGTACGTCTTTAAAACATAAAGTCTTTATACAAAAATATCATTATCACACTTAAAAATGTCAGCAGTAATTCCATAATGTCATCCAACTCCCAGACAGTGTTCATATTTTCAATTTCGAAGCTTGGGTTTTTCCAGCTCTGATCTAGGATTACTAAAGACAATTACATCCTTAGAGATTAGACCATTCCACTCATCCCCCAGGTGACCCTGACCAAGGTTTAATTTTTTAAAGGGCACATGGAGCCTGCTGCCTCTAGACATGTCTTCTGGGAATCTGCATTCATAGGGCATATTCTAAGAACTTAACTAGTTTTCCTTAAAATATCATAGTCAGTGGGTCAGGAAGGGGGTGTGAGCGTATGTGAAATCAGAGGTCAGTTTTAAATCGAGGGAGGCTTGACTAAGGTGAGCCATCTCCTGGGGCTGCATTCAGCTTCCTGTCCTCTTCAAAGCTGCTCCATTTTGCAGAAGCTGGTTACACCCATTCCCCAGGCCTTTCTCGATACCTTTGACCTTCATAGATGTAAACCAGGGACTCTTTCTGTTCTGAATCATCTTGGAAACGAGCCAGAGGCCGACCCTGCCTTGAGACTGCTTTAAAAGTGGGGATAGGGGAGACTAGAGGGGAAGGAGGAGGGGACAGTGATTTCAGTGATGGGAATGACCACCCCACATCGCTGTCTCTAGCTCGACTAGTCCAGCCACTTATGCAGCCTCGGCTGAGGTCACTGCCTGTAACTGGGAGAAAGAGCACAGCTCAGAGCGAAGCAAGGAAGCCGGGACCCAGCTCGGAGACTGGCCCTCACCCTGCTGCCCTCTGACCCCACCACCACCCACCCAAAGTGTTTTTTTGGTTTTTTTTGGTTTTTTTTTTTGCTGTACCCGGGCCTCTCACAGTTGTGGCCTCTCCCGTAGTGGAGCACAGGCTCCAGACGCACAGACTGTGTGGCCATGGCTCACGGGCCCAGCCGCTCCGCGGCATGTGGGATCTTCCCGGACTGGGGCACGAACCCGTGTCCCCTGCATCGGCAGGCAGACTCTCAACCACTGCGCCACTAGGGAAGCCCCCCAAAGTGTTTTTAAAAGCTTTATGGCTTTGTTTTCTTTGTGCTGTGACAATGTTATCAAAACACTAATGGACACAAAGCAAAAATTGAACAAAACCCCAAACTCTATTTCGAAGCCCTTGGGAGAACTTATCTCGTCCAGCAGTTTCGAGGGAGAAGGCAAAACGTTATTCTTTGGCGTTTTTCCCCCCCTACCTCACAGACCTAAGCCAAAAGAATTACAGACAGGGCTGAGGAGTGCAGTGTATGGGAAGCCCAGTGGCTCCACGGGCCCCCAGTGATGACAAGAAGGCTGTGGGGAGGTTAGAGGGTAGGCACGCTGCCCGCCTGCTTCATGGTGGCTCGGAAGACAGTTTACAGTGTCATGGCCCTGCCCTCTCACTTTCTCTCTCTTCCTTTTTTCTCTGACAAGGTCTAATGTAAGTCTTTTAACCTTGGGGCTGTGTAGGTCATCTGGAGACGAGCCCCCGGCAAGCTCCCCACCCCGAAGCAGGAAGATGTGCCAGTAGTTTACCTGGGCAGCTTCCGAGGCGTCCAGAAGCCTGCTGGGCCCTTGGCCCCGGCAGACGGGGGGCACCCTCGCTGCCCCCCTGCCTATGCCATGGTCGGCCTGCACAGCCTAGAGTCCCGGGGGGAACGGAGTGTCGCCTTCCACCCAGTGAGCTTCCCCGATGAGAAGCTTGGACGAGAAGATAAACCCACGATTCCCTACCAAGAGCTGACCTCCCCTCAGGAGAGCTTCCGCCAGAAACTGGCTGCCTTTGCTGAGATGACCTCTGGCTGCCACAAGGGCCCCAGGCCCTACCCCTCTGCACAGCCCCTGCGGGAATCCCTGCCCTCGGAGGATGACAGCGATCAAAGGTGCTCGCCCTCAGGGGACAGCGAAGGGGGAGAATACTGCTCCATCCTGGACTGCTGCCCTGGGAGCCCAGGTGGTCAGGACGCCTCACAGGCTGAGGACTCCGGGCGCAGACAGGGCTGCAGGGACTGCTCGCCGGCCTGCTGGGAGCAGGGGATGTGCTCGAAGCCAACCGAGGAGGAGAGGCGGGCTTTGAGCTTCCCCGGGGAGTGCCGCAGCCAGGGCCTGACAGAGAACCCACCCCGCCTGGGCCCCAAGAAGCACTCCCTCACCTCAGAGGCCGCCAGCTCCTCGGATGGCCTCTCCTGCGGGAGTGCCAGTAGCCGCGCCAGCAGCCCCCTGGTCCCCCAGCACGAGAGCGATTCCTGCTCCCTCATGAAGGCACCTGGGCCGGGGAAGCAGCAGGACTCTGGCTGCCACGGGGTGGCCTCCAGCAGGTGCCTGGGGCTGACTGGGGAGCCCCAGGCCCCATCCCACCCCGGGGAGACTGCACAGCCTGAACCCATCTATGCTGAGAGCACCAAGAGGAAGAAGGCTGTTCCAGTTCCTTCCAGGCCACAGACCAAGGCAGAACAGGCAGCAGCTGCCCAGGGCCAGGGCCAGGGCCAGGTGAGGATGGCTAACACCTGGGCTCAGAAAACAGCGTCTGGCTGGGGCCAGGACAGGGAAGGCCCAGAGGTGGCACCCCAGGTGGCGGCCACCATCACAGTCATGGCGGCCCACCCAGAAGAAGACCACCGGACAATCTACCTGAGCAGCCCCGACTCTTCGGTGGGGGTGCAGTGGCCTCGCGGGCCCCTGAGCCAGGCCCCTGAGGCAGGCGAAGGGGAGCCTTCGGCTGGGCAGGGGCTCAGCTCGAGGGAGAGCCGCCATCACGGTGCCAGTGAGAGCACGCCCAAGGGGAGGCCTGCCATCCCTCCCAAGCTGTCCAAGAGTAGCCCCGGAGGGTCCCCAGTGTCCCCATCGGCCTCCCCCCAGCCCAACCTCAGCGAAGGCAACTCGGGTGTCACTGGGCCCCAGCCTCCATCCAGGGGCCCCGCTGACCCTGCTTCCTCCTGCCGGGCCAACGGTGTCCCTGCCAGCGACTCTGCCAGGGGCCCCCCGCCCGCCACTGCCACGTCAGCCTCGGACCAGAGGCGGCCCCGGTACCAGACCGGCGCCTGGAGCCGCCAGTGCCGGATAGAGGAAGAGGAGGAGGTGGAGCAGGACTTGCTGAGCCAAAGCTGGGGGAGAGGGGTGGACGGTGGCCCCACAGGCCCATGCAGCTCCTCCACCTGGCTCCGCTCCCGCCCCACAGACGGCGCCTCTGGGCCAAAGAGCAAAGCCGGGACCGGGATGAGCAAATCGGCCTCGTTTGCCTTTGAGTTCCCCAAGGACAAAAGTGGGATCGAGGCGTTCTCGCCTCCCCCGCCGCCTCCGAAGTCACGGTGAGTACAGTTGTGTGTGTGCGCGCGACTCCGGGGCTCATCTGGCAGGACCGAGGCCTCTTCCAGAAACCTTGGTCTTTGCCACCTGTACCGAAGCCATCAGGCCCAGGCTCAGAGCCCTACCTCCAGGCACCAGTGTCGGCCCAAAGGCCCTCGTGCCTTTGTGTAAATTTCTGTGACTTGGTGCTCAGCACACAAACCTACAAGCAGTGCCCTGCTTGGGATTGGCTATTCGGAAGGCATCTTTCCAAGAAGCAATGCCAAGCTGTCCCTCTTTCCTGGTGCCCGTCCTCTTATAATCTGGTACTCTTTTTTCTCTCCATCCCTCTGAAGTGTCTTCAGCAGGCTTTTCCCCCCAAATCCTGAAATTCCCCATTTCTTTAAACATGGAAAAGAAGGCTCCAGGAGGCTATGCTACAGAATCTCAAGAGGCAAAGAGATGGGGAGGCCAAGGAGCAAGGGCTCCTAAATTGTGACCATGATGGCGATTAGGCTTTGGAGCCAAAAGCAGAATAGTAGGAGGTGCTGCACATGGTTTGGAACCCTCAGATGTGGGTTTTTAAAGAAAAAAATATATATATAGTTTCATGGTGGCATGCTGAAACTGAAAGCTTTCTCTACTGCTTCACTGCTCTCAAAGGCCCGAGTTTAAAGTCCAGTTTAAAGTCCCTCTCAAAGGCCCAAGAAAAATAAATGCCTTTTTTAAGGTATTGAGTTGTGCATGGAATTCAAATTCTGGGGCGTAAAAATGGCCCTCTATCAGAGCAGAACTGATTCCTATCAGGGAAAGGGGCAACCTGCTGTTTTTCAAAAGCTGACAGCCTTTCCGAACAGACTTTCCTTCAGTCGGGTCATCTCTGTTGGTTCTGTTTTAGCTCATGTGCCTCCAGGTTGATGTCAGAAGCGGATGCGGGGAACTGACCGCAGGGGGAAGCGGCTGTGACACTTGACTTTGAACATCAAAGCATCACGGGCTGTGATGCGTTCTAACATGGGCTTTTTCTGGGACCGCTACTTTATTCTGGTATTGAGTTGGGCGCCTGCTATGCAGAGTAGACAGCCATCCTCCAGATCGTAGGGTGACCGCAGACTCTTGGGCTACAGTTTTCACTCCCTAAATGAATGAGGCAGCTCAGAAGAGCTCCCATTTATATGGCACTTACTATGGGCCAGGCAGGGAGCTAAGAGACTTAGACATGTTAACTCATTTGATGCTCAGAACAGCTCTAGGAAGTAGGAATTACCATCTACAGATGACGAAACAGAGATAGGAAGAGCTGAGTAACCTGCCAAGGTCACACGGCCATCCGTGGCAGTCTGCTTCCAAAGTCTGTGCTTCCAAACACCTAGGGCACATCAGCCGGCTTAGGGAGCAGGCAGGACATGCGAGTAAAACGTGGGCATTGTATCTGTCTGCCTCAGGCCTGGGAAGGTTGGTGGAAAGCACTGGCTTTGGAGTCAGAAAATCGAGTTCATGCTGTGCCTGTCTCACCTACAGGTTAAGTGATCTTACGCAAGCCACTCGCTGTGAACGGGCCTCCAAGTTATTGTCCAAAATGGGCTAATAATAGTAATACATTTGCAGCACCCTGTTCTTGAAAGGCTCGAGTGAGATGAGCAGAATCCAATGCAGAGATTAGTTATGTAGGCAAAAGCCACCCCAAGCTGTTGACAGTGGCAGGGACACACACACCCTGTAGGAATGGGCCTGGCCCGATCCCAGGAACACCACCTGAGCCTTGGGAAGGAACTAAAACTTTCTTGGTGAGAATCATAATGTTTGGAGAAACCCCGGTCACCCAGTGTAACAATGTGACTCAGGTAGAATGTTCGTTAGCATCTGGCTTGATTGAGATCAAGTTTGGGGGCCAGTTTTTTATGACAAAACCACTGGATTATATAAAACATAAACCAGGTGGGAATCTCAGAAGTTCTAGGTGCCAGCTCTTAAAAAAACGTTTTTATTTTCAGAACTTTGGGGAGAAAAATCTAGGAAATAAAATTAGCATAAGGGAACACAGAAAAAAGAAAAGAGCATCTGGTACCACTTAAAATAAATCAAACTAGTATATATATATTCATTTGAGGAAGATTTTTCAAGCATTACCAACATTCTCTTTTGAATCATCACATCTCTCCCATGAGGAGATAAGAGGGCAGGCTCAGGACCATAAATTGACTTTTATTTCTGGAACTCGGTACTGTACGTACTGAATTCCTTTGAGGAGGGTGTCAGGAACCCACAGCCTTCAAACCTAGCCATGTGATGGCACATCAGAGTATTGATGAGAATGCAGCCCACAGTTGATCCAGTACCGATACCAGCACCACATTGGTGACTATCGCAGGCTGATGTCAGTTTTCCAAGACGGAAAAATGCTGGAAGGTCTTTGAGCGACATCCCAGGTTAATTTCTTCACATGGGTCATCTGTTCAGTGGGTCCTGTTTCTAAGGATCAAGCTCACCTGTGAACAAAGATAACTGCTGTCACGATGTGTATTATGTACCCTCACAGCTCTAGAGAAGGGGGCTGCTGCATGCAAGGTGGTGTTACTCTTTACTAACACTTACTTAAGCAGATCCACCTACTTTCTTGGGCCATTATGGAAGAAGAAAGAATCGTGCTCCTACGGTCCTGTTTTACAAAACTGACTCACTTGGAGGGAAGAAAAAAAAGATGTTGAGAGTGGCTTGGCTTTCCTGTGGTCTTGTTTTGAATGGCTGGCAGTAGCTTATCTGTTTTGAGATATCATCCTCTGTAAACTCCCATTAGGGTTCCTGAGGAAACTCTTGCTGTAATGCCATGTAGGACGAAGGCTCTCAATACTCATTTAATGCCTGAAAGCCATTTAGAGGTGTTTAAGTATATGCCCACCCCTCCTCCCGGGCAGGTAAGGGCCCTGGGTCCTTCTTTACCTGCTGCTGCCAAGGCAACCTCCTACCTGTACAAGCTCACACCTACTCAGCCTAACTGACCCCACTGAGTCTGGGTCACCCCTGCTCCACTTTAGAGCAGAGTTGGAAGGTGAGGGTCAACAAATATTGCTGGTTAGAAAATGAAAACCTGCAGGAAGGAAGTGTGGACTTCTTAGTTTAAATGTCACGTTCAAGACTTAAGGCAGTTTAATGAGAGCAGCCAGTGCCTGGGGGAGTAATTAAGATGCGAAAAAATCAAATTTATTTCTGCCTTTTATTTCCTTGTGGATGCAAACTGCGTTTTAAATGACTTATGGCTTTTGAATGACAAGGTCAGTTGAGGGAAAATCATCTGATTAATGCAGAACAGGCATTTCACAAAGAAACCCCAAATTAGGCTGGTAGACCTGAACTCGGAGGTGGAATTGGAGGACAACAGGTGACTGAGAAATAAGACAGGTTTATAGGGTTTTAGTTTCCAGATGGTCTGGCCCCAGGTGAGACTAATCAAAAGAAAGAAACGTTTCCCCAAGAAAGTGAGGGATGACTTTGTTTTCAAGTTATCACTCATGCTTATTGTAATTTTAACCCAAGAGTACTAAGTTCTCCTCCTCCTCTGCAGGGATTCTGGGGGCAGAGACTGAGTCTTTCCTGGACTTCCGTTCATTCCTAATTTCCCTCCCTCCCTCCCTTCCACATGGCTTCTCAGCAGACAGGTGGTGATGGTGTCAAAGATGGAGGTCTTTTCTGCACACAGAAGTGGCCACGTTGCTATCCAGAGGAACCAAAACGACTTCATGGTGTGGTCTCTCAATCACATGATCCCTTAGCATGACCTTGAGGATGGGAGTCAGATGAGTGAGATGGGTCATTGTCTCCAGACCCCATATCCAATCTGATGAAACCTCCAAATGCTTTATTCTTGAAGCCCTTTCTACTGTAGTGGATTACAATGGGATGGCAACAATTTACTAAGAAATCCCACACTCTTCATGTACAACAGGTTTTTCTGGGTGGCATTCTGAAGATCACAGTTTGTATTGGAAAGCACTGTATGTGCTTCAAGAATCTTCTCTATGTTTAGCCTTTTTGACAAAACTAAGTCAGCTGGAGGTCGAGTCGGTCCAGGGGAGACTGAATACTGGGCATACTTCAGGGGGAGAAATTGCCTTCCACACCCCGCCCCCCTCAACACACACACAAAGTTTGGCAAACAGAACAAAGCACAAGTATCAACAATACAAGTTTATATCCTGCTCTGTGCCAGAGGGAAATTACTAGCTGGCCTCTTCCCATGAGTTTGTGGGTAGAACCTGACATGGGATATCTAGTGATGCTGAAGCAGGGAGAAATCAAATTGATTCCTCTCTTCCTATTCTGTAAATTTTTTAAAAACCACTGATTTTCATATATATGAAATATTTACAATATTCTCTCCATTTTTGAGCAGGCATCCATGGTGAAGGTTAGGGATTAGAGATTCTTTATTTTATTCATCAGATATCTACTAATTGCCTACTTTCTGTTACACTTTGTGCAAGGTGCTAAAAAGCCAGTGACTGGGGTTCTGCCCCTTAAGGCCCCTGAGGGTTGAGTTGGTATGAATTAAATCGGCAGATGTGCAAAATGACCACGAAAGGTTCACTCCTGCTTTGATTGCTTTTGATGAGACTGTTTACCATAGCATCTGGACTCTCACCAGATTCCTTGTTCTATTCAGTAAGGCCAAGGTAAGCTCGGCTTGGTGTCCAGGAGTAATGAAAAAATAGTCCTTCCTTTAAGGTCCTTTGACCTGATACAAGATCACACATAGTACAGCATATACATAACCATTTATTAAAAAAAAAAAAATCCAGATGCTCCTTGAAGGTGAAAAGCATGCTTAACCATCTGTCATCCCAAAATATCCTGTTCGATGCCGGGCACGTGTAGATGCTCAAGAAATTTTTATCCACTAGACAGTAGTAGGCAGAGACCATACCCTGTTTATTTCATCATGGCCCAAAGCACCTAACTTTATGTTTTGCGCATGAAGAAATATTGGAAAAGGAACAAGTAGCATCATTAAATACTTGTATCAAAGTATCTTTCTGACACCCAGGTTTCGGGTGGCCCCAGTGCTCTTTTCTTGCCTCTGTTTTGGCAGCTAATGTAGCGTCTTGAACTAAACTGGATTCATATTCATATCTCTCTGAAAGCTTGTAAACTCTTGGGAGTACAAGAACCATGTTTTATACATTTTCCTTTGACTTTCCCATAGGATACCTTGGGACATAGTAGGTATTCAATAAAAGATTATTGAATTGGGGGAAGAAAGGCCAGAGGGAACTACAGATCTTGGCCTTATTTTTTACTGGACACCCCATTATAATTCTGTGGCCAGCCTTGCTCAATAGAACATTGTCGCCTTGAGTTAAAGAAACTGAAGTTAATAATTATTAATGCTTCAAGGTGGGCAAACACCATGAGGGCACAATGCATCCTTTCATGGATTAATTACTCTCCAACGATTGTACATTTGCTCTTTTTTTTTAAAGCTGAGCAGGTGTGTGGAGCCCAGCCCTCTCTTGCCGCAAGAATGTTCCTTTCAGGCAGTAATCACCTAAGGACTTTTTTCCCCCACCCATGAATTGCAAGGAATTCTAGGGTGTGGTTTAATTTCTCTGAGAATAGATTTTCTGTGCTTTCCGAGGTGGGTTGGGAAACACAAGCATGGGCCATATGATCAAGCCCCCTCTGCCCATCAAGTGATCAAAGGGACTTTGTTCCTAGAATAGCCAGCCTACCTTTGAGGTGTGGAACTCACACCTCTATTCTCTATTTGTAGTGCAAGAAATTTGTTGTTTGGCGATCATGAAAAGGCTTGCGTTTCCCTCTATCAGGGTAGATAGACCAACTACAAAGAATCCTCAGCAGCCATTTCTGTAGCTAATACTTTTCAGAGTTTAAGATGAGAGTCTTCATCCTCTGTGCTAAAATCGCTCATTATTTCTTTCTATTGGCTTTTGAGCAGATCCCTAAAAATGCTGGGTATTAAGGGTGTTCGTGCAGTTCCCATACAGCTCTGTAAAATCCCCTGATTCCACTTTTGTCTGATGCCCTGGACAGTTTATTCTCTGTACTTTTTTAACAGGCAGACTTATATAAACAAGTGTTCTCCATTGGGGGCAAAGGGGAAGTTCCAGATTAAAGACTACTTTAAAAAAATCCTTCCCTTTTTACTCAGATATTTTACTCTCCAGTTAATTTTAGTATCTGTCACTGTCAAATGATCCCCCTGACTTCCTGTCAGTTTGGTTTTTAGCCGTTTCGTGCCCATTTATGCACATGCTATAAAAATTTTCCCTAGAGTTTAAAACTTGTGTTTTAGGTCCATAATTGGCGGTGTGTGCACCGTATGTCCCTGAGTTGTAGAAACCCTCCAGAATGGCTCCTGACTTCAGGAGCTCTGTAGACAGTCAAAATGAATGAAAATCCAGCCACCTTGGATAAAACCATGAATGGTTGAGATAAATAGACACATTAATTAGTAATAAGACCTTGAAGATCAGGAAGAAAGGGAAGAAGAGTCCTTGGAATTTTAAAATCAGTCGTAGTGAGGAGGTCACTTAAAATAATCCTTATGAATGTGTGCAGATCAAAAGGAGGGTTTTGTGACTGCATATTCTCGCACCACAAGTTAGGTTGCATCCTCCACACCAGCTGCAATCCGTTGGAGTACCAGTCTGGAGCTCTTCATGGAAAACAGTGAGGCCACGTGCCCACCCTGCAGGAGAGCTTGCCATCGTCCCATCAGTACTGTCTGCACGTTATACGAGGGGGGAGTGCAGACATGTGTGCCACCTGCTTGCCAATCCAGCTTCGGAATCTAAAGTTCACCATCGGTGATGCAAAATCATTGGTAGTCAATAACTGTTTTGTATACTAATTTAAAAGTTCATACCTGGGAGGGGTGTGTGGTCTGTCCAGCCCACATGGCCCAAAGCAAAGAGTTTGCAAAAGATGGTCTTCCTCTCTGATTACAGCCTCAATCTCAGACTATTGTGCCAAAATGGTTGGTTTTCTCTTAATGAGTGAACTGTGAATATTCTGTGAAGTTTAATGAGTGATTATGAACATTCCATGCATCTTGGGAACTCTGTTTTAGTAAAAAACAGTTACCATTAAGTCTAGTATCCAATATTTAAAGTATTATTTCTCCTTATAGACCTTAAATTTACATTTTCGGTCCTTAAATCTCATTAAACAATGAATTTTCACTTAGCCTCACCCTCTTTGACTTATAGCACTGACTTTCTGTGTCCCAGATTGAGGGGTAAGGGGGTCGGGTTAGGAGGTATGTCAGAATCTTTTGGAGGAATAGTTTTTGTAATTGGAAATTAAATATTATAATATAAATTTAAATTTTGGAAATTGAAGACAAATTATTGTTTTCATAATTCATATTACATATAATTTTTCCAAGTCTTTTTGACTGGTAGCAAGTTAGACCATCTTTTTTTTTTTTTAATAAATTTATTTCTTTTATTTATTTCTTTTTGGCTGCGTTCGGTCTTTGTTGCTGTGCATGGGCTTCTCCCTAGTTGCAGCGAGCGGGGGCTACTCTTCATTGCCGTGGCTTCTTTTCTTGCGGAGCACGGGCTCTAGGCACGTGGGCTTCAGTAGTTGTGGCATGCGGGCTTAGTAGCTGTGGCTCACGGGCTCTAGAGCACAGGCTCAGTAGTTGTGGTGCACGGGCTTAGTTGCTCTGTGGCATGTGGGGTCTTCCCAGACCAGGGCTTGAACCCGTGTCCCTGCATTAGCAGGCGGATTCTTAACCACTATGCCACCAAGGAAGCCCAAGGCCATCTTTTTAATAAAAATGTTCAACGTGAGGACAAAACGCATCTCCCTAGGTAAGAAAGTAGAAGAAAACTGGGACAGGAATATTCACTGATCTGTTACGTTTACTTGGTGACCTCCCTTCAAATCTCTCAAAATGCCTTCTCTATATTTGTGTTCTCTTGAAACAGGGAATTGTCTGCAGTAAATCCTAAATCCAGCCCCTTGATCCAGCTTCTTGGCCTACCTTAAATACTGGTCTGCGCTTCCTGTGAAAGCAGGGAAAGCTAATGAAAGACTCTTCCAACAGTACAGAGTCTGAGACTTTCTTGGTGTTGATAGTCATTTAATCACCAAGTATTGAGGACTTGGTGTAAGTGGAGCTAAAACGAATTACTCCGGACAATTAAGTAGGAGACCACACTGTGTCCCCATGGTCTTCATTCCTGAGCCATGCCTTAGGGTAACACACACAGACCAATTAGGGGCATATACAGTGAAGATCTTTTTTTTTTTTTTTTAGTCCCCTGCATTGGCAGGCAGATTCTCAGCCGCTGCGCCACCAGGGAAGCCCCAGTGAAGATCTTAACAACATTGCTTACAGTAGCGGGGAGTTGGAGCAAACCCAGGTATTCATCTCTACGGAAACAGAAAAGTAAAATGTGTGTGCGATGAAATACTTAACAGCAGTCTTGCTTTGGAGAATGGGAGGTCCAGTGAAAGGATGGCCAGGGAGCCGCAAGAGCTAGATGGTCAGGAAGCATGCGTTAATTGTGGTCCCAGTCTGCACGGTTTTGTGCTTTCCTAGAGAAGCACTGGGCTGCCTAGTGAAGAGTGAGTATGTTTGGAGTTACCTAGTGTGACATTTTGATTTATAATAAGAAATCTACATTTGGTCTTCCTCCCCATTGCTGGCACAGAGCTCCTAAAACCCTTGGAATTTCTTAAGTGCCAAAGCCATAAAGGTGTCTTTTATTATGTTAATGAGCTGACTTTTGGACCCCACCTAAGGATGAAGCCGGTTGCCAGGGGAACCAATCATGTGATTAGGGTCGGTATTTCAGTCTTACCCCCCACTACCACCTCCAGGGAGGGGAGAGGGACTGGTGGTTGAATCTGTCTCCAGTGGCCAATGATTTAAATTATTTAATCAGTCATGCATACGTAATGTAATGAAGCCTCCATAAAAACCCAAAAGGACAGGCTTCAGAGAGCTTCCAGGTTGGTGAAGCAAGTGGCACATGTGGCCTGTGGGGCACTGGGAGAGGGCGTGGCAGCTCCCTGCCCTTGCCCTATACTTTGCCCGAGGCATCTCTTCCATCTGGCTCTTCCTGAGTCTTGTGCTTTTAATTTTAAGTAAAATGTTTCTCTGTGAGCTTCTGCAGCCAATTTGGAACCTCCAACCTGTCTAACCCTAGCCGGTCGTCTGCAACAGAGGGCGGTCTTGTGGGACTGAGCCCTTAACCTTGTGGAACCTGATGCTGTCTCTGGGTAGATAGTGTCAGAATTGAGTTGAATGGTAGAACACCCAGCTGGTGTCCGAGAATTGATGGCGTGAGGAGCACACCATCCCATGTTGGAATTGGGTGACCAGAACCCTTACCTGGGGTGGGGAGGGTTCAGCTAAGTCTGTGGACAGGAGATGAAGCTGTTGGGGAGCAGGTAAGAGGGTGCTGACAAACTGACCCAGGAGTAGGAGGGGAACCTTATCCTTATTAGGCAACAGGCTGGACCAAAGTGGAGAGTAGAGAAGTAGATCATCCTAGGAGCTTAGTTACAAATAGCCTGAATCTCCCGAGTCAGGAGGGTAGGAATGAAATCTAACATAAATACATACAGATTTCTTAAGCCCAATAGCTGGGCTCAGAAGCTGGGCCAACAAAGTGGACTTGAAGCATTTGCTGAGTCAAGAGAAGGAGGGAAAGATCATTCTGAAAGCAGGGCTGCCAAAATCAGTAGTCTAGAAACAAAAAGATTCTGGCCAGGCAGAGATCATTGTGGTGGATTGATTCCAACAGGAATAGGTCAGGACTAGAACAGCGGCGATTCCCAGGTTGGTGAGCAACAACTCAGTACAGTTTTAGTTCAGTCCATCACTGGAAGTCTTCTGTGTGCTAGAGGGTGGGGAGGTGGTGTGAAGGGGGAAGGAATCATGGGAGGTTATTTTTTTTACAGTGGGGAGGCAGGCTAATATAATAAAAGAGGTTCTTCTGTTTCTAAATTTTTGTGTAATGGAGCTAAGCTACCTGGTCATCTGAAGACTACGTCAGCCCCTGAACCTGGAGCTACACTACAGTTTATCAAGCTCTTGAATATGTAGATTCAAACTGAGGTCTGGATGACAGACAAGTCAACTCTTCCTAGTTATTTTAGAATAATGCATGTCCTCAGAGAATCACCCTGATGAACTTTCTTTTTTGGGTCTCTTCAAAGTACCAAGAGAGTGAAATCTCTAGCCCATCCATTTTCTGCTTCTATCCAGGTCGCAGAAAGAATTACTGGGTTTGCTGGAGGCTGCTGAAGTCTTCTGTCTGTCTCTCTCCCCATCTATCCATTCATCCACCCATCCACCCATCTTTCTGTATAACCAGTACCTTCTATGTACCTGGTGCTGTTTTTAGTGCTTTTTAAATATTAACTCATTGAACCTTCCTAACCACTCTCCTTCCCCACAGTGAGGTAAGTAGTATTGTTATCTCCATTTTATGGATGGGAAGCTATAGCACAGAGAGATTAAGCGTCTTTTCCAAGACACCTAGCCAGTAAGCAGTGGAGCAAGGACCCCAAACCCAGGCAGCGGAGCCCCAGTGTTCATGCTCTTAACTACATCAGTGGCCTTCCTGGGTGACTCTGAAATCTGTCTGGGAAGCTATTCAAATGCTTACATTGCTGTTGTTCCCAAAGGCTCCAGAGGGTCCTTCCACGCTATGCTGGCCTGTGGGCAGGAGCAGCTGGTGGGAGGGGCCCCTCTGTGGATTGCAGTTGTTCAGTGCAGTTACTTCCAGTGGTTATTCATCATCTTCTTTCCCATCTGCCCCTGTGTGAACAGATGTAAGAGCTTCCACCTTGGCTTAACAGGCCAGGAGTTGAAGACTTATTGTTCTCAGGTGATGGGATTGGAGGTGTAAGCGTAGTGGACCAGGTGATGGGGTCCAGCCGCTGTGTTCTTCCGTACTCTCTTACTTGCTCTCAACAGCTGGTCTCCCCATCCTCAGCCTTAGCTGAAACCTCCCCACGCTTGGTAGTTGCAAATATCTGCCCTTCTCACTCCTGCACCAGAACCTCCTTGGGGAAGGACACAGCCACGCAGACTTGCGGCCACAAATAAGAGACTGATTTTCCAAGACAGGAAAGGTCATCTTTTAAAACCATTTGTGTCTCTCAACGCCAAAGTATATCTCTGTATAGTCAGGGCAAATGGCTCCAAATTTCCATTTGACCAATTTAAGCATTTTTATCCATTTTTATACTAGCTAACTAGTAACCTAAAGATGTGTGTGTAGGTGCAGGCATGCGTGCGTGCATGCACAGGCGCGCTTACCACTATCTTTAAAAATAAGCGTGGCTTGGGCTTCCCTGGTGGCGCAGTGGTTGAGAGTCCTCCTGCCGATGCAGTGGGACACGGGTTCGTACCCCGGTCCGAGAAGATCCCACATACCGCGGAGCGGCTGGGCCCATAAGCCATGGCCGCTGAGCCTGCGCGTCCAGAGCCTGTGCTCCACAACAGGAGAGGCCAGAACAGTGAGAGGCCCGTGTACCGCAAGAAAGAAAAAAAAAAAAAAAAAAAGGCTTTATTTCTATTTTTAAATGGTTTCCACTGAATGCAAAGCACATTCATTTTTGGGTTGAACCAAAGGCTTTTTCAGCTTGAAGAGCCCCAGCAGTCACCAGTGCATTAACTGCAAATGCAAATTAACAAGTCTGCACCGTGGGGACCGTAAAGGTCATCTGACCCAAAATGAAACTGATTTCCTATCTTTATACATGCTAATAAATCAGCGGGGAAACCTGCCCCAGAGCAGACTGGATCCTTTAGTTCCTTCATTTGGCACTTAGACACTTGCAAAATAACTCCCATAGCATCTTCATCAAAGAGCACTAAAGGTAAAAACAATAAGAACCTTTCTGGTGTAGCTATCTGCCTTTCTCATCCCATCTCTTGAAAAGAAAATTTTTTAACTGCAAGATTGTGTAAATTCAGGATATTTTGGGACTGTTATATTTTGTAGATATGAGAAAGGTCCAGCTTTGCTGAGGGCTGTTGTTTACTCAGTGTCCCTGCCTCTTGCAAGTTTTGCCCCTTTTGCAAGTTTTGCTGGGCAAGTGTAGCTGGGCAAGTGTAATTCTTTTCTTAAAGGAAACATTTATCCTCCTAGATGCCTCCCAGTTATTGAAACAGAGGCAGATAAACTTAATCAAGAAGTATTTAATAATTACTCTGTGTTCCAGCATGTCCTGACTATGACAGAGCTCCTCAAACAGTTTATAATTGTGGTGGCAACAAGCCTATTTCACATGAAACAGAGTAATCTAACCAGGATTATAACCAAATGCTTAGTGATGTGAATCAGACTGTTTGGTGTGAGTTCCAGAGGGGAGAGACCAGTCAGAGAAGATTGAGGTGGTTTAGGAAGGGTTTTTAGGTGAGTGATCCTGCTGCTAGGTCTTGGGGATGGAAAAGGTTTGAAGGGGAGAGAGAATGTTTTCCTCTGTGCCAAGGTGGGGAAAGGACAGGAATGCAGGGTGCTTTGCGGCCAGTGGGAGGCTAGCCCCATTAGAGCAAAGTATATATGAGCATAAGTAATAGGTATTGATTAACCAAAATGGTGATAATTTTTTTCCAAACTAAAAACTAGGCATATGTTCTAATGTACAGACCGTGTGGGGAAATATTTGAAATAGGGAGTGTCAAAGAAAATCCAGGGTGTGTGTTTCTGTCACCATAGAGGACCAGAGCTGATCTAGTATGGCTGCCAAGGTCCAGAATACTTACAAGAGCTCCATGTAGGGCTCTTCAGGGTTGGTCATCATTATGAGAGTAGAATTTTGGAAAGATTTTCAGTCAGGATGATCTACCCCAAGGCTGCAGATCTTTTTGGAAGATGTGGCTTGAACACTGTATATACTTTTTGAAAGGAGATTGATCAATATTTATCTACCAGGTTGTAGATAAATATGTTTTAAAATTTATTTATTTATTTATTTTGGGCCGCATTGGGTGTTCGTTGCTGCGCGCGGGCTTTTCTCTGGTTGTAGTGAGCAGGGGCTACTCTTCGTTGTGGTACGTGGGCTTCTCGTTGTGGTGGCTTCTCTTGTTGCGGAGCACGGTCTCTAGGCGTGCGGGCTCAGTAGTTGTGGCGCACGGGCTTAGTTGCTCCGTGGCATGTGGGATCTTCCCGGACCAGGGCTCGAACCCGTGTCCCCTGCATTGGCAGGTGGATTCTTAACCACTGTGCCACCAGGGAAGGGTTGTTGAAGCAGGGACGGTGTCACCTCTACTCACTATTGTATGCACAAGACCTGACACAGTGCCCGGCACGCAGCAGGCAGTCAATATTTATTCGTTGGAAAATCTGAGAGTCAGAAGAGACAGGATGGGGGATGCACTGCAGGTCTTACAGGCATAAGATAAATAAAAACGGGGTGCTCTTATTCACCAAGCAAACCCCATGTTTTAGCTCAAATCATTGAATGATTTTGACTTCAGGATGTGGCCAAATAGTAGAGAGTGAATGGGGTGAAACCGAGTGTATTTGAGAGGGTATTTGAATTGCTTCTAATGATGCAGCCCAACAGGACAATTGGAGATTGAAAGCTGCAGGTCACAGAGGCAAAGCCGTCCCTATTTTCCTGTGCTTTTGCAGGAAGTGCATTTTATAGAAAAGTCAGAGAGGAACTGAGGGGAAACGGAGAGCTCTGAGCTGGTGAATTCACAGCAGTCTGACAGGGCACTCTCAGCCGCCTCTGAAGCTGGCCCTTCATCCTCAGGGCTGCTCCACAGGACCCCACGGTCACTGGCACGGCCCATCCCCAGGCTCTGGGGGGCCATGCGGATGATCACAGCACTGCAGGCTGGAGTCCGGGATGGTAAGAGGCTCTCATTCTTTGATTTAGGCATGCCTTGATTTATTCGCATCTAAACCAGTCTGTTTCCACTTCTTGGTAATGTAAACAAGGTATATAGAGTTTTCTAACGTGTTTGTGCTTTCAGAGCTACCTGCAAGGGCTTCTCCAAAAGGCTAAACTTAGCAGTGAACTTGCCCAATCCAAAGACTGGGTGGTGTGATTGTGTACCAGGGTCTGGAGAGCTAGTCTAAAACTGCATGCTGGCATTATGTGACTTTTCCTATCTTCTGCTCCAGAAGCAAAAAGTTTTCAACCAAATGGATGTGAACTAAACCAAAGTCGGCCGTGAGAATGAAACTGTGCCTGTGTCACACTTTAAGTTGTGTTGCCGCATGAGGATTCTAGTAGCCATGTGAAGTTCGAGATACAATCTCTGACCCACACTGGGGTCCAGTATCCGTTAAAAATTTTGGACATTCTGAAAACTCAGGGGGTATTTTTAGACTCGGCTTTTTTCCTACAAATGAGGAAGTCTGGCAGATGGCTCTTCCGGCTGGATTATTATTATTTTTTGCAGCTTTCTACTAATACAGTATGGAGAAAACTCTGGCAAGGCTTCTTTCTCCAAGGACAATGGGGGGAAAAGCCATTCTGCAAACACCGGGCAGCAGCTGCAGGGCTCAGGTCTCTAAGGACGCTGTGCCACTGGCTGTGTATTTCACGCTGCTCTCCTTGACTGTGTCTAATCAACGTGGGGAGGCAGGGAAGGAAGTCTGAGCAAGAGCAAGTCATTTATCACAGCGCGGAGCAAAGACATCTGTGCGCCCGGCTCTCGCTGCAGCTGATAAGAGTGTTATTTGCCACCCAGAGAGGAAAGACTAGAGTATGTGGTTTTGGGCCCATGAAGCCACTTCCTTAAATCACATGACATCAGTTCATCTTATAGATGGTTTGCACTGGTTTTATGAAAGGCAAATCAAACTGTCGTTAGTGAGGGAAAAGTGCCTTTAGAATAAGTGTAGTCTTGTTATGTGTTGCTGAGTACATTCGGATTGACCTTGGCCTTGCATCTGACAGAACAATCCATTAGGGCTCAGAAAAGTCACCTTCGGAATGTTAAGGCTTTTGCAGGGATTCTTAAGAAATCTATTGCACACACAGACTGGAGATACAAAGACAATGTGATTGTCAGTCTGCTTTGATGGCCAGCTTCCCCTTTCATTTTCAAATCTGGTGTGTTTTTGTTCATTCAATAATTAAAGTGGCAATTCTCTAAGACAGCAGATCATACAGGTTTCCAAGGTGGAAGATATTTGATGCAGTTCATATGACAGATTTAAGAGAAGGGGTCACCCCTTTCCTCCTTAGATTTACATCTAAGCATCCCAACTGCCTATTGGGTTTTTGTTACTGGGCGGGAACCTGGGCTTCCTGAGCTTTTTTGGTAGAGAAACAGTAGTAATATCCCCAGAAGCCATGGAAACATGAAAATTCCACTGTGGCTTGTACTAAGATTGACCAAAGTCTGCATTTGGAGGCTTCCCACTTACACACACACACACACACACACACACACACACACACACACACACAGTTTATCCTGCAGCCACAGGAATCTGATTTTGTCTACATTCACTCGGTGGGCTTCACAGCTATGACTTCTCATAGTGACTAGAGGCAGAAAAATTAACACCCACAGTCTCAGGCGAGTTGTTAGGACTGAGAAATAACTTTTTCCATCCATGAGGCTATTCTGTGGTGGAACCAATCCTCATAGAGCCTGTCTGTCCCATGGGGACTGATGGAAATCTCACTGGGTCATCTCTGTGTTCCTTGCCTTTCAGAGGCTCAGCAACAGGTCAACAGGAATGGCCATCCTGGACTCATTCAGGCCCTAGTGATTTTCTTTCCTTCTTTCTAGAAATGAACATTTCTATGTTCATTTTCAACTTATCAAGTATTTCAAGCATACGATGAAGTTCAAAGAATAATTTAACTCACTTTCATGTGTCCCCCTAAGATTTTTCAAATATTAACATTTTGTTACCTGTTTTGGATTTTTTAAAATAAAATATTGCAGGTACAGTGGAAGATCCCTGTCCATCCAATTTCCATTTCAATTTCCCCTTGCTACCCAGAGTCATCACTATCTTGAAGTTGATGACGTTATTTCCATTTTACCACATATATGTAATATATAAAGAATACATAGCATCATTATGTGTTTTTAAATTGTATATAAATGGTATCACACTTTACATGAGGCTTTTGCAATCTACTTTTAATATTCAGCATTTTAAGAATAATTTTCATACTGGTACCTTAAAATCAAGTTTATTTATTTTTGAATGCTATGTGGTATTCCATTACAAGACTATACCACAGGGTATCCACTCCTTTATTGATGGACATTGGACTGTTTATGATTTTGTTTTTGCTGTTAGTAACACTGTGAACAGTCTTGTCCATACATGAGTTTCTCTAGATCTGCCCTGTACAGTGCAGTAGCCACTAGTTAAAATGTGGTGAGCCTAAACTGCAATGTGCTGTAAATATAAAATACATACCAGATTTTGAAGACTTAGAATGAAAAAAATATACAAAATATCTCCTTAATAATGTTATATTCATTGCATGTTGAAATGACAATATTTTTATGCATTTTGTGAAATAAAATACATTATTAAAATTTCATCTATAATTTGGCTACTAAAATTTTTTATATTATATATATATATACATGTATAGATATATGACTTGCATTATACTTCTGTTGAATAAGGCTGTTCTATCAATAGATCAGGAGTCAGTAATCCACCACCCACAGGCCAGCCATCTATGTCTGTGAATAAAGTATTACTAGAAAACGTACCCATTTGTTTACATATAGTGGCTGCTTTCCTGCTACAACAGCGGAGTTGATACTTGCAACAGAGACTATATGATCTGTGAGCCTAAAATATTTACCATCTGGCCTTTAAGGAAAAGTTTGTCTATCCCTATTTAACCTTTTTTGAACCAGGTTTTTAAAATATATTTCAAAGAAATATATTTAATATTGTGATCCAACACACACGAAACAAAAATTCCACAAAACAAAGTTTCACAAATCCTCACTCTATATTTTCATATTTTTTTCTGGTCTGTTCTTATTAAAATAAACTGCTAGTTGGTAAACTGCCTTGGCTCATGAAATTGACCTGGCCATTCATTCACTACTAGTCATTTGAAAATCATTGTTCCCTTTGCATCCGGCACTGCGCATTTTTCTTTCTTTTAATACTTGACTGTTATACTAAATAATTATGTGTGTGTGCATGTGTGTATCTGTATATACTCATACATACACACATTTATGTATTTCTTAGTTTCATCTATTTATATACATTTCATCTAGTGTTTTTCTGCACCAGCTCAGCAGCTATGGTGCTAGAATTTCTCCCTTGGCAGCTTTCTGAGCCTGAAAACCAAGAGACTCCAGGGGCCACTTTGAAGAGGGCAGCGTAGTTGGATTGCCGTAGATCTGGCTTTTTTCCTAGACTGAGGACTTGTCGTTATTCACAGCTTCATATCTTGGCTTCATCTGCAAAAGCCATTATTGATGGATTTGATGAGGATAAAAATATTTTATGAAACTTTCTATGATTATATTTTGCCAGAGGGTAAAATAAAGATAATATACTGCCGTAGCACTTCCAAAAGATTTGATATCCCCACAGTCCCTACAGTGACATTGAAATATAAAGAAGAGTATTAGTTGTAACCTTGCCATCACTGTCACACTTAGGTGTAACAGCTTTAAAACGTTTTTTATTCTGGTTCTAAGGGGTGGAGGTGGGGAGACAGACATGTTTCTAGGGAGCACATTTCATGGGAACGAACTTTCTCTAAACTTTTCTGTTAATGAACAAGGGATTCCAGTGCCTGTGAGGACCAGTACAGGGCTGTGCAATATTGAGCACAGAGAATGATCGATACATTCTTGGCTGTAAGGTCATGTGCATTAGATGAGGCAGTTCTGATGCCAAATCGATACTGTATTGTGTATTTCCTACAGCAGATATTGAGATATAGATCTGCCGTAGTGGGAGCAGGCATGTAATCAGGAAATACCAGTTCAGACAAATCTGGGTTACCACCAACAGGGAAAGGGCTGGATTGATTGTGGTCTGTCCCGCTGCGTGGGGAAAATGTCAGGTCAGAGTGAATATTCATGTAGTCCTTGGAAAGAGGGAAAGAGAAATCAATAAGCTAAACCTTCTACTTAATAATGGAACTGTTTTCTCCAAGGCGAGTTCTTTTTTCTTGAACTTGGTATTCCTGTCCCTGATGTATCGGTCATGCTATCTTAGAGATTCAATCAAAGATTTCATAGAAAGCCTAAGGGCAGATCCATTCCATAGTTCTGGAATAAGGGTTATGTTAACATGGTTCCATCTAAACATTGCACTAGATGTCTGGTTAAAATTGACCTTAAGTCCAAGGAATAAGCTAGACCCTTTGAAGCTATGTCAAGAGAGTATCAGGCACAAAAGAAATCTCTTGTTTTTGGTCTGAATTTGCAATTCCCCTGTCCTCTGATCTTGCAAAACCTACCCAATCTCTGTGTATCTCTATACATTGGCTTGTATGATAATGTTTAATTTTTCTTTGTAGAGATGTTACATAGGATATAGTAGATGACGTAAATGTTTTGGCAGACAGGGCCAGAATATGAAGGCAGTTCCTCCCAAATCATGATTTTGGTGCTTTTCTAAATTTAATAGACTCACTTCTCCTTAACCATGCTTGAGAAATCTCCTGCCATTCATGTGCGTAAGGTTTCAGAAGAGTCCCTGTTCTCTCTTCCCCAAATTGTTTTTTTAAAACTTACTGGCACTGATCAGGCTTCAGGAGCATAGTAAGTTCATAATCCATCAGCTGGTTTTTGAATAGAAACCAAATTAATTACTTCTATCATTTGTCTCTACATTTTCCAGGCACCTTTTAAAAATGAACAAGAGCAGCTCTGATTTGGAGAAGGTGAGCCAGGGCTCTGCTGAGAGCCTTAGCCCATCCTTCAGGGGCGTCCACGTCAGCTTCACCACGGGCTCCACGGACAGCCTGGCCTCCGACTCCAGGACCTGCAGCGACGGAGGTAACAGACTTGACCTTGATGGAGAGGCTTAGATTCCCTGAGTCTGGAAGGCCAGCCTGGGTTAATTGCCTAGATTCGGAAGCGCCGAGCTTGACCTACTGTCTTGGTCCCACTTTCCCTGTGAAGTAGACTCTACCAAGGAGCAGTTGACATTTATTCCCTATTGAATTTATGACAAGGTGCCTCATCCCATATCTCCCTCTCCAGTTACACACAGCGCATCCGCATGGCAGCAAGGTGGGAGGAGGCTGAAGTTGGAAGCATATCGAAATACTCCTGATTCCTTGGGTAATGAGACATCTGTGTATAGGTCTGCGTTCCATTTCTGTCCTCAGGATTAGTTTACAGGGGATTGGGTGCATGCCAACCACAAATTCCCCCTCCTCCACCCTCTGGCTCTCTCATTCTTTCATGGGCACACACACACACATATATGCACACACTTCCTTGGACACACAGCAGGTGTTTACATAAGTGTGTGTTGAATTAAAGCATGCAGGCTTCATTAGACCACCATCCATCCCACTTTCTGGATTAAGCTCTAAGGCATAATATGTGGCTAAGTCCTGATTGGGTGTACAGTCGGCCCTTGGTATTCTCAGGCTCCGAATTCGCAGATTCAAAGAACTTCCAACCTCTGTTGATTAAATCCGCAGATGCAGAACCCGCGGATACAGAGGGCCGACGGTACTCCGCCATTTTATATAAGGGACTTGAGCATCCACGAATTTTGGTAGCTGAGGTGATTCCTGGAACCAATTCCCCGCAGATAATGAAGGACGACTGTATTCCTAAAAAAAAGAACTCTTGCTTTCCTGTAGTTGTGATGGGTAGTATTAAAACCTTCACCCTTTAACACTTGTGTGTGTGTGTCCTCTCCTGCATTTCTCATTGACTTGCCCTAGCATGTTAGGTTTGGACGTGTGCTAGCATGACTGTCTTTCTCAGTCCTAAGGAAGTATTTCCTCTCAGTAGGCATTTTTGGAGTAGAGGGTTCCATTGTGAATTTACTGTCACCAACATTTTTCTATCTAAAAGATTAGCACTGCTAAGACAAAAGCATATGTTGTACGTCAGCCTGTGGTGTGTTCTGATGGGAAACTTCTGACAGCTCTGACTTCAAAACAGGAAATATCTTAGCCTTGATTTGGGTGGGACGTGGCAAAAGAGGATTTTCTTTCTCTGCAGGTTTTCCTGGGTTTCTATCTTTTTCCTTTTCCCATTCCATTGTGCAGAAATTCTACAAGGCACCTTGTGCCATCGAAGGCTGGGCTGCGCACGTGAACCGTTAGTCCCTGTGCTGGTCAGCCCTGACCTGCTGTCTTGGGATTGTGAGCAATTCTGAGGGAGGGGTCTTTCATCCTCCACTTGCCAGCTGGTGTTGGTGAGAACTGGACTTAATTGCCCCAGCACTTTGCTTCTCAGAACCAGCAGATCATGATGTTTGCTCTCAGGGCTCTTACACGGTCTAGCCAGGAAGGTAAGATTAAAATACGTGACATGTGGGTGGATGGGTTAAGCTAGGAAATTGGGCTGCTCAGAACAGGAGTGCTTATGAAAGCTTCCAGAGAGAGAGAAATCAATGAGTGCTGATGTAGGGTTCAGGGAAGGCTTTTTCCTTTTTTTTCTTTTGGGCCGTGCCTAAGACATGCGGGATCTTAGTTCCCTGACCAGGGATGGAACCCGCGGCCCTGCAGTGGAAGCGTGGAGTCTTAACCACTCCACTGCCAAGAAAGTCCCAGAGAAGACTTTTTGAGGACATGGGACTTCAGCTCTTGTCTCCAGAGTGGTTAAAATTGAGAAGGTAGAGGGAGGAGGAGGGGTCTTTGCAGGTTAAGGAAACAATTCAAGAGGAGAGAAGGCACAGGGTTAGCGGTGCACATGGGGAAAGGGTCAGACCAGCCCGACGCACTTCAGTGGAAGCAAATGAGGGGCAGTGGGACATGAGGTGGTGGGAGGCTGGGGGCTGGATTGTACAAAGCTCTCAAAACCAGTTTGTGGAGTTTGGAAATAGGGAGCCACTTGAGGGTTTATGAGTACGACGGTGACACCTAACTCAGTCATTTTCGAATTAAAATGAACATATTTTCTTGTACGCCTGACACTGAAATCACATTGTAACTCAACTGTACTTCAATTTTTAAAAAAGAATATATTTTCATGGTTAGTCCTTTATCATGAACGAGTTATTCAGTGGAAATGCACCTCGAAATTTAGATTCCTAGAAGATCAACAAAAAGGTATATATACCTTCTTACCGGACTCTGGCTTCTCAGAGCAAAGCAGTTTCTATCTGCTGCTCCTACTTATGGCTCTGTACCCAGAACCATGCTTTGAAACTGGCAAGAGACCACATATTCTCTCTCTCTTTTTTTCCTTTTCTGTGTCTCTTAAACATTAAGCTGGAGAATGTCCAGAACCGCAGGTCCTAAAATATAAGAAACCCTTCATTCAACCGCTCATCAGTAGCCAAGACAGCTGGCTTTAATCTATTACTGAACAATTAGCTTTCCCTCCTGTGAATCCTTACTCACTTTTACCTCGTAGCTGAAATATTGACCCATCCTGCCTTTTGTTACTATTCGGCATCTAGCGCCAAAGGTGAGCGAGGGAATCCAAATAGGAGAGGTAGAGTTAGGTCAAGAATGTAGCGTCCACCTCTTTAATATTATATATTAAGTCAAAAGAGACCATTCAACTATACATTGATTTTTTTGTCAGTAAGAATTCAGTAACGAAAACAATGCATTTCGTGGACTTTGTGCGTCTGTGGTATGGGCGGGCCTGGGGGAGTTAAGGACAAAGTCATTCCGGGGTATAGCATAGTAGTAGTTTGTGTAAACTTCTTGGAACCTCATCAGGGTTAATGGTGAAAATTAGTTTTCTACCATTCAGGTTTTGTGGTCCCCCCAAATATAGTTTTAAATTTTCTAAGTAAAATAAACATAATCGAAAGCTATAACTTGGTTGCATTTTAAAAACGAGTGTGTCTAAACTTTTCGTTGACAAAATATTTTATATCAGTGTTAATGTCAGCTCTTTGTGCTTGTATCACATTCCATACTTCTCCAAGCACATCTGTTATCCCATTTGTCCATGTGGGCAGTTCCATTGAACAGTGGGTCAACTCGGTGAAAGGAAAAATCCATCTAAGCAGTTGTCGGGTTTATGCTTGGTTGGGGAGGGACAAACTGCATGCATTAGGACAGATCCATGAACGCTGCCAAGGGTAAGGTCCTCTGTAGTGGATGGATGGATGGGCGTGGGGGGAATGATCAGCAGAAATGGTCACCAGAAGACTCTTGTGCTTTTAAATGGTTACTTTTAAATATGCAGACCTCATAATTGCATTAAGATCATTTTCCCTTTTGATTTAGGATAACATTACAACTGAGTTCCACAGTTAAACGAACATCATAGATGCCAGGTTCCCCTCTTCCCGAAGGAGATGAGTGCTGTGTTGAACTGAAAATATGGGCAGAAGTGATAGATGAGAGATCTAAATAACTATACAGTAGTGAATATACTTACAAACTCCCATGAAGCTATGCACCAAGGCAGTGTTTGTGTTCTGATTTTTTTTGTAACTGGCAAACCAGAAACACAGAAAGTTAATTAAATATCTTGACAGTAGTCAGCTTGTGTTTCTCAACAATAATGCCAAGAAGATTTTTGAAATATAGACATTAATTCAGTCATTGGTTTGATAGATATTTGTTGAATACAAACTATGGGCTGGATACAGTTTTAGATGCTGAAGATACAGCAGTGACCAAAAAATGCCCTGTCCCTTCCTTTCGCGGAGCTCACATTCTAGTGGGGAGAGATGGGCAATGAGGAAGATAAGGGACTAAAGTAGCCACTGTGTCAGACGGCAGTAAGTGCTATGGGGAAAAGTCAGCCAGGAAGGGGCCAGGGAAGGGTGGGGAGATAGTACACAAAGACGTCAGTCAGAATGAGTGACAGCCTGACCCTCACTGAGCCCTTGCTCACCCACTCAGGCTGTTACCTGAGACTCTAAGAAGAAATAGTATTTTTAAAAGAGTCATATACCACAGTGTTCACTGCAGCTCTATTTACAATAGCCAGGACATGGAAGCAACCTAAGTGTCCATCGACAGATGAATGGATAAAGAAGATGTGGCACATATATACAATGGAATATTACTCAGCCATGAAAAGAAACGAAATTGAGTTATTTGTAGTGAGGTGGATGGACCTAGAGTCTGTCATACAGAGTAAAGTAAGTCAGAAAGAGAAAAACAAATACCGTATGCTAACACGTATATATATGGAATCTAAAAAAAAAAAAAAGGTTCTGAAGAACTTAAGGGCAGGACAGGAATGCAGAGGTAGTGAATGAACTTGAGGACATGGGGAGGGGGGAGGATAAGCTGGGACGAAGTGAGAGAGTGGCGTGGACTTATATACACTACCAAATGTAAAACAGTTAGCTAATGGGAAGCAGCCGCATAACACAGGGAGATCAGCTCCCTGCTTTGTGACCACCTAGAGGGGTGGGATACGGAGGGTGGGAGGGAGAACACAAGAGGGAGGAGATATGGAGATATAGGTATATGTATAGCTGATTCTCTTTGTTATAAAGCAGAAACTAACACACCATTGTACAGCAATTATACTCCAATAAAGATGTTAAAAAAAAAAAGAAGAAGAAATAGTATTTTTAAAAAGGTGGTCCTGGGAGTTCCCTGGTGGCCTAGTGGTTAGGATTCCAGGCTTTCATTGCCGTGGCCCAGGTTCAATCCCTGGTCAGGGGACTGAGATCCCACAAGCCGCACATTGCAGCCAAAAAAAAAAAAGAAAAAAGAAAGGTGGTCCTGAAAAAGGCATCTAAAACTCTCTAGCCAAAAATAGCGTGCTTTCTGACAATTAAGCAGGCTTATTAGAGCACTTGATCCTAAATTGATGGGTTCAGTCTAATATATTACACTGATGTTTTGCTCTAACACAGTATACCCTCCCATCCCCCACGGAGACAGACTGAGTCACCGGTTCTATTCTGGGAGATGTGTTACTGAAGGATGGAGAAGTTATCCTAAAGGAAAAAATACACATTTTTAAGATTGTCTGTGGCCTGAGCCCTCACAATATCTCTAAAGTGAAGCTTCATTTTAGTTTGAGCTATTCCCTTTAAACTAAATTTTTAAAAATATATTATTACTTCAATGAAGTCAATACATGTCTATGATAAAAATCCAAACAATGGAGAAAGATACAAAGTGAAAAGTCAGAGTCTTTAGACTCCCAGCTCCACCCCTCATTTGGAACATTTTTTTCTATATCATCCCAGAAATTCGTATCCATATTTTAAATATAAACTTCAGTTCTACACATTTTTGTACTTAATGTATCTTGAAGTCCTTCAAATCAGAACCTCTAGGTCTACCTCATTTTTTTTCATGCTGTATATTTTTTTCATTGTATAAGTTGGTTAAACCCTTCTCTTGTCAATGCATGTTTAGGTTACTTTCATTACAAGTCTGCAGGAAGATCCTATGACGTACACCAAGATAATTTGGTGAGCATATCTGTAAGATAAATTACTAGAAGTAGAATCGATATGTCAAAATGTATATGCATTTTTAAACAGATGTTACCAAATTAACCTCTAAAAATGTCAGTTTATGCTTCTGTCAACAGCATGTGAAAGTGCCTTGAACTAACTTAACTTTACTGTTCATTTGGAAGAAAACCCATAATGATTTTGTTACAACAGGGGAAAGATCATGATTCTGGAACCACACATGGGCTGTAGACACGCAGTATTTTCCACGAGCCTGTTTTCCAAACTGAGACAGTGCTTCTCCTGTTTTGCATGTCAATTGCCTACCCATCTGGATCACTGTTTCTTGGGATGATTAACTGGTCTGGAGAGACTTCTCACAAATGCCACATTTTCCATCCAATTGTAAAATGCTAATACTATGCTTCCATTTTCAGACCACGTTTACCTTCTTGGAAAAGCAAGGGTTCCTCTTGAAGGAATACTATGTGCCTTCCTTTAAAAAAAAAATTAGAGTTTATTCTGACCAAGTTTTCCTTTGGAGGAAAAAATTCCTCTCTGTGAGGCTAGAACATCCCCTCTGCCACCACTCTTCACGTCTTCTGGGGGTGGGAAGAGGGGTTTTGGCCAAAACCTGTAAGACTGCCACTTCCTGTGTGACCCTGGCCTACACAGATGGCTTTAATTTTCTCACCTTGAACATGAAGGGATTGAACCAGGCCACAGGGTGTGGGCGAGGTTTTCTCCATCTGCTTTGTTCCCTCTGCCTTGCATTTTGTAGGTGCTCAAGAAATACTGAGTGAATGAATGGATTAATCTATACAGCCGTTTCCAGCCAAATCTCTTATCCTCATTTTTAAAAACGATCCACAGAACACTCAGTGTTTCGAACAAAAGAAAATTCAATTTGCTTTCCTTTCCTTTAAGTTGGAGAATCGTCAGACACCAAAGCTGAAGTTTGGAGCTGGGGGACTCTTAGCTGGGACCCTGCCCTTTGTCCCCACATTTGTTCTGGCCCAGCTGCCGTCAGGAGGCAGAGCCGGGCGCCAAGCAAGCCACACGGGCTCATTTATACGGTTCAAAACTGGACTGACCACTTCCTCCTGAAGCCCAGCTCTCATTTTGGCTATAGAGAACAGTGAAAGTACCTATTAAAACCCAGCCAGAAGAGAGGGCTCTATAATCAGAAAACCTCACAATGCTGGGTTTGAACTTTTGGCCTGCATTTCTGCATAGGAGTTGAGCCTTTTTTTTCCCCACCGTTGAAATCCTGATTTCTCTTCCCTGCTTTATAAATATAATGGCACCAAACTGGTATACTTTCCTCTCCATCGTTTTAAGATCCCACCCAGTGCACCAAATGTGATGTGTAGTTTTTTCCTAGAAAACTTCTCTAGGAAGTTCTCTAGAAAACCTTTTTCTCTTCTCTGAAGCACAGGCACTAAGGAGATGCAGAGGTGTTCTGCTCTATAGCCGGCTGCAGGCTTGATATGCAGAATTGGAAATTGGAAGGAAAACTTAGGAAATGGGATTTGTAGCTCTCTGGCCCAATTAGGACTCAAAGTCATTAAAAAAAAAAAAAACACTAATTATGTAACTATGATGTAGGCAGACTTCCCAGCAAAGTATTTTTCCATTCATATCCTTTTTACACCCTTAATTGTAAGCCAGAATTTGGAAACAGGGTGATCTAACACCGGCATAGAACCGGGATAAGCTGTGTCTGTGAGGAGGTGCCCCATGCGAGAGCCAACAACACGACAGAACCAGAGTGGGTCTTCTGGGGGGCTCTCTGGTCCCGCAGAAGACAGCTAACTGCTTGTCTCATGCTGGAGAAATCGGTTTCATCGAGAAGGGCTACACGTAGACATCTCCCTCCAAATATTAACAGCCAAGAATATTAACGGCTGAGATGTTATATGGTCCTGGGGTGCCTGGGGGCGATCAGAGTGAATTATGGTCTTTTTGCCTGGTGCGGGTCCACATCTGGAGAACGGTCAGAAGATGGTGTACCTGTTACCCAAGTAGGAGATTTTTTTTAAAATGCAAAAATCACAATATGTGTATGTAATGCCCAGTTATACAGAGGAAGTGCACATCTCAGATGAGCCTCACTTCACCAGATGAGGTCTGTGTAATGCAGTCCTTTACAACCTCTGGGGAAGTGCATGGCTGGGAGCCTTCCTGTGCAGTGCCGCCCTCTGATTACTGTGTGCTTTAGGCAGTGATTGTTGGGTGAGAAACACCTAACATCTAAGAAATAAAGAAAAATGAACCAGTCCACATGCTAATCCCTGAACCCGCACCTCCTTCTAATACCCAGTACTCCTGCCCCTACTTAGCTAAATGGTTATGGGATATAGATCTGATCAAAGCCACGCACTCACAGTTCCCACGAGAAAGCAAGAGAACACACACAGGGCAAAGGAGAAAATCACTTCCATCCAACTGCCTGAACACACGCGTTATTTTCTGTGCTAAAGCACAACCTCTTGGTTTTCTTTGGTAATCTAGGGAATGAGAAGTGTTACCGATATATATATATATATATGTATTTTTTTTTTTTTTTTTTTTTTAAGATTCCTGCTATCCTTAAAGATTGAAAAGTTTTCCAGCAGCAGCTTGTGGGAACTAGAGATAGAGGAACAGTGGAAGCAAGATAACCATCTGCCTAGAGGTATTTTATTTCAGGGGCAGCTTTGAGACAAAATGCACATGAGGAGTTGTTGAAAATGGAGAGAATGGCTGAAATTATAGACTATTAGTGCTGGAAGGAGCCTTCGCAGGGATGCAATCCGGTCAGTTTTTGTTTTTGTTTTTTTGCGGTACGTGGGCCTCTCCCTGCTGTGGCCTCTCCTGTCGCGGAGCACAGGCTCTGGACGCGCAGGTTCAGCGACCATGGCTCACGGGCCCAGCCGCTCCGCGGCATGTGGGATCCTCCCAGACCAGGGCACGAACCTGTGTCCCCTGCATCGGCAGACGGACCCTCAACCACTGCGCCACCAGGGAAGCCTCCCAGTCCGTTTTTAAATGAGGAAATTCAGCCGAGTAAGATTGACAGCTTACATCAGGGTTCATCCCGCTGTGCGCCCTCAGATCAGACCAGAGGCAGAAAGGGATGTGTTGAAAGCGTCAAGGAGAGCTGTAGGGGGAAGCCCAGGAAGACAAACCAAAGAAAGGGGTGGGAATAAGCATAAGGCTTAAGGAGGGGACTAGCCATGAAACTGATTTGTCAAAAACCTCCCCGGCCGGTTGGACGGGGGACCCAGGAGTCCTGACCATAGGCAGGCTGTCCCTGTCTGGACAGGGAGACTGGAGGCGCTGAGTAAAGCGTTGACCGGGATTCCGATCACGCTCTGCCTGCCCCCTCCCCAACCCTTATCTTCTGCGTGTTGATAATGCATCTCTTTGCACAAACCTGGTTCCCAGCTCCTGTGTTCAACTAGCTGCGTTTACCAACTCTGTCCTCCTGGGGGCTTTGCGCTGGAGCTTGTACTGTGCAGGAGGCCCCTGCTGTCACTTACTGATGCTGGTCAATGGGGCTGAGGCACGGACATCGGCGCCTGAGGACATGTCATCCACCCGGCTCCCTCCTGCCGGTGGAGCACCCCCATGTAAGGAGGCCCCCGTGTTGATGGGAGAGGCTTGGTGCCAGCCCATTCTGTCCCTCTTTGGCTGGAGAAAGCAGAGAGGGACTCAAGCAGAGACAGCTGTTACCTGTTCAGAAGCAGCCCTGCGAAGGCCATGTGCCTCTGAGTGAAGTGACACAAAACTAACAGACAGTTTGCTTCCTTTGGGGCCTTCCTCCACTTGCCTTCGGCCTCTGTATTTGTTGTACGTCTTGCATCTTGGTCGTCCTGCTGAGGTGGGAGGGGGTCCAGAGAGGCACTGTGTGCCCCGCCCTTGGGCTACATGCACAGTCAACTAAATGAGGGGCGCACATCATAACTGCCTATTTCCTTGAATCTGAGACCCGTGTTTCTTTCACATTTTAACCTTCAGGATAATAGGATGTATTTTATAATGTATGGATACAGTTAATGTTTTGGGTTTTTTTTAATCCCCTTAAAAACTGTTATTAAAATATTGGATACATCTTTGAGTCAGTTCTTAGAATGAAAGAAATGAGTATTATTTTCAATTGGCCCTTTCTTGTCTCTGATGTCAGTACCTTTTCTTATATATTTTTTACCTGAACTCTTGTTTCATTGTGAACTCTCCATTTCATACATTGATATAAAGAGTAAGTCCAGTCTTCGCCCTTATCTCACAGTCTGTGACATTTCTGAAGGTCCCCATGCTCTGCGGAGGCCTGAGGCAGTGATGGAACTTTCCCCAAATCACATCAATATCCACGTGCACCTCTGGGAACTGTGGGGCCTGGGAACCACTCGCTTTCCCTTGAAATCTGTTTCTTCTCATGAAATCACATTCTCTGTCTTCTGAAATGTCTGTGGGCCTGCACTGTCCCCCAGGCCATCAGGACATTAGTCAAAACTCAGAGAATTATACCCTAAAAAGGAGGAATTATACTGTAGCTAAATTGTACCCTCTATAAACTGACATTTTGAAAAAATCCAGCCAAGCCACACATGTTGAAGCTTGTTGGTGCTGTTGCAACATTGTTTGCAAAATATTAGAAGCAACCTAAGTGTCCATCCACAGGGGAGCAGTTAAATAAATTATGGTACTTGCATGTGATGATACAGTATGGGATAGCTTTTAAAAAGAATTAGATAGACCTGAACATCATCTGATGTAGAATATCTCCAAGCCATAGTGGCAAGTGAAGAAAAGGAATACTGCAATCAGTGGGCACCGTTTGCTCTCCTTTGTGTAAATGTGTGTGTGTGCATGTATGTGTGAGTGTGTGTGTGTGTGTTTGGGTTGTTTGGCAGATCTCCAGGAGGATGTGTGGGAAATTGCCCGCCATGTTTCCTCCGAAGAGAGGGACTGGGCGCTAAGGAACAGGGTAGGAGGAAGACTTCATTGGCATTGTACACCTTTTTTGCATTTTGAGTTGTGTTCATTGTGCATATGTTGTCTCTTCAAGAAATAGATAAAAACAAAATAAAATACATTGCTTTGATGGAAAGAAAAAAAAAGGCCCACGGGACCCTGGAACTGAGTGGCCTGGGCCCCCGGTCTGATGGTTTCTGTTTCTCTTTTTCAGGTCCATCATCTGAGCTGACTCACTCGCCCACCAGCAGCAGGAAGGAGCTCTTTAGCCCTGTTCCCTTCCCTTCGGGCTCCACTGAGGATGTGTCCCCCGGTGGCCCCCTGCAACCCCCACCTCTCCCCCAGAAGAAGCTAGTGAGCCGGGCGGCCTCTTCTCCGGATGGCTTCTTCTGGACCCAAGGCTCCCCCAAGCCAAGAACAGCAGGTCCCAAGCTGAACCTCAGCCACTCAGAAACCAACGTCTGTGTCCATGACAAGTCCCACTTCAGCTACTCCTCAGGCCCCGGCAGCCGCCACCAGCACATCTTCTCTGCTTCCGAGCCTCTGGAGAAAACGTTCAAAGACAATGGCCCCTGGGGCCCAGCGCCAGGGCTGGCGGGCAGCCAGAGCCTGCAGGGCAAAGGGGTCTCCTCGGCCGCGGCCTCCCAGATGAGCGTGTCCAGCCAGGCCTCGGCGGGCAGCGCCCAGCTGCAGCTCCACAGCCTCCTGAGCAGCATCAGCAGCAAGGAGGGCACCTACACCAAGCTGGGAGGGCTCTACGCCCAGTCCTTGGTCCGCCTCGTGGCCAGGTGTGAGGACCTCTTCATGGGCGGCCAGAAAAAGGGGCTGCACTTCAGCGAGAATAACTGGTCCCTGTTCAAGCTGGCCTGTAACAAGCCCTGCTGCGACTCGGGGGATGCCATTTATTACTGTGCCACCTGCTCCGAGGACCCCGGCAGCACCTACGCTGTGAAAGTAGGTACCAACCCCTCCTCCCATTCCACAGTGCCGCCAGCCGGTCCTGGCTCGAGGGGGCAGCGCTATGGCTGGGGAAGTCATTTCCCCTCAGCCAGCTCCCGAAGGAGGGTAGTTTCCAAAAAATGCTCGGTGATCTCACTCTCTGCCTGGTCCAGGACGTGGTGCAATGTGATTTGTACAATGAATAGAAGGTTCATTCTGTGCTTTCAGGAGCGAGCCTACATGATCGAGTTGGATTAAGACAGTTGCCTGTTCATGTGATGGAGAATTCATTCATTTACTTAGCAGGTTTCTGTTGAACGCCTACTATGAGCCAGGTATTTTGTAAAGATCTGAGTATATAGAGGTGAACATACGGTTCCTGTGGAGCTTATAATCCAATACGGGAGATAGGCAATTAAGATATAGTTCTTAAAATAGAGCCGGAAGGAGAGTTAGACCCAAACATCATCTTGAACCACAACAGTAATATTACTGATAGAGCAGTCAGTATACAACTAGACTCTTGGATGGGTGTGTTAACTACACGACCTCAAATCCTCACAGGGTAGGTAGGTGTTACAGGTGGGAAATCTGAGGCTCAAAATGATTAAGTAATCTGCCCACAGCTGGCAGGTGGCTAAGATGGATTTGAAGTCTTCTTTGTCTTGTCTCAAAGCCTATGCTACCACCCTTTCAGTTAAGAAAAATGAAGTTCAGAGAAGTTAAGTGACTAGCCCAAAGTAACACAGCTGTTTAATCGTTGGCCCTGGATCAGGGCTGTTGCTAGCACGCCCCATTGCTCTTTTGGGGCACAGCTCTGAGTAAGCTGGTGGAGCTGTCTGTATCCATCTGGCCCCTCTGGTGGCCCCTTTTCTCATCTTCTTTTGGTGTCCCTTGAGTACCTGGTGGTCTGTGGTCTTTCTATAAATGCAGGCTTTTGTGAGGAGTGAGAAGGGAACCCTGAACTCTTTTCTGCCATCACCTGCCCCAAGACATTCTTTTATTTCTAATTAGAAAAAATGCAAACAGTGAACTAACGTGGAACGGTCTTGGCGGGGTGGCTTCCTTCTTACCAGTAAGAGTTTTTTTAATACTATGCTTATTACCCAAGGAAAATTGCAGTGAATTTTACTGTGAGATTTTTCTTTTAAAAAATTGGTGACACCACCATAAAATATAGATTGGGAACCCCTGATTTATTTGTTCAAGGGGCTCTGTATAATTACTCGCTGCCTTCTTGCAAAAAAACTAGGCAGGAAGGTAGCTATTAGGAGGATCCAGTTCATTGTCAGAAATCAAGGCCCCAAAAGACTAGATAGAGTTTTGAACTTCATTGCCTCTTTATATCTGAACTCGGCAGCTACTCTCTTGTTGAGCTACCCTACCTGGTCACCCCCCCAATCACAATTAAAAGAAAAAGAAACAACCCCAGCGTTTCCCTTCCTATTAGCCTGGTGCTGTATCCAGTAAAGGAAGAGTGAGTAGACCCTCCAGAGAGCTGGACATGGTCAGCCTGGTCATCGCTGGTGGCCCAGAGCCAGGGGCCTGTATCCATGCAATGAAAGGGATGTAGGTTTGAGCTCCTTGAAAGTCAAGGGGATGGAGGTGCCTTTAGGAAGTTCTTTGCTTCTGCCAACCTAGTGGACCTGAGAAAGGGATTTGTGAATAATGTCTCTGCTTCCACCCTGAACATTTCCTGTGTTTATGTGTTACTCTTCCCCCGCCTCCTTGGGCTGGACCTGGGCACCTCCTTCACTGCCAAGAGACAGCTGACTTCTCCATTCTGAGGAGGAAAGAGCCTGGTGGGACAGGCTCAATCCCTCTTGCCCATGGGGTAGAAAGTGATATGGCCCAGGGGGCCACGTGGTGCAAGATCTGCCGCTGGATCAGAACCTCCGGGCAAAGGGGTTTGTTTTTCTTATCCACGATGGCGATGTGCAGCTTGGATTCTAGGATCTCCTGTAACAATGTAGAATTAGCCAGTTCTCCGAAGAACAGTGCAGAAATTTCAGCATTTCCAGAGGATGTTAAAAGGCAGCGTCGTTCATTGCATTCGAAATCTAAACCATAAGGAAGCCAGCGATAGACCTTGGTCCTCTTAAGGAAGAGAGTCCCCGGGGTCTCCTCTTTGATTTTGCTGGAGCCTTGGCAGCTCAGGGACTATCTCTGTAATGTGTGAAAAGAAAATCTGGAGAAGAGCTTCCAGTATTCAGAGTCTGGGGAACAACAATATCAATTTGCAAATGGGCCTGGCCTGGCGGGGGAGGGGAGGGGGGCGGGGCACGGAGCATCCTTCCGCACTGCTGTTGCACTTCATTAGTGCTGATCCTAGATGGAATACAGTCATCTGAATCGGCTGAATCCCCAGGAGTGGGGAGCGGGGCTCCTTCCCGCACCGCCTGGCTGTGGCTGAGCTCATTTCATCCGTGCCTGGGAAGCAGGAGCTTCAGTTGCAGGCTCGCACCTGCTCGGGCTGACGCTGGTCCCTCCGTTTGTGGGCTTGGCACCCTGTAGCCGCGAGGAGGTGAAGCCAGCTCATGTAGCCCAGCTCCACGAGTATGAGGAGGGAAAAAAATGCCTTAGTTGTGTGTACTTTTGAAGCTGTTTCATGCCTCAGTCAGCCAGAACTCCGGTAATTAGGGACCTGCGCTAAGCGGGCTGGGCCTTTTTTATTTAACAGACGTGACTTAGCCCAGATTTTCAACCACGAATCAGGCCGTGGCACCAAAGTTTAAAGTGAGACTTGGCTCAGTGAAACGTTTGAAATTTGAGCTGAACCAAAGGTCTGTGTGAAGGTCTTGAGCCAGAACCCAAGCACAGACTCCCTGAAAATGAACTTGGGGGGCGGTGAGGGGAGATGGGGTGGAAAAGAAGCCGTCCCCTCCCTCCGCCCCCTCCTCTCCCCTCACCTCTAATTTGACACTGTAGAATGATCTTGGCGGCGGCCCAGGGCTGTGCCTCTTGTGCTCTGTCTTTTGTTCGAGGCAGTGAGGAAGCTGCAGGTCTTGCCAGAGGGACCAGCTCACTGATTCTGAAATGCATCCAGGCCACTTGTCATTTACTCTCCTCTTTCATCTACACCTCTGTGCGAGGTGCCTGGAGCTCCCAAGGAGAGTGTTTGCAGGGCCCAGGCCTTTGATACCCTGGAGAGAGGGGATCCTTGGAAACACAGCCCAGGCCCCGGCAGCTGAACCCTCTGGGTTTGTACAGCCAGCCAGCTCTGGAATTGCCCAGCACCACCACATGGCTACAGCCGGACCCGCAAGGGCAGTCACCATAGCAACCTCTCCTGGTGGGTGCTCGCCTGGGCATTGTGTTGAAAGCCACACCTGTGTTGTGTCCTTTAATGCTCCCAGTGGCCCTGTGAAGAGGGACACTGCCCCTGAGATACAGAGGAGAAACACACTTGGAGATAAATACCTTTGATCTTCAGTATTCGTGGATCCTGCGTTTGTGAATTCGATGCTGAAACTTACTTGTAACCCCACATCAATACTTGGAGGGCTTTGGGGTTCATTACTGAACTGGCACACAGTGGGCGGGGGCGGAAATCCGGGTCATCTGACTTGCAAATCTTCAGCTGAGGTGGTGCAAAGGGACCCTCCGCCTTCTTGTTTCAGCTCTCATACTGTACACAGGTGTACTTTTTGTGTCTATTTAATGCCTCATCGTCACACTTTTGTGCTTTTTGTTGGCGATTTCGCTCTTTAAAATGGCCACGCTGAGCGCTGAAGTCCTGTCTCGTGTTCCTAAGGTCAGGAAGGCTGTGATGCACCTTTGAGAGGGTGTTAGATCAGCTTAGCTCAGGCATGAGTTACACTGCTGTTGGCCGTGAGTCAGTGTTAGTGCATCAGCAGTATCCATGAATAAGGCATCTTTAAACAGAAACACACACAGTATACAACAAGGTTACATATTGATAAGTTGGTGAACACCTTGTGACCAGAGGCTTGCAAGAACTTCACATTGTATTTCCCAAGGAGCAGTGGTTCAGCATTCACGCATTCAGTGTTTGTGGCTACTTAATAGAACATAACGACCACAAATAACAAGAATCAAGGGAAAGTTGCCAATGTTTGCAGAGTTTATATTTAAACTAAGGTCCTTTTCACTCCAAAGCCCGTACTTTTCACCTCCAGAACACTTCTTAGCTGTATAATCTAGGGCAAATAATTTAACCTCTTGAAGTCTCAGTTTCCTCCTCTGTAGTAGCATCTACCTCATTGAGTTGTTCAATGAGATTTAACGAGACACTACATGACAAAATGCTTGGTAGGCATGGTGCAAGGGTTCGGTAGGTATATGTTGTAGTTGAGAAGCCCTCACTGGAGGGGATGACATTAGTATCCGTGGATGGCACAGCAGACAGGTCCATACACAGGGGTTGGTATTTATATGCAAGACTGTTTTTTGAGGACCCCTCCCAAATTTCCTTTAGTGTAATAGTGTTCCAGAAGACTGCCATTTAAAAACTGAACACAGGGCTTCCCCGGTGGTGCAGTGGTTAAGAATCCGCCTGCCAGGGCAGGGGACACGGGTTCGATCCCTGGCCTGGGAAGATCCCACATGCCGCGGAGCAGCTAAGCCCACGCACCACAACTTCCGAGCCTGCGCTCTGGAGCCTGTGCTCTGCAACAAGAGAGGCCACAACGATGAGAGGCCCGCGCACCGCGACGAAGAGTAACCCCTGCTTGCCTCAACTAGAGAGAGCCCATGTGCAGCAATGGGGACCCAACACAGCCAAAAATAAAAACTGAATATAGCTGGGTGTGCTTGGATAAGAAAGAGCCTGCAGCAGTGCCTTTTAGGCATGCATTCTGAAATCACTTTTGTTAGTAATAGGAAGCACTGTCTGGGATAAAATGTAATTCCCTTTTATTTCTATTCTACTTCTCTATTAGAGGGATCAATAAATTAATGTGTTCTCTCCCCCAAGCCCTCCAATTATCTTTTAAAAAGTTTTCTCAGAAGCGGAGCTCTTTTATGCCAGGTTTTATGCTGAGCTTTGTAGAACTGCAATATAAATATATCTCTTTGAAAAGGTACTTGCAGCAGAACTTCTAAAAACGTCACCTGTAAGCATTGTGGTGCTCCATAAACACTGCTGTACTCATCTGAGTGCAGCCATGCAGCACCCCAAAGGGTTATTTTTGGATTGTTTGCAGGATGATATTTTATAGATGGAGGCGAAATGCCTTTCTTCTAAGGATTACGCACTGATCCCTACCTTTCTACAAAGTATGGCTGGGGTTGCATCATCTCCTTTTGAGAGGGGCACCCACAGACCATATACTGTCCCTTTCAGTGTAATTAGAGGGAAATTGAGGCCTGACAGGGGGCCGTTGTGTCTGGCTCAAGACTCTTCAGTTGTGTGGCCACCAGATGAGGGTTCCTGTTGCTCAGGATCCTTAGTTGGCAGTCGCTGTCGTTAGTACAAGAAGATGTAGAAGAGGTGGGAAAGACACTGGGAATTCCCCAAAGGAGCTTGAGATCATCCGTCTGTTTATTCCCACCTCTGGTTCAGAGGGTGCCTTTGGGCCCTCTGGGTTCCCTATTCTCTGGAGAGCTTTCTGTTTTCTTTCAGCTGCTCTGACTCACCCTTGGAGGAAAAGCTCGTGGCTTCCACTTAGCGGCTCCACTGAAATCAGCCCCACAGGTTGTGCCAGCTGGTAGGCATGGCATATGTACCTGGATCTAGAAACTAGGGCAGCCTAAGAGAATTTGACCAAGTCCTAGAGGTTTAGGGCCTGCATCTGCCCCTGAGATTCCCCAAGAAGGGAACACCCCAGGGGTCGAACACATCTATTACAAGGTAGCTGCCAATTCAGGTGCGAGGGCTGAGGAGTGAGGCTGACTGCCTGTGTGAGCTCTTATCTGGCTTCCTGAGAATTTGTCCAGCCTACGCTCTGGGCATGGGGACGTCTTCCTACCAAGGGAACTCACTCTTGCTGGGTCGTGTGATAATTTTAGGTTTAGCTTGTTAAGAAATTGCGAAACTGTATTCCAAAGTGGTGGTACCATTTGACATTCCACCAGCTATAAATGAGAGTTCCCATTTCTCCACATCCTCATAGAAACTTGCTGTTATCATTTTATTATAGCCGTTCTGGTGGGCCTCACCTGGTCTCTCATTGTGGTTTTGACTTGCATTTCCCTTATGATTCATGATGTTGAATATCTTTTCATGTGTTTATGGCCAATTATATATTTCTTTGGTGAAATGCATCTTTTGCCCACTTTTTGATTGGGTAATTTATCTTATTACTGCGTTGCAAGAATTTTTGGTAAATTCTGGATAGAAATCATTTTACTGGATATGTGTTTTGCAAATATTTCCTCCCACTCTATTACTTGTCTTTGCATTTTCTTAGTATCTTTTGAAGCATACAGGTTTTGAGTTTCAGTAAGGTCAAGTTTGTCCATTTTTTTCTCCTATGGACCATGCTTTTGGTGTGGTATCTGAGCAACCCTTGCTCAACCTGAGGTCTCAAAGATCCTGTCCTGTGTTTTCTTCAAAAGTGCATATGTTTTGGCTCTCACATCTAAGTCTCTCCATTGCGACCTAGGTCTCTGGGATCCATTTTGAGTTAATTGTGTGTACGGTGTGAGATACGGGTGTAAGTTCACCGTTTTGCGTGTGGATATCCAAACGTCCCAACCCCAGTTGCTGAACCGAATGATGGCTCTGGCCCTTTGACCTCACTGCCCCTTTCCCCCACAGATCTGCAAAACCCCTGAGCCCAAAGCAGCCTCGTACTGCAGCCCTTCCGTGCCCGTGCACTTCAACATCCAGCAGGACTGCGGCCACTTTGTCGCCTCGGTGCCCTCCAGCATGCTCACCTCTCCCGATGTGCCCAAGGACCCCCTGTCTGCCCTGCCTTCACATCCCCCCGCCCAGGAGCAGGACTGCGTGGTGGTCATCACCCGAGAGGTACCCCACCAGACCGCCTCGGACTTTGTGCAAGACTCAGCCACCAGCCACCAGTCTGAGCCCGAGGTTTACGAGCGGCGCGTGTGCTTCCTGCTTCTGCAGCTCTGCAACGGGCTGGAGCACCTGAAGGAGCACGGCATCATCCACCGGGACCTATGCCTGGAGAACCTGCTGCTGGTGCACTGCGCCCCGCAGGCCTCCCCGGACCCCTCCTCCGCCACCTCCTGGGCCCCTCCCACCACCTTACCCCCTGCCCCTGCCGCTACCCCTTCCTCTTGCCCCTCTGCCGCCCTCCCGGCCGGCGTCACGCCCACCCCTCCGGCTGGCCTTGCCTGTCAGGGAGGGCCCGGCGAGAAGCACTTGCCCCGACTCATCATCAGCAACTTCCTGAAGGCCAAGCAGAAGCCGGGCGGTTCCACCAACCTGCAGCAGAAAAAGAGCCAGGCCCGCCTGGCACCAGAGATTGTGTCTGCCTCCCAGTACCGCAAGTTCGACGAGTTCCAAACGGGCATCCTCATTTACGAGCTGCTCCACCAGCCCAACCCGTTCGAGGTGCGGGCGCAGCTGCGGGAGCAGGACTACCGGCAGGAGGACCTGCCCCCACTGCCCGTGCTGTCCCTCTACTCGCCGGGCCTGCAGCGGCTCGCGCACCTGCTGCTGCAGGCCGACCCCATCAAGCGCATCCGCATCGGCGAGGCCAAGCGCGTGCTGCAGTGCCTTCTGTGGGGACCCCGGCGGGAGCTGGTGGAGCAGCCGGGCACCTCCGAGGAGGCGCTGTGCGCCACGCTCAGCAACTGGATCGACATGAAGCGGGCCCTGATGATGATGAAGTTCGCCGAGAAGGCGGTGGACCGCCGGCGCGGGGTGGAGCTGGAGGACTGGCTCTGCTGCCAGTATCTGGCGTCGGCGGAGCCCGGAGCTCTCTTACAATCGCTGAAGCTCCTGCAGCTTCTGTGAGGCAGCCCCCGTCCCGCGTGCTGCCCCCAACCCCGCCTTGCCTTGCCTTGGAAACATCTGTGTCTCCTGGGAAATGGTACAAATGACTGTTGTACTTGGATGTTATATATATATGTGTGTGTGTGTGTAAGATATAAATACAAAAGACTGAGGATGTCACTGCCCACCCTGGTCTGGCCTCCTCTCCTCCCCTAGCCTTGAAGTTTTCGCCTACAATTGTGTACATTTCTAGCTTATTGCAAGGTCCTGAGAACAGTGTGGCCAGCAGAGTGAAGCCTGGACTCTGGTCTCACTACCCCATTATGGGCTCTCTTTACCCTCTTGTCAAATGGCTATTTAAAAAAAAAAACCATAAAACTCTCCATTTTTAATTAAAATTTTCGGTTGACTCATGAGTAAAGAAAGCTCTTTTATCCTCAAGTGCCCAAGAGCGTTAATACCTTTGGCGGGTAAAATTGTTTTTAAGCCCCTGAAGCAGTGGCTTCAAGACCACCTGAACTGTCCTCTATCTTACACTTCTCGTAAGATAGAGCAAAAGGCCGCAAGGACCCCAGGCATGCGGAGACCAGTTAATCTTCCCTGCTTCTCTCCCCACCTAACAAGTCTCTTAGGAAGAATTCAGACACAGCTGGTGTGATCCCAGAATTTCAGAATTTAATCCCACTGCTTGAAATCCATTTCCAGTTTGCTAAACCTGGTTGTCATTTGTATCAGAAGCCTGGCTCAAAGCAGAAGCCACCCCAGATGGTTCAAATGACAAGACCCTGACGGGACCACTTAGAGAGTTGTGGGCAGGGTTAAGAGAAAAGCAAAGGGTGATGAGGCAAAAGCAAGGGCAGGAATGGGGAGGATTCACTCAACCTGTTTCCCACCTGTCATCCCTAGGCCAAGACCAGTGAGATGCCAGACAGCAAGGGCCCCTGGGTGATACAGTCTGCAGGATTGGCCTCCCTGGGCAGGGTTGAGAAGGATGGATGGAGGGCTAGGTGGAAAACAGCCCACTGTTACTGCTGTCCTAGATAAGGGCAGGGCAAGAATCGAACTCCAGTGTTCCCACTTTCAGACCGCTAGTCCCCCTGCTGTTCTAAGCTCCTTTGGGTTTCCATTTTCAAAAACTCATTCAAAATACTTTAAAAATACTCAAAGAAAATTAGGAAGCAGCAGATCTTTCCTCCTCAAAACTAGACTCACAAGAAGTCACTAAATACTCATTTGAAGAGAAACAGCCCAAGGCCCTTGTATTTCTACCTAAAGAGTAATCTTCCAACTTGTGAACTAATTTCTCAAACCTTGTTAATAACTATGGACAACTTTAAAACAAATGCAAAGATCTTAATGAATGTCCTAGAAATCTAGGAATGTGGCTAGCAACCAGGATGGGGAAATCTCCCAGGTCACCTTCTGCATATTAGTTTCACTCCTTTTACAAGCCTTCCATCCTGGGACTCCAGGTAAACACACCTATACTTCCAAGCATCTGAGGTGAAACCTGGGGCTTCGGGACACATTTGTCATTTCACCTCTTGCTTGAGCATTGAGGGAAGAAGTGGCTAAAACCAGCTTCCAACTATGTTTGTACAAGAGAAAGAGTTTTGAACATGGAAATCATAATTCTCCATAGGACCTTCCTGTTTCAGGGCGTATTAGTTTGTCCGTTGTTTCTTCCTGGGAATTTTCCAGGCAAACCCTCTGCCTTGCTTTCTTGTTCTTTCTTACTTCAAATAAATAAACAATGGAGAGGGAGGAAACAAATATTCTGCCGAGGAATAAGGCGCTATTTGGAAATAAACGTCTCAAGAGGCACATTTTAAACCTCTGAACTAATTGCACCTTTTTTATATGCCACCCACTTCAGGGAAAAAAAAAAAAAAAAACTGAGATGGTAGAAAAGGTTTTAGGAACCAAAATGAACCCAAAACTAAGGTGGAAAGAAAAGGAACTATAGCAATACATTCTAATTGAGAGGAATGATAGCGATCAAACATAAAACTTACTTCTGAGCTGTCCACCAACCTAGAAAAGTAGAAAACAACCGGTTGCAGAATTCGTGTAATTTTAGGAAACTGTTCATCGGGAGGAGCAAAGCTTTTCCCGGCGCTTGGTTTTGAAGGGACTTTGCCAAGGATTTCCTTGTTTGAAGGCATCGAATAATGTTCCCAATAGCACATAAACAAAGTAACATTTTTCTAGATAGGACAATTTCTTCTATCCACTGTTGGTGAAATCCAAGTGTGGAGTGTTCAGGCCTCGTTTCATCAAGGTGGTTCTGCAGGGCACTGGCCACCCACTCATCCCCATTGGTCCACCTCTTCCGTGAACGGTAAGTCACGTGGCTACAAATATTAGCTTTGGCAAACAGCTTCATTCACACAAAATTCAGGGGCTCAATATAACTGTTTTTTTGTTACCCCAAAATACACCTGGGATGCATGGCTTTACCTCACAGAAGGTTCAAGCACCGAATGGATTAAGTCCAGTAACAAAAGCTTCTTCCACGGACTGAGGTTCAGAAATAAGCAGGGACCTTTATATGATGACAGTCCTGTAACATCCGGCTATTTCATAGTTCTGTTATCTGTGAGTTCATCTCCTTTTTTTCTTGGTTTTAGACCCAACTACTGGTATTTAAATCTCCAGGTTTTTTTCCCTCCAACTCTGAGTCAAGTCGCCCCCATATCCTTTCCACATTGTAATTTGGGTTGTTAACGGGCCTTTCCCTTTCTCATGCCAAGATGTGGAATCGTTCTCTTTCCTGTAGGCGTTACGAAGCAGGCATCTAAATTATTGTATCCTTGCCAGAAGCAAGATAAGCACTTCAGAGATGATTTATTTATCAAAACACATGGCTCAGATCTAAAAAGACAGGGCTCTGGGGAGCTGTAGTTATCACCGTGTGACACGTCCTGGTTTTCAAAGGCTTGGGGCTGGAAAAAGCTCTTTTGTGATGCACACATGTACACAAAGCAGTTATGAAGATTTTGAAGAGGGAAGACACACGTTACTTTAATGACTTCTCTGAAATGTGTTCTTTAAATATACAGCCAATAAAGGAAGCAGCCCTTTCCCACTCTGATGAATGTCTATAAATCTTTGAAGATCTAAGGATAAGCTCATTAAATCTCATTAAAATAGTAGCTTTATAACGTAAAATCTGCTTGGCATATTTAATAGAGGGTGAGGTAAATGGAATTGATTTATTAGGAACCGAAACTTAAACCAACTGCTGTCATTGCTAAAAATAAAAGGCAAGAATAAAACATCTAGGGTAAGTTCTATGGGACAAAAGTCTTGACAAATTACTCTTTCCTTCTCTTTTCCAATGCTAAGTATGTGGTTAATGACAGTCAAGGAAACCTACTCCAGGCAAGAGATGTCTTTGGAGGACCTGTGCCCTGGAAAGGAGGTCGTCTTAAGGAAAGGAGTCCGAATTAACCCGAACACAATATCATTGATTGAGGGGGAACCGGGGATGGGCCAGAACTTCCATGGTCAGTTTGGAAACTTCCTGGATCCTGGGTATTCAGTCTTCTCTGATCTGCACGTTTCCTCCTGGGACTTGACTACATCCATCCCAACTTTCTGGAGTGGCGGAAGCAAAGTCAGGTTTACTTGGGGTTTTTCTGCACGCCAGCAAGCCAACTTGGTATTGGGCTATCCCAGTAGGACCTGAACATGTACACTTATCACATATTCTGAATGCTGGATTCAAATCTTTCCAGATATTTTACCAGAAGCGATTACAGCTATTTCCTACAAAAACACTGTCCTGAACACCAGATGTGGTTAGACTACCAAAACATTTATGTATGGTATTAAGACCTAAAGGTCATTCTTCCGGCTCCTGACTTGATGCCCTATCAGAGCTAATCAGGCATGGAGACAGGTTAAGGAACTGAGCATGGCAACTGAACTCTTCATCTAAGGGTAGAAGAGAAGGCAGGAAATGAGAAGACAAGATTCAGAGACAAACCACCTGTTTTATCACTTGCCTGGATCCAGCCCTGAGGACTTCCCACAACTCCCAAAAAGGTATTCTTTTGTCTTAGTCCAGTAGGGCTGCTATAACAAAATGCCATAAAGGGTGGCTTATGACAACAGAAATTTATTTCTCATAGTTCTAGAAGCTGGTAAGTCCAAGATCAAGGTGCCAGCAGATTCAGTTCTGGTAATACCACAATCCCTAGTCCATAGATGGCCATATTTTCACTGTATCATCACGTGGCAGAAAGGGCAAGGGAATTCTCTGGGGTCTCTTTTGTAAGACCGCTAATGCCATTCATGAAGGCCCCAACCTCATGACCTTATCACCACCCAAAGGCCTCACCACCTAATACCATCACATTGGGAATTGAGTTTCAATGTATGAATTTTGAGGGGAGAGGGGGGTACACAAACATTCAGTCCACAGCATCACTCTTGTCAAGACCTTCATTGGGATCATATGGACACTATTCTGTTCTCAAAGAGCTCCAGCCATGTGGAAACTATAGAACTCTAGATTGTGTAGATTTCAATTTCCAAGTTTATAGCAGTTTCCTTTAAAAGTTAGAAAGACTTGGGACTTCCCTGGTGGCGCAGTGGTTAAGAATCCGCCTGCCAATGCAGGGGACACGGGTTCCATCCCTGCTCTGGGAAGATCCCGCATGCCACGCAGCAACTAAGTCCGTGTACCACAACTACTGAGCCTGCGCTCTAGAGCCTGCGAGCCACAACTACTGAGCCCATGTGCTGCATCTACTGAAGCCCGCGCGCTCTAGAGCCTGTGCTCCACAACAAGAGAAGCCCGCTCACCGCAATGAAGAATAGCCCCTGCTCGCCGCAACTAGAGAAAGCCTGCACACAGCAATGAAGACCCAACACAGCCAAAAATAATAAATAAATAAATTTATTTTTAAAAACTGTGCCCTTTATTTATGTCCTTTCTTTACTGACGATTCCCATCACCATGATGATGGAAACAATTTTTGGTTTTCCTAAAGGAGTGACAGAGATCGCCTCTCCCCTACCCCTCAGTCTTATTGGCTTTATTTATTTTGAGAATGTAAAACATAACATGGCAATAAAAGCCCAAACTATTAAAAAAATATATACTCAGAGAAGTATCACCCCCCCCCCCATCTCCTGTCGCCATCCCTCCATCGTTTCCACCCTGCTCCCACCCATCCTCACTGATTTCTTCTTTATCCTTCCTGTGTGCCATGAACCAAATGAGCAGTGGCAAAGATATTTCTTTTGTCTCACACAAAAGTTAGTAGACTGGAGATACAAGAGCACTTTGATTTTCTCTCTTAGCAGTGTGTCAACAGAAGCTTTCTTAAAGCGAGGAGGCAACTTGACCTCTCACTTGATTCAGAGAATTGACAGGGTTTTATCGCCTTCAACCCAGGTATTAAAAACATCATTTGCACAGCTTGAAGAGTATTCATCCACCAAAGTTTTAAAGATCCCTTAGTTCTTAGGACAACCCATTTCATTGCCATGGAGAGGTATGGACTGTTTTTCCTCCCAGATAGAAATCCCGAGGTTTGCCCCAAACCGCAGTCAGCATTGACAGCAGACCCCTGAGTTTAAAGATGAATTTTATCCTTGACCCTCACTCCTCTCTGGAGTGGCACTGCTGGTTCTTGCACTTGAAACCCAGCACTTCTCTGATAAACTCTGGATTGAGCCCACACCACCAACTCGACCTGCTGACCATGGCCAGGTCGCAGAGGAAAACATTTCCACAATGGTCTTCCAGAAAGAGCGTTCAAGGAGGGAAAAGACTGTGCTACTCTGCGGCTTGGCTTTTCTGTGGCTTTTCCCTGACTGTAGACAGTGCCATGTAAGCAACAAGAACTCCACTAATGGAAATTGTTTATGGAACTTAGAGTTAACTCTTCATCAAAAGGAGCCTGATGCTGTTGGTCTTGGCCGAGTTCAGCATGAGTCATGCGCTGTTTCAAGTACCTGATTGACTATGGACAGAATTGAAGGGGCTCGCTGGCTGTTCTGTCCAGTGGAACAGCTCCGCATGGAAACAGGGACTGGGGGAGAGAAGTGGGGAGTGAGTGTGCGGGCCATGCTTCCAGCGCAGAAGGCACACAAGGGCACAGAGCAGACAGAGCCTTCTCGGCCAGTGCCGACTGACTATACCCCTGCAGCTGGAGCTGGCAGCCTCCTCCCAGCTATGAATCACACATTTGATTGCAGCCCTCAGCCTGCTGACAGCCCCGAGCCAGCTGCTGGGCCCTGCCTGATCGTTGGGCAGCCCCCTTTGTTTCAACTCTGGAAAGACAGCAGCCCATCGGAGAAAGCATTGGAATGAAGTAAACCAAGGGCATTGTGACATGGGGATTGATGTCCTTTGGGTAGGATAACCGTTGCTGAGCAATGCCCAGCTCACAAGTGCTCCTACAAAGGCGCTTTCTCTGGGAGCTCCTCTCTGGGAGCAGTTTGCTGAAGAGTCAGAATTATCACCTTCCAGGGCACAAACCCTGGAAGGTCTGGAACTTCTCCTCTGTAGTACCTCTAACGTTACCGTGAAGGGAAAGAAAGGCTGTCGGAGAGAGACACTTAATATCCCTGGAATGATTCTGTTAAGAGCATGTCACAAGCCCTGGGAATGCTACTGCGGGACTCTGTTTGCTGTCAGTGTGTCTGTCTGTAAGTGGACACCCCGATGTTTAGTGAACAGAAACCGGCCATGTAATCCAGGTTCTTTGTCCAGCTTTCACTCACACACCCCTGTGGTCTGAGCACCGAGAAAGGAATGCCTTCATCTGGGCAACGTTTCATTCGTGAACTCCCCGGGTTGTATAAACAGAAGTTTCTGGTTTGGTGTCTAATGAAAATATTGGAAAACTATGAATGACATAATAATAGTCTCCTTGTTTACCTGATTTCTCTGTTCCAAAAGACTTCAAGTCCTGGTGTTTGAGATATCATTTTACCTCCGTAGAACATTTCTCTGTTGTATGTAGGAATCAAGACAGGAAATCTACATTTTAGGAGGATTGGCTGCGTTGGGTCTTTGTTGCTGCGCACGGGCTTGCTCTAGTTGCGGCGAGCAGGGGCTACTCTTTGTTGCAGTGCGTGGGCTTCTCATTGTGGTGGCTTCTCTTACTGCGGAGCACAGGCTCTAGGTTCCCAGGCTTCAGTAGTTGTGGCATGCAGGCTCAGTAGCTGTGGCGCACGGGCTTAGTTGCTCCGTGGCATGTGAGATCTTCCCGGACCAGGGCTTGAAACCCGCGTCCCCTGCGTTGGCAGGCGGATTCTTAACCACTGCGCCACCAGGGAAGTCCCTCCTGGGTCACTCTTGACCAGGTACTCTTGACTCACTCCTGACACGCTCATGGAGAGGCAGGGCCTGTTTTTTTATCTCATTGTAATAAGAGTGGCGATGGAGTATATTCCTTCTCACCAAGTAGGCCATGAGCTCCTTTAGGCAGTGACCATGTCTGAAACGACCCCAGCCCCTTATACTGTATATAGTAGGTGCTTAATAAACGTGTCGATGGAATTGATTATGATGCACAGTCTACGGTGGACGATTGGGACCACCGCTTAGGAAAAACGGTGCTCCACTCATCACCCAGGGCCGTACAGTTGCAAAGCACTTTCACATGTCTTATCTCACATCAGCCCTCCAAGGAGGTACAGCTTCGCCAAGGACAGTCCACACAGTGCACCTCAGAGAGAGGAACTGACCTGCGGGAGAGTCCTTATGGCTGGTGAGGGACAGGACCCAGACTGGAACCACATCTTCTGTGGTCAAACCCATCGGTCTTGCCTCCACATTTCTGAAGAACGACTCACTCCTGTTCACACAGGGAACATCCCCACCGAAAAGCCTCTGTCTTTTACACCTAAGCTGCTTTCTGTTTTTCCATTCCAATAGTGACTACATTGAGCTCCATGACTAATATCAAAAGTTAAATTCGGGGCTTCCCTGGTGGCGCGGTGGTTGACAGTCTACCTGCCGATGCAGGGGACGCGGGTTCGTGCCCCGGGCGGGAAGATCCCATATGCTGCGGAGCGGCTGGGCCCGTGAGCCATGGCCGCTGAGCCTGCGCGTCCGGAGCCTGTGCTCCGCAACGGGAGAGGCCATAGCAGTGAGAGGCCCGCGTACTGCAAAAAAAAAAAAAAGAATCTGCCTGCCAATGCAGGGGACACGGGTTCAAGCCCTGGTCCAGGAAGATCCCACATGCCACGGAGCAACTAAGCCTGTGCACCACAACTACTGAGCCTGTGCTCTAGAGCCCACGTGCCACAACTACTGAAGCCCACATGCTTAGAGCCCGTGCTCCGCAGCCAGAGAAGCCACCGCAATGAGAAGCCCGCGCAGAAACCCCCGCTCACCGCAACTAAAGAAAGCCTGCGTGCAGCAACGAAGACCCAACGCAACCAAAAATAAATAAATAAATTTAAAAGTTAAATTCAAAGGAACATTTTACAATTTCTCTGGCACGTCATGCCAACACTATCTGTCCCTCTAAAATGTGTAGGAATGAGGTGGGTAGTAACAGATGCACACAAGTTTTATTAGCACCATTTTCAATTGAATTACCTTATATGCACTCCCAGAGTGATGATGCCCCCCTCCGTGGTACCCAGAGAAAGACATTCTCTTTCCTCAGACCCTCTGCTCGGCCCTGACCGGTTGCCAAGCTGCCGCCCCGCTGTGCTGAGGCCTCGGGGGATGAGGGGCCTGTGACGGGCACGTAGGGGATGTCCCAGGCAGGTACTCACATTGAAACTGCTATGACTCCACAGTCACTCTCCTGAGCTGTCTCCCTACCTCGGGCTTGCCACCCTGGCGCCCAGCTCCAGGAAGGACAGCTGGACAGAGAGAGCAGTGTGGTTTCTTTGCCAGATGGCTCCAAACGCCAAATTCCATTTTCTGCCCCGAACTGAGGCTCCCTGGGCAGAAAGGAAGCAAGAGTTTTCACACTTCGCAAGCTGCTTATTTTCCACTCTGCATTGGGAGATTTTTCTCCTTAAGGCTGACTCTGAGTGTCATTGAGACGCCAGCTTGGTGGCACGTAGGGCTTCTAATGAGGCTGTCCCAATATCCCCAGCACTGAACCTCTGAAATGGGGCTCAGGGCTGAAAGGCTAGATATGCATCATCTTAGTTACTTGCAATAGAGAATTTCACGCGACTTCCTCTATATGAGGTGCATTTTTCTTCAACGCTTAGGTAAAAGGTAGGATGAAATTTAATGAGAATCACCTGAATTCATAAGTTTACAAATCATTTAAATGTTTATCAGTGATTTTTAAGGAATACTGTTGAGAAACATTTCCATTATGTAATGAATGCTCTGTTTGGGTTTCCCAAAATTCCGACCAGTTTTAAGACGCAGTTCTATTTCTTGGCAATGGCCCAACGGTGCCTTCCCTTTGAGCTGCTTCTCAGTGTGATGTTCTTACAGCAGGAATTTAGTTTTCCAAAATAATTTCTCAGTCTTTCTGGCATAAAGGCTCTATGAACCTAGCCCAGTGTCCCTGACAGCCACACTTGGTGGAGTTCAGACCTATGCCTGGTTTCTGTCCATTTCTGGTCAGAAAGGTCTGTGAGCTCAGTCCTTAGCAGATTATTTCATCAGCCTTAATAAAGGCATGTCAGGGCTCTGGCAGGAAGAATCTGGTTTCAGAAGCAACTTTCCTTTGAAAGTGCCAGGGTAACCGCTTCTACCCAAACCCATGAGGATCGCATTGCAGGAAGCAAAAATATGATAGCACGGCATCTTGGCAGACAAGCTTCTTTCCTCTCCCCCCCACCAAAGCCTCCAGACAAATAGCTCTCTGGGGGAGTGATGTCTACATCAAAAGCTGCTTGTCGCTCAGTGGGCCTCCCAGATGGGAAAGTGTTTGCTTTAGCTGAGGATGACTATATTCTCTCCATCCGGAGTCAGGGGTGACTGCAACGGACTCTTTCTGGCTGTAGCAGGGTGGATTTGTGGGTGCCATGCCTTTCCCCCAGCTCGCATCATCCGGAAAGGGTGGAGGAAGTTAAGACAGTACAAGGGCCCTGACAAGAACTGAAAGTCTCCAAAGTGGGCATAGGTTGCCGCGTGTGCCATAAAGATCATAAAACCTTTTTTAAGCTTCTATCTGAGTTGATAATATCCAGCTCTTGGTAAAATCTGGGATCTTGCAGAATGCTGAAATTAGATTTTTTTTTTTTTTTTTTAAGAACACCTGAGAGGTACAAACATTTCCAACTCCTATTTAACTCACTCTTGCATCCATAGATCTCCTCAGGAAATTTGTCTGCATTAAAAAAAGTCAATGAGGGAATTCCCTGGAGGTCCAGTGATTAGGACTCCATGCTTCCTCTGCAGGGGGCATGGGTTCGATCCTTGGTTGGGGAACTAAGATCCCCTGGCTGGAGAACTAAGATCCTGCAGGGTTTTTTGGCTCGGCCAAAAAAAAAAGTCAATGTGACATGCCACAATCCTAGGGTGAGAAGTCATGTTTTCTCTCTGTCAATCACTGAGCTATAATGCCACTGTTGGATGCCCCGAGCCCTAAGTAATGTCCTCAAGTCATTGCTTTTTTGATTGATAGAAATGTGTAGCACTGTTCAGCAACTAAGAGCTATGCTAATCTCAGAAAGTTTCCCTAAGTCGCTTTTACACCCAGGTTAGAACCCCCCACTCACTTGTCCAGCATCCTTGTAAGGAACAGGGTAGCCATATGGGAAAAAAACAGAGATCAATGACATGACCATGTCCTGTGACTTTTATCCATGAGACTCATAGACACGAAGAAAGGATTATGGGCTTAGGATGGGGATAGTCAGGGCTTGAAAAAAGTTATGTTCATTTTCTTAGAGCATTCTAAGGGCTGGAATTTGGATAATTTTCACAAAATTGTATAGCACTTAAAGTTTACACACACACACACCTCTTTCAAACACATCTCTTTTAATCAGTAATTTCTGGGCACCTTGTCTCACCAATTCTTGTTCAAATTCTTCAGGGAAAATGACTATCCTTTACATCTTTGACATCCTTCAAAACGTGACCCATGAGCCAGCAGCATCTGTATCCCTGGGAATTTGCTAGAAATGTAGAATCTCAGGGTCTACCCAGGACCTACTGAATCTGAAGCTGCATTTTAACAAGATCCCCATGTGATTTGTTTGCACATTAAAGTTTGGGAAGTGCTGCTGTACACCCTTTAGTTCTCTAGATCCCCAGGCTATAAGCAAAATACTCAATTATCATACAAATGCTTTACTTCTTAAAAACTTTATTGAGATATAATTCACATACTATACAATTCACCCATTTATAGTGTACAGTTGAATAGCTTTTAGTAAATTCAGAATTTTGCATCCATCACCACAATCGATTTTAGAACATTTTTATTATTCCATAAAGACACTGTCACCTTAGCCATCCCTTCTCAAGCGCCCATTCCTCCCAGGCCTGGACAACTCCAAAGCTACTTTCTGTCTTTATACTTGCAGTTTCTTAAAGCCTGGTTAAAACTACAGCTTTCCTTTTTCCGTCTCTCAAACACGACCTCACTATTAGTAATCACTTATAAATATGTTTATTTTTTATAATCAGTCCATTTTAAATCTTTTGGGGAAAAATTTAGCCCAGGGGTTACCTTAGAAGATAATCTGTGATGTCTTTTCCAGTTTTGTGGTTCTCCAGAGGCTATTTCCCCTTAAACAAACAAATCGTGACTGCATCTGTTTTGTAAGCAGTGAAGGTTTCCGCCCTTTCACAGATGTCAGGAACTTTATTATTAATGCAGACCCAGCATGGTACCTGGACATTTAGCCTAGGAATTCAGGGATTTATTTTTCCTGTCAAGTTTTAACTGTGATTCTTCATTTAGACAGTCTGGCAGTAGGTTGGGGTTTGTCTCCTTGGACAATTGGCTCACTCCAACCGAAAAGGGGACTGAACATGACTATTGTCTTTAAACACCAGCCAGATGCAGCTGAGGACCGTGTACAAAGGACAAGCCATCCTGGCTCACTGGGCGACTCTAATCCGAGGGACACTGATGAGAATTAGAATTAGAATCTGGCTGTTTTGACTGGAGCCCTCTCTGTGGTCCGTGGTCCTGGGGTGGCACCTGAGTCGTTCTTTTCTGTGCTTTGTAAGTGCTCTGAGGGCCTTGTTTTGGGTCAAAATGAGGAGGTACGTGATAAGCTGTTAATAGACACAACTATTCTTTTAACTTATGATTAAAGCTATTAAAATATATGAATGGTTAAGATCTTCTACTGCCACTATTAGCAATTACGGTCACTAAAGCAGAGCCTCTATCCTGCTCTCTTTCTTACCATCATTCCTTTGGAGTATTTATCCTCAGTCTTTGTGTTTAGCTGAAGTACTTCTCCAAGAGGTTAAGGCTTTCTCAAGGTGGCTGAATGGCTTACTGTAGCAGAGACTCTTTGGAATGTTAACATTCATTTTCTCCTGACACTGAGTCCCTCTACACTACCCATTGGTTCTTTCTTCTTTCCTCGTCTCACATGATCTTTCTCTCTCACCCTCTTTGGCTTTTTCTTGATTTCCACCTTCCATTAGTGGGGAGACATTGCCACTTGTTAAAATACTGTCCCGAGAGTTCCCCCATCCATAAGAATTTCTCAGCTGACCCACCCACCCTGTCTAGGTGGTCAGCCCTCAGGGGACACCATTCATTTCCCTTCTGAGTCTGCCTACCTTCCCAGGCAGAGCTCAGACCCGAAACCCTAACCCAGTAGTTAAAACTCAGAGAGGAATTTCTCTGCCTGGTCTCCGCACCTGGTCTCTCCCAGGCGCTCCAAATCCTGCTTTGCGATGACTGAACACTAGTGATTTTTTTACTATAATGTCACCACCGTCTAAGTGCTTATGCTCCTGCTGTGTCTTTTGGGGGATGGCAAGACATACAATTAACTCCATTTCAAAAAAGAAGGGAGCTGGAGGGCATCAAAGTCACCACATCATCTGGTTACACAGGACTCAGTGAAGGCCTAAACCTTTAGCTTTCTTTGGAAGTTGCATCTGAATCAGATCTCATTATGTCCTTTGGTCCAATCTACATTTTTCCATGGCCCCTCCGAGGGCTCCGTTTTCATGTCTGAACTGGAATTTTCCACACCGACTCCTGAAGATGGAGAAGAAACAGCCCCAGGCGGCCCCCACCCCCATTTCCGCACGGCCAGCTTTGCCTCCCGGTGTCCTTCCCAGCCTGGCTGAAGGGAAGGGTCCCTTGGCAGCCTCTCTGCACCACACGGGTGCCTGCGACCGAGAAGATGTCCTCTTGTTCCACAAATGATCCCTGTGGAGCAGAAGCCCTGAGGCCCAGCTCGGGATTTCTCCCCTTCCTGGTCCAGGGACGCTCAGAGAAAGCTCGGTCTCGCGGCTCTGCACAAAAATCTCCCTCTGTGTGGATGGGCCAAGGCCTCTGGGAAGGCGTGACCTGCCCGGTTCCCAGGAAAGTGGGCTCCTCGCAGAAAGAGGGGGTGAAGGGGTGACAGGCCTCTCAGGAAGCAGCGCCCTGGGCGCCCCGGCAGTGGGTGAGGCCGGGGCTGCCGCTGAGGTCAGGCCGATGGAATGCTCTGGAAACACCCTCCCAGTCAGAGCAAGAGGTGAGTCAGAGGGATCCAGACGCCGAGACTTAGAGCCGAGCAAGACTGCACACCGAGCGCCAGGGAAGGGAGGAAGCTGGGCGGCCCTCCTATCCCGCCAGGTCCCTCGCTCTGCTCTGGGCCCCGGGGTGCGGGCAGGGGACTCAGCACAGGTTTCTTCCACCGAGTCCCACACATCCTCCTCTTGGAACAAACTGAACGTTTGGTCGCTCCTTGGATGGGTTTGCTCTTCTGGGCTCCTTGGGAAGGAGTGGGAGGAAGCCACTTGCTTCTACCAGCCACCTCCACGGGGAAGGAAGATGCCATTCTGTTGAGGACAAGGCGAGGCTGTGCCTTGTCCCCCGCACATAGCAGGCCATCAATGACGTTCACTCCCTGGGCTGAGAAGTGGGAGGTGTGCTCTTGCACCACTTTTCAGAAGTGTCTCCCATCAAACACTTGCAGGGGCCCATTTTCTCAACAGAATGGACTGGAACTCAAGACAATTAACTCACAGATTCAGAAATAGTACCCATGTGCTCAGCACTTCCAAAGACGGGATCTAGCAGCTTAGAGAGGACGGCAGAGGCCTAATTGTGGCCTGTGACTTTAAAAGAAGTAGTTTTCACAGAGGTGCCACAAGGCCTGACTGAGACAGGACCCCACCTTGAACTTGAGACCTCGGACCAGGGTGAGGCTGGGGGGCCCCGAAGCCTGGAGCTGAAGCGAGTAGGCTGCGTACAGCACTGAGCTGGGGGCCCCCAGTTCTGAAGGGCTCTAAAGTCACCGCTGTGAAGGACGTGAAGGACAGCGCCCAGAGACAGGGAAAGAAGCAGCACATGGCTGGCGAGGTCAGCTGGTTCCCTAGCTCTCCATGCTCACAGCACTTTACATGCTCCATTCTCAGGATCCCTCACCCTCCTGGGAGTGACCAATTGCATAGTCAGGAAGGGGTGAATGGGGAGCCATGAACTTGACCTCAATCATGTCCAGCCCTGGGGATGAGGTGTAGCAGCTCCAGCTGAACTAGCCAGGTAGACAAAGGTTCGCAGGGTACAGCTGGGTCAAGTGACTCATTCACAGAAGGAAGGATATTGAATACTTCCTAACAATTTCTTGTTCCCACTGTTCTCCCTTACTTATTACCATCTGGCCATAGTTTACTATCCTGTACTTACAGGGAGTTTTTGGACAATCTCACCTCTTAGCAACTTTTCTCTTCTCTCCTCGCTCTGCTGTCATTCAGTCTGTCATGTAATCACCATTGGTTTGGTTTGGTTACCGGGTGCCAGGCCGTTTAGCAGGCCTGTAGATTAAAAAGTCCTAGCCTTCCAAGGGCTCACTTTCAAATTGGAGAAATAAGCCCGGTTCATCATGAAGACCCCAGTAAGTTCTGTGCTGGTGGCAACAGGAGGAAGAGTTGGGACAAAGAGTCAGGGGCCCTGTCAGGGAGATGCAGGGAGGGGAAGGCTTCTCAGAGGCTAGTTAGGACCACGCTGTGAGCTGGGTCTTGAGAGGTGGAGGATGGTTTTCCCCAAGAAGGAAATGGTGCTCATTCTGGGGAGAAGGAAGGGGTGCACAAAGGCCTGGGATTTGAGAAGCACGTCACGTCTGGTGAGTGATAGCAGCTGAGGGTACCGTGAGCTGGCTGAAGTGACGGGGGACCGGGTGAGTGGGGGCAGGAGGGACTTCCATTTCTTGATTCTCCATCAAGCCTTGAAAGGCTCATACAGTCCTTGAATTGGAAGGAGGCTGTGGGGAGCAAGGGGCACCTTCCTCTCATCCCTCGTCACCCTCTCCGCCTCTGGGATAATTTATTCATACATCCCCCTCTTCTGGATCCTGCCTCACTTGTCACAAATCTGGCTTCTCCTTGATTTGACTCTTAGGCACCACCTACCCTTCCATTTTTGCCTAGGAAGGGATGGAAAAGCTGAATGAGATTAGCCAGTAAATGAATGAGAAATCAACCACATCAGGAATCCTGGCAAAAGCGCTAAACAAAAGCAGGAAGGATATTTCAAAGGAAAATCCTCACATTGGAAGTAGGGAGACAAAAATAAAAAAGAGAAAGGGAAAAGCAAACTTAGGTCACCTGTGAAAACCATTCAGTTAGCTAATGAAATACAGGATATGACAAAATGAATTACAATAAGCTAGGAAAATAATCACAGCCGACACTTAAATAGCAGTCAGTCTATAAGCCCTTTCTTAAGCACGAAACATTTATTAACTCATTTAAGCCTCACGGAAACCCTATGAGATGAATGCTATTATTATCCCCACTTTACAGATGGGGAGACTGAAGCACAGAGAAGTAAAGGAACTGAAGAAGTAAAGAACGGCTACATGCAATGGATAAGAATTAACGGTCTACGTATAACAGAAGTTCACGATGAGTAAGTTTACTTAAGGGGTTTGGGAAAATTCTCCCCTCATTCTCTTCCTGTTCTTACCGGGGAAGTTACGTTATACAGAGTGTACGCCAGCTTAAGCCTGAGGTACAGTCCTCTCTCAGTATCCTTCGTACCCACGGGGGGATTAGTTCCAGAATGCCCCTCGGATACCAACATCCATGGATGCTCAAGTCCCTTATATAAAATGATGTAGTATTTGCATATAACCTACACACATCCTCCCGTATACTTTAAATCATCTCTCCATTACTTATAATACCTAATACAATGTAAATGCTATGTAAATAGTTGCCATGAGATATGAGGCAAATTCAAGTTTTGCTTTTGGGAAATTTCTGGAATTTTGGGGGTAATATTTTCGACCCATGGATGCAGAGCTTGCGGATACAGAGGGCCTATACATCCAACTTTGGGTGTCTGGGGGGTAAAAGCGAACAGTGGGAAACAATGGTGCCAGGAGGATGGCAGAGACCATAGCACCTGGCAGCTCAGCGGGAGTGTGGCTGGGCACCCAGTGCACAAAGCATGCTGCCTAGGAGAGGCGGCAGGTCCCGAGCAGAACCGTGATACCAAACCTGCTGCGGTATCTGGAAGCGATGGTGGGACCTGGCAGTTACTGAAGCATCCAGCAGAGCTATGTCCAAACAGAAGAAATGGGAAAAAGAGAAGTAATCTTATTCATGAATAAATATACGAAAAAACTCCGAAGAATCCCTGAAAAAAAACTGTGGCAAGAGCAATAAATACAAGTGATTACTGAACATGTAACCTCTAATTAAAAAAAAAAAAAAGGGCTTCCCTGGGGGCGCATTCAACTAGGCTTACAGAGAAGTATTTGCATTGCTTTAACTTAGAATTTAGGCAAAATCTGTGTTTTAACAAAAAGAATGTTCATGAATAATTTTCCTGAAATGAAAGAACATATATTAGGTTATCACAATATTAACCCAAAGGAGAGTTAGTGTTTAAAAAATCTGTTTATTTAGGAATGTTTGTTGACTTTTGTTTCCTTAAAGTTTTGCTAAATAGTGATGAGTCTTTTCTACTTCCTATTGTTTGAATAACATTGGTGTTTCTATGGATAAAATCCAAGACTCAAGAATACAAAAAGAAAGTTCATGGCATTTAGGTCAAGATTTGTTCCCCACCTCTTCCCCCACCCCCCACCCCAGCCCCTGCCCCCGCAATTTTGATTCATTGTGGTAGTGGAGGCATGACCTTGTCTATTAATCTGAATGACATTCTGGTTTCTGAAAGGGCGATCCTCCGAATGGCAAATAATAAGATAAAAGCATTTAATCCGTTTAGTCCACATGTGTACCTGGGTCTCTTTATTTTAGAGGCTATGAGGGCAGACAGTACTCAACTAACCCTCAGAGTAATCACCCTGGCTATACCTAATGCAACAAATATTATTCAACTTTAACAAAATAAGAGTTTTATACTGTCTGGCTCGTTCTTAATTCTTCCCTAAGGGCCTATTTGGTTTAGCATCGAATATAAGCTTAAGAGACGCTAAACGTTAGCTAAACAGTCACTCAAGGGATTTAGAGATGATCTCTTTACACAATGGAGGGTTAGCATACGTCTGACATCCCCTGTAGACAGCACATCTTTATACATATCATACACCTCTGAATCCTAATATTGATTATTTGAAAGCCAAATGAAAAACAATATTACTATACCCTCAAAAAATCAACTTCCGTTGTGTACAAATTTCAGCAAGACAAGTCTTTATCAATTTATACTGAATAAAGCAAAAAAAGAGAATGAAGTTTGTAGTGATTACATGATCAAATAAAAATATGTGTGTGTATCTACGTATGTGTGTGCATACATATGTATATTTGCATATATCTTAAATTTGCATATAGCACAAATGAAATGAGGAAGTCAGACCTAGTAGGAGCTCAACAGGAATACCAAATTTGGTCCTCTAAGACCCATTCTAATGCTCTTTGCAGTACCCTGTGTTGTACCCAAATGGTGACAGAAACTTGTGAGCAGAGGAGAAAAAATATACAGGGTAATATTTCTCTGTCTCAGTCCCACTAGTTGGCTAACGATTAAATATTTTTGCATAAGTTGTGAACCATAAGATACATTTTTTCTCATGTATTTAGACTTAATAAAATCGTTTTAACAGTTTTAAAGAGACAGCAAGGTTAGGGAAACAGGGAAGGAGAAAGAAATCCATGGTAATAAAGATAAAAGGAATGAAGGGGAATAACTCTGTCTCTCTTTCTCTGTAATGGAGCAAGCGGGGTCACTGCCCATTGCACAACGGAAAGACCAGGTACCGAAGCAATGGTCTTTTTCAGAGAGAGAAAAGGCTTTATTGCAGGGCAGTCGAGCAAAGAGATGCGGGCAATGCTCAGATCTGTCTCCCCAATCAGCTTTTGAGTGGGGTATTTATCGTGATCAGGTTTTGAGTGGGCTATTTACCGTGGACATAGGGAACGAGATGGGGAGGGGGTCTAAGAAATGACTGGTGGGGGGCTTCCCTAGTGGCGCAGTGGTTGAGAGTCCGCCTGCCGATGCAGGGGACATGGGTTCATGCCCCGGCCCGGGAGGATCCCACATGCCGCGGAGCGGCTGGGGCCGTGAGCCATGGCCGCTGAGCCTGCGCGTCCGGAGCCTGTGCTCCGCAACGGGAGAGGCCACAACAGTGAGAGGCCGGCGGACCGCGAAAAAAAAAGAAACGACTGTAAGTGTAAGTTTCAAGAGTTCAATGCGCAGGTGCGACTGCCTTCATGCCTCTTCTTGGGTCGTGTGTGCAATTTGGGGGGCGAGGGTGTTCATGTGTTACATGCGGTGGCTTTTCAGCCTGTGACATCCAAAGTTCCCTGTCCTTATTCTAGTCCCTCAATGCTCCCGTGCCATGCCCAGCTGAATGCGTGGTTAGCAAGTTGTTTCCACTCCTGCACTTTCCCTGGTACTCTTGGAGGCAAGCCTGTGGCGGGTGTCAGTTGATCATTTTGTTTCTACCTAATAATGGGCCTTGTAAGTTACAGGGTATGGTTTCATCTCTCTCTCTCTCTTTAGAGGAGCTTTTCTCCCAAGAGGTCATAAAACCATAAAAAGAGCTGCAAGATTCTAAAATGTATCCCTATGAAGTTACAAAATGAAGAAGGTTTAGAAACAGGGTGGGGAATGGAAGAGTGTAATAGGGAAGGTTCAGGAAGGAAGAGGTGCATCAAGCAACAGTAGGCTAGTTGGCCAGATCTGGCCGCGCTGGAAAGGTTTTCATGTCCCTGTGCACCAGCAGAGGCAAAGTCACTCGCCCAGTTTATTTCCCTATGAGAGGAAATGTATTCTTTAATATTTGACTTATTGCTTTCGCAGGGTAAATGCAAATATGTGTATACATAAACACATTTAAATGTGTTTAGTTACATTATCTAAAATTAATTATTTCCATGTTCATGATGCTTGGGTTCATATCAAATTGTTGGGTGGAGAGAGAGCACAGAGGTTGTATACACCCCTTTATTTACAGAGGAGGGAATGGATTTGGATATCACATATAGTTTGCATATGCATGGCTTATGTAACATTGTATTTTTAAATATGAGAGCATAACTAAGCCTTTAAAAACGATTTAGACTGTCTTGGGGTTTGTTTTTTTGGTTTCCCTGGATTTTGTTTGTTTGTTTGTTTGTTTGCTTCTCCTAAGTCCTAACTTTTCGGCAAATGGAATGAAAGTAGTTACCTTGGTTGCAACTTTATTTCCCCACAGATGTGTCAGCTCTTCCGCTAGGCAGACCTCTTGTCCTTGTAAGAAATGCTAATGATAGGGCAACAGCAACCAAATAAAAGATTAGGTACTGCTGGGGAAAGACTATTACTCATAACTCGGTATACATCCTGTCAATTATCCTGTCCTGACGCATAGTGCGTGACAGGAAGCCGGGAAGCGATGAAAGACCTACCAACCCCATCTCCTTGAAGGGGAAGGTGGGGCGTTGAGTGATTGCTCACCAGGTGCCTTGCCACACACACCACAGCACGGGTCTGGGCCCAGTCATCACTAACAGCTGTAGACAGCCTCGGCTCTGTTATAAAGTGTAGGTATCAAAGTGTTTGACATTCGGATCTAAGTAGGTAAGCCAAGAGTATATAGAGTCCAAAATGAATGTCTTGTCCCAAACCAAAATATTAGTTGAGAGGGGAGAAGAAGAATCACGTAAACCAAAAAGGTAGCTTGCTTAGAGAACACATCTTTTGTCCATGCTTTTTTTTCTAGTTTATAAATCGCATGATCTAAACAATGTACCATGGTTGAAAAAACTCTTTTCATATCTCTAAGTGTGTCGATGGACAGTAAGTAACTTAATTTCAGAATAGCAGACCCAGAATTGCAGGTATCCTGGTGGGCTTGACGTCTAAGTTCTCACCCAATGAAGAGACTCCTTCTGTAACAGCCTGGGAATGACCCAGATCCAGTTACTCCTTGAATATTGCCAGTATTATGGGCAAATCATGACCTAACCAGGCACATATTTCTACTTTCAAACAATTCTACTTATTAGAAAGTCCTTATGCGATAGGATGGGCTGGGTTTTGGACCCAGGGACCCTACTGCAGCCAGCAGGGATCCTTTCCCGAGTTCTCCACGGAGCTGGCTCTGCAGCGACCCCTTGAGGACAGATCATCTTTGCACTGACCTTGGGCCTTATTTGTGATTCCATCAGCTGTAGCAAGAAGGTGGCTCCTTCAAGTACGTTTGTAAGCAGCAGATATGGAAAAGGAAAAAACAAGAGGAGGAGATGAAGAATATGGCAGATGTCCTGGGGGCTCTGACGTGAACAGTCTGGTTATTTGGGAAGTCTCAGAAATATATTGGTTAGGAGGAAGGGAGACAGGAGGTGTTCATGCCCAGAACTGCCCATGTGTAGAAGGTGAGCAGAATAAATTCTCTGGGTACCGATGTTAACGGATAGCCAAGCTGGTGAACCATAACCACATTGGTGCCACAGTGATGTAGAATCCCAGTCATTGCTTCCTGTGCAACAGAGGCTAATTAAATTACTCCTCATTTCTGGAACCATGAGGATCCAATGTGAGACTAACTCTCTGAACAGTTGTTTTTCTTACGTCCCAGATTGATTTTGTCAATGGAAATAATTGACTTCTTTATTTTATTTTATTTTATTTTTGCGGTACGCGGGCCTCTCACCGTTGTGGCCTCTCCCGTTGCGGAGCACAGGCTCCGGACGTGCAGCCTCAGCGGCCATGGCTCACGGGCCCAGCCGCTCCGCGGCATGTGGGATCCTCCCGGACCGGGGCACGAACCCGCGTCCCCTGCATCAGCAGGCGGACTCTCAACCACTGCGCCACCAGGGAGGCCCTGACTTCTAGTTTTTCATAGTATAAAACATACTTTAATCTTCAGCAATACAAGCAGCGAGAAACACTGCTGTAAAGTTAAAAGCTGTCAGTCAAAGTGACCAGATAATGTATCATGCAAATCAGGACACTTTTGAAAGTGAAAGGGGGTGTAATAACACCCTCTTATTATGCTGGGACAACAGGCAATAATGGGGACTGCTCTGGGTAATCCGGCCATAGGGTTACCCTACCTAAGGGTGGTCTGTAATTGGTAAGACAGACATGGGCACTGAAATCAGGTGGCGATACTTGTATTTATCCGCCAACCTGGAATGCAGCCTGAATATAGCTGGGCCATGTTGAAGCATAATTCTGCCTGCTGATGCCACTCTTCCCCACCAACAATAACAAAGAAAAGGGTGGGGGGGAAGCAGACTCTTCCAGAAACCTCAAAGAGTAATATAGATATTTCTTACGGCTTTTCTTTGAAGGAGGGTTCAATGCTTTACGTGGGTGCATCACACACACAGCCAAGCACCCTAAAATCCTTCCTCCCCGAATCCATCGCCCCCGGGTCTCCGCTGCAGCAGCCTCCCTGTCCCCGTCTCCATGCGATTCCTCACTCTCTCTTCCTCCTCATTCTCCCCTCACATCTGTCCTCTTCCCTCTTGGCAGCTCCTCCCCACTGTTTCACGAGTGCAGTGAAGGAAAAAGGGAGATTGTGAACATGCACGTGTTAACTCGCTGTGTGTGTTCGTCACAACTTTTAGAGTTTCATCACAAAAAAATTAAAATTTATGTGAGAGAGCTATATGACCCCAGTTTGAGACACGCTGGAGAACCGGAACTCAGATGGAGGGAAGAGAAACACGGGGACTGAATCATTGGGCACAGTCAGGGGATGGTGCTTTATTCACACAATGTGAAACTGGCATCTCCTGTCTCAGTTTATCTGAGGCATGAAGACAATAGATGATGTGTCCCAGGTGCTTTGTGAGACTGACTCTCCCATGGAAATGGGAAAGCTTGTCAGATGATTCATCTACACTAAGGGTCAAGGAGGTCGCTTTGTTGGAGATGGAAGGGGTTTGTGGAGATTATATTTATTTGGAGATGGCTATCAGCATGTTACAAGTTCTACCTATGCCTCTTACCTCAAGCAGAGAGGGTGGGCAGGGGGTCTTTGAAGGATCACTCAGAACGCTTGTGCCCTACATGTAGATAGACAGAGTGGGCTTGGATTTGACTTGTGCCCGAGGAATCTAAGGTCCAGAACTGCCTGGCCAGCTGTTTTGATGGCAGAGTGAAGTAGATTGCCAGGTTGAGGGTTGGCTGCTCAGTTTTGGGGAGATTGGGGGATGGTTTGTGTTTCCCGTGGGCCTGATCTGGTGAGCCTACGACCAAGAGAAGGAATGAAGATTTGCCTTAGGACCTGTTTGGGTGGCCTTCAGGAAAGCACCAGGCTTCAGGAGAGGAGAAGGTGACGGGGTCTGCTCTTCCCAAAGGCCTGAGAGGGGCGTGAACAGCCACAAAATAAAGTCCATTTGCCCAGGTCAAAGGCACTTCAGTGGGAGCTTCCCAGGGTTGCAGAGATCAGGGACGGGCAAACTGAGGCCCGCAGGCCACTGCCTGTTTTGTATAGGTTTATGGAACACAGCACACCCATTCTTTGACATGTTGTCTGTGGTGTTGTAATGGCAGAGCTGAGTTGCAACAGAGACTGTAGGGCCTGCAAAGCCTCATACATTTGCTACCTGGCCTTTTACAGAACATGTTTGCTGACCGCTGGGAAAGAGTCTCAGAAACTCTCAGAAGTGCCTCAGGAGGGAAAGAGTGGACTCAGAGAGCATGAAATCACCTTAAAACATTACCATTCAGGGCTTCCCTGGTGGCGCAGTGGTTGAGAGTCCGCCTGCCGGTGCGGAGGACACGGGTTCGGGCCTTGGCTCGGGGGGATCCCACATGCCGCGGAGCGACTGGGTCCGTGCGCCACGGCCGCCGGGCCTGCGCTCTGGAGCCCGTGAGCCACGGTTACTGAACCCACGAGCCACAGCTGCCGAAGCCCGCACGCCTAGAGCTCGTGCTCTATGGGAGGGGCCACCGCAGTGGGGGACCCGCGCACCGCGACGGAGGGTGGGCCCTGCTTGTCGCTGCTGGAGGGAGCCTGCGCACGGCGGCGGGGACCCAACGCAGCCAAAAATAGATAAATAAATTTATAAAAACATTACCATTCAAGTAAAAACTCTCCATCGCCTTTTACTTCTTGCTCTCCCTGCATCAACCTAATCAGGTCTGAACAATTCTGATCATCGGTTCTAACAGGGGATGGGGTGAGTTCCACACCAACAGGCAATTCGCCATTGCCAGCTGCGTGTCCTACCATTCAACTTGGTACCGACACTATCCACCCGGAGACAGTGTCAGATCCCACAGGCTGAGGGCTCAGTCCTACAAGACTGCTGCCCCACCTCCCCCAAATGCCAGCAGCAAGTCCGGTTTGTTCCCTGTGCTTCTGGTCCACCGGCTGTAGATCTGAGGTTGCAACAATCCCTTCCTTGGGTTCAAGTAATTTGCTAGAACGGCTCGCAAAACTCAGAGGAATATTTTACTTACTAGATTACCTGTTTCTTATAAAAGGATTTAACTCAGGAACAGCCAGATGGAAGAGATGCACGGGGCCAGGTATGAAGAAAGGGCTCGGAGCGTCCATGCCCTCTCCAGTTGCATCATTCTCCCCAAATTTCCACGTGTTCAGCAACGCTGAAGCTGTCTGAACCCCATCCTTTTGGGGTTTTATGGAAGCTTCATGACGTAGGCATGGTTGATTAAGTCACTGGCCTTTGACAATTGACTCAATCTCTAGCCCCTCTCCCCTTTTTGGGGTAGGGAAAATGCGTGGGCCAAAAGTGCCAATCCTCAAACCACATGGTTGGTTCCCTGGCAACCAGTCCCCATCCTTAGATGCACCCAAAAGTTATGTGATCAATGTTACAAAAGACACATTTGTCGGGACTTCCCTGGTGGCGCAGTGGTTAAGAGTCCACGTGCCAATGCAGAGGACATGGATTCAATCCCTGGTCCGGGGAGATCCCACATGCCGCAGAGCAACTAAGCCCGTGATCCACAACTACTGAGCCCACATGCCACAACTACAGAAGCCTGCGCACCTAGAGCCTGTGCTCCACCACAAAGAGAAGCCACTGCAATGAGAAGCCTGTGCACTGCAACGAAGAGTAGCCCCCTCTCACTGCAATTAGAGAAAGCCCGTGCGCAGCAACGAAGACCCAATGCAGCCAAAGATAAGATTAAATAAATAAATAAAAGACACATTTGTCACTCTCATCATTTAGGAGATGATTTCAAGGGTTTTAGGAGCTCTGTGTCGGAACCAGGGATGAAGACCAAATATATATTTTTTATTATAAACCACAACATCACAGGGACAGACACTGTTGCTGGAGGAGGAGAAAAGAGAGGGAATGACCCCTCCCTCCTTTCCTATTTGAAGGGGTTTGTCCTCAGCAGGCCCAGCTTGGGTATATGAGCGGAAGGAAGGACAGGGTGAGATGTTTCCTCTAAGTCTGATTGCAATTTTGCTCCTTATGTAGGTCTGAACACTGTAAATTACTACATCAAGAACCTGCTGATTACCAGTAGATGTATTTTTCCTTCAGAGGTAAGGGAAGAACTTCCACTACAGAGCAAATATACCAGAACAGTGGGAGACAAAAAATAAACTCAGCTCTAACATAACATCCCAAGAGTCCTTCCTGTTCAGTATATTTGCTTGTTTTCTTCAGTGAGGAAAGCCGGCTTCCAGATGTGACTCTCCCATTATTTATATTGTACAGGGCAATGCTCATCGTTTTTGGAACTCAGTGCTCTTATCTGCAAAATAAAGGTTGGACTAGCCCTAGATGAATCCTTTCAGCACTGGTAATCTGTAAATCTTTCAAGAAGGGTCATGTTTCTTTGTGAATCTTTGGCAGTGTTGCACAGGATAACTGCTATAGCCTGGGGGTAACTTGTATATAAATGCTGTGGAAATGATTCAGTGTATCCCCACCCTCACCTCTAAGAGATTCCCTGGGTGCTTCCTGACTATCCATGCCTCTCCTTTACCCTTAGAAGGAGTTGAGGTAGAGGGGCTATGCATGAGGTTTTACATTTATCTGGCTAGGAGTTAGTCTGTTTACTGTTTCCTATAGCTGTGGTGTCCAAGGCTAAAATGTCCTCCAGTGCCATTGTTTTTGTCTCCCCTATTGTCTTTGCATTTCCCCAAAGACTCCTTAAATAGGGTCTTGAGGGCTTCCCTGGTGGCGCCGTGGTTGGGGGTCCACCTGCCGATGCAGGGGACATGGGTTCGTGCCCCGGTCCGGGAAGATCCCACATGCCGCGGAGCAGCTGGGCCCGTGAGCCATGGCTGCTGAGCCTGCGCGTCCGGAGCCTGTGCTCCGCAACGGGAGAGGCCACAACAGTGAGAGGCCCACATATGGAAAAAAAAAAAAAAAATAGGGTCTTGAGGCTTGCAGCTCTTAATCCATATTCCCCTGTTATGGCCCAGGATCTCTGTCACGTGGTGGTGAGGTGTGGGGAAGGGAGGCATTTACAGTCCTACGATTAGGTCTCAGTCTTTTACTGAGCCTGTCTCGGGCATTTCCCATTCCCCACATTGAGGACTAGAAGGCGCTGGAGTTGGGACTTCTCTTCAGCCTGGTTGTTGAGGCTTGGGTAAAATAATTTCCCTTGAGTGTGGTCCTTGCTAAGGAGAACAGAATGCTCTGGGTATATTTCAGAATGTTTGTTTGCCCCTCCACCTGCCAGAAAAACAAGGGGATTTTTCTCCAATCTTCACAGAAGAACTTGGCAGAGCTCCTGGAGGTAAAACTCCTGAAAGTGGGGGGGGTCTCCCTGAGGCCAGGATGCCAGGAGTTTCTAACCCTCAAGGCACCCACACTGAGCCTCCAGCAACTTGTCAATTACCCCTTCAAGTGTTCGTATCCATATTGACTGCAGCGTTCTGCTCCTGGGCTTCGGTTCCCAGGAAGATGTGACCCACTGTCTCCACCTGTCTTTCCAGGTTTAGGGGCGACAGCTGGCCTGTGACCTCAGTTCTCCGATGGATCTAAGAAGAGTTGTCAGTCTTCACTTTGTTCAACCTTTTTCTTGTTGTGAAGACAGGAATGAGGACTTTCACACTCTTCACACATCTGACCAGAAACCAGAAGCCCCCTCACTGATTTGGGTAAATAAACTACATGAAATCACTGACAGTCGACAATTTTTTGTCCCACAAAATGGCAATTTCATAGTTTCAACCAAACTCAAACAAATGAAGAAAATGAAGTACAGCGAGATTGCCAGACTTGAGATTCAGAGTGCATTGTTATAGGCAACCCTGAAATTATTTTAAAGATTTCTTTGGTGATGTTTTGTATTAAAATTCAGTTTTATAAATCTCTAAAGGAACTTTTCAATTTTTTTTCCCTCAAATTTGCAATACTGCTTCACAGGGATTCTCACTCCAAGTCCTTCAAGCAATACCTGACACCTATTTTATTTAGTAATTATAATCGCTTCCAGCACTTTCTACTTTGCACAGATTTCCACATATATTTTCTCAAAGGTGGGTAGAATCAACATGGTCTGCAGGTATCTTAGTCTCAAGAATCAAAACTCTGTCACGGCAGTGGGGCCAGTAGAGTGATGCTCTCCTGTGATAGATATTTGTGGAGGACGTGCGTTTGCAAACCTTGATCCATGTATGTATCCAAGAAATGTAACTGTTTTCTTACTTTAACTTAATTCTGATTTGGGATTTCCATTCGGAGGGGACCAGCAGAAAGTTCCATTTCTATCATTACAAACGTCCCCCTCCCCTCTCTGAAACACAAATAGTACTGAGAATGGTACTCAGAAGGGAGAAGGATTCACATGTGCTTTCAGTGCATCCCGGCTGCCTCGTGACATAATTCTCCGAGCCCGTGGTCCCTAGAGGTGAGCTCCTCCCCGCTCTCAGCCCAAGAAGACCACCTTCCTCATTTGCCATGAAGCCTGGTGTGTCTAGTTACATCACGTGGATTCCTCCAGAGGTGCTGGGGTGTGGGTCTCCAGGACACTTGGAATGATCTCACTACAGAAAGACAGGGAAGGAAGGAAGGAAGGAAGGAAGGAAGGGGGGGAGGGAGGGACAGAGGAGAAAACAATAAGAACAACAGAAAGTGTCTCTTTCTTCCCTCCCTGGGACACATTGCCTTCAGTGATCGCCAACCCGTGTGAAGGGAAGGTAGCGACCTTGTCCTCCATCAGCTTCTGCTTTCTGCTCTGTCCAAAGTGCCTGAGGCAAGGTCAGCACCCAGCAGCTAGGAACACCAGCGGGAAACCAAGAAACCCATTGTATTTTTTTTTAAACATTTTTATTGGAGTATAATTGCTTTACAAATAACTCACTTTCATTTCTTTTTATGGCTGAGTAATATTCCATTGTATACATGTGCCACATCTTTGTCCACTCATCTGTTGATGGGCACTTAGGAGAAACCCATTTTAAATGCTTCAGTGAATGACCCTGCCATGCATCCAATACGTCCGCTAGGAAACCAAAACCTACCCATGATAATGTCTTCATTTGATTTGAGGCAATTTAATTCCTGGAAATTCTTTCCTTAATTTCCTAGATTTGAGTATTAATCATAGAAGGCATGCGATGAATGACGCAACACAAATGAATCAGCAGAATGATACTGAAAGTTCAGTGTCTTCGGGGGAAAAACGTCATCTGAAGACAAGCACATTACAACACGGGATTCAAGAAAGTGGGGAAAATGTAATAAATGTTGCCTCGAAATTAAGACAGAGCTGTACACATAGAATTATCATTCTTTTAAGTAGATGGCACAATTCGGATAAAAAGAAGACTCTGAGGTGGCTTCAGACAGAAAGTGCCTGTGAACATGAGAGCACTGAGAACAAACAGTAAGGAAATGAAATAAGGAATTAAGCGTGAAGCCTTCAGTGTAACTCAAACAATTACTTTATCGAACAAACTATAGATATTATGCTGGAATTGCTACTGAGTGTGAGTCTGTAGGGGTTGAAAGACATTTCTTAATCCAGACAGGAGCTGCTTTCCACTATTTCAAGTTTACATCAAATGACCTTAGCTGAGTGTAATTTTAAAGTTATCTAATACCGATCACAATCAGTCATCAATGATCAGCATCCCAGTGTCCCACAAGACCTAGGGATTTCTTTTTTTTTTTTTCATTTACCGACATGTACCTACCTCTTCTTTTCATGCCTTTATTTCTGTATTTGGCAGGCATTTATTAGTTGGCATAATTATGAAATTATTCAGTAGCCCAGAAATCCACTGAAGCATGTGATTCTTATCTTACATTTCCACTGGAAAACAACCTTTGAATTCTTGCTACCAGATATGACAGAAGTCCAGTCAAAGCAAAAATCTGTCTTAGAATGCTTTCAGCGTAGCCAGATAAGGTAGAAGAGAGTCTCTGAGGCTGAGGCAGCCCAGCTGAGACACTGAAGTCATTCATGCAGTAAGGTAAGGCCCTGTGAAGGGTTAGATTTCCTGGAGCAAAAAAGCCGACACATACACACACTCGCGCGCGCACACACACACACACACACACACAGACAGAACAGTTCCATTTCTGGTAATATGGCAGACGGGATAGTCAGATACACCTTTTTAAGTATAACTTACATAAAAATGCTAGATGGGGCTTCCCTGGTGGCGCAGTGGTTGGGGGTCCGCCTGCCGATGCAGGGGACATAACTTCAT